>NC_046319.1:59117849-59423682 GCF_009819535.1 Lacerta agilis
CGCATCACCACTCTTCAGGGATTTGGGGTCATCCTCCAGCTTCTTGCCAGACCTGCGGTCAATCTTCTCCTTCAGCTCAGCAAACTTACAGGAGATATGGGCTGTGTGGCAGTCCAGGACTGGGGCATAGCCTGCTGAGATCTGGCCCGGGTGGTTCAAGATGATCACCTATAACATCAAGGTCAAGGAGGAAAACATGTAGGACTTCTGAAAACATTCACTATACCTGTGCAGCAGCCTTCCCCCAACTGGGTGCCCTTCAGATGTTTTGGACTACAACTCCCATCAGTCCTGGGAACATGGGAGATGGCCTTTGCGGTGGCTGCTCCTAAACTATGAAACTCCCTCCCTGATGAAGCTAGATTGGCACCCTCCTTGCTGTCTTTCTGCTGGCAGTTAATCCCCCCCCCCTCCAATACAGTAGGCTTTTTGGAATTGACAGCTTTTTATGAAAGTGCTGGTGCCGTGCTGGTTTTATTATTATTTGTAAAGCTTAAAATAAATTGTATGTACGTATATAGCTTTTTGTTCTATCAGTGTTTACTTTTTTAATGATTGCTTTTTCCCCTTTTTTGCAGTTCTTATTTTTACTTTTTTAAGTCAGCTTGAGTCCTGTTCTATGACAATGATGCTACACAGCAGAGGTAGGAAACTGCCCACTTGACATTGGATGATTGTTCCTCTTGCTGTTTATGCAGTATTCCACAAGCTTTGTTTTCTTCTCTAAATGCCATGCCACCAGGGGCAACTCCATGTTTCTGACCAGAACAGTAATAATAGTTCAGGAGTCAGAATACTTGTAATGCAAAGGGCTTGATCTCAGTGGTGACTGGAGCCCATGGGGAAGGCATGGCATTATTATTCAGCCATACTGATCCTTGATTCTGTCCCTGATCTTAAGGTACTTAACCTGGGCAGACTGGAAATGAGAATTGAGCATCCAATGCAGCTCTGGCCTTTTTACACCTGATCTGGGAGGGTGGGGCCTGAGGCTGCTGAGGTGGTGTTGAGGAGGGAGTTGTTGCTCTTATTGCTGGGTTGTTGTTTTTGTTTTTGTATCTTTTGCCGTGATTTATGGGAATTGTTCGGCTTGGTTTTGTATTTTGTATTTTTGAATTTACTATTGATGGCTACTTTTGTTACATTGCAGTTATGTATTTTTTCATTATGTAAGCCGCCTTGAGCACATGGCTCGAACTGTGGAAAGGCGGCATACAAATAAAATTATGTATGTATGCACGTATGACTGACTGACAGGTAGTAAGTTGGCCTGTGGGGGTGTGCGGAGATAAAGGCCTGGCCGACCAGGCTAAAAAGGTCCGTCCGTCCGCCTGCCCCCCGCTTTATGGAGTTACAAGGATGTGCAACCAAGCATTATGGGAAGGGCTGCAGCTCAATGGAAGAGCATCTGCATACAGAAAGTCCCTGGTTCAATCCTCCAGGTAGGGCTGGGAGGGAAACCAGGCCCAAATCGTGGAGACCTGCTGCCAGTCAGTGTAGACAATACCAAGCTAAATGGACCAATAAGTGACTAAATATGGAATCTTCCTCTATCTCCCAAGATCCCTCTGGCCGTGCCCACCCCTCACCTGGGCTGCAAAGCTGCCTGCCTCCATGGGAGGGTCGTTCTTGCTGTCCCCAGCCACGTTCCCACGGCGGATGTCTTTCACCGACACGTTCTTGACGTTGAAACCCACGTTGTCTCCTGGCAGGGCCTCCGCCAGCGCCTCATGGTGCATTTCCACAGACTTCACCTCTGTGGTGATGTTGCTGGGGGCAAAGGTGACCACCATGCCGGCCTTCAGGAACCCTGTTTCCACCCTGCCCACCGGGACAGTGCCAATGCCTGAGGGTAAAAGGACAGGGTTACCCACTGAGCTGCACAGCTAACGGCCTGACATACTTACTCCAAGCTCATAGCCTCATAGAACAACGGCCTTCCCCAGCTGAGTAGTGAAAAATATGGCCTAGTCAGCCTTAGGCAAACCACTAGGCTTCCATATGTTAATACTATTTAACTTTTAAGAATTAGTGTCTGAGTTTGTGTTTCTCCTCTTCCATCCCAGACTTCCCTTGTGTGCCATGGCTTTTAGACCAACCCTGCAGGCAGGGGCTGCCTTATTTCAGTCAATTCTATGTAAGTTGCTCCGGGAGCCTTTTGGCAGAAAAGCAGGCTACAAGTGCAAGCAACCAAGGAGTCAGAATTCTTCCTGAACACTGGAATATTTGCCTGCATTGAATCACTACACTGAGCATAACTATTGAAGCACAGGTTCAATATTCTTTTACATTATTATCCCACCTGTACAATAATGCATACCACCAATCTTGTAGACATCCTGCAGAGGAAGCCGAAGGGGCTTGTTAACAGGGCGGGAAGGAGGGATAATAGAATCCAGGGCTTCCAGCAAAGTGGTGCCAGAGGCATTGCCTTCCTTCCTGGTGATGCTCCAGCCCTTGAACCAAGGCATCTGCCAACAGAGATCAAGAGCATGTGCTTAGTTTTCAGCATGCCTGCAAATATTTTTGACAGCCTGAAGTCACATCATGCAATTCTACAGTGGGAGACTTCCTGGTCTTTGGAAGTGGGCATGTTCTCCTGTCTCTCTCCTGGGAATGTGTTTCCAGTTTTTAGGAGGGGGTAGGAACAAGCTTGGCATGTCTAGGCTTAATCCCTGGGATCTGCAGTTGGGAGCTTACCAAAGACCTCCTTCATTGTACTCTGGAGAACTACTGCCAATCTATGTTAGCCAAAGTGGGTCAGGTGGGCAAACAGCCTAAATCAGTATGAACAGGGCTATGTGTCTTCTGCAATTCCACTGGATGTGAAATTCAGCTTACCAAAAGCCTCTGCTTTTATTTTCAAAGGAGGGGGAAATGAAGTTTCTAGTACTTATGACTGCAGAGGTATGCTTGAAAGTGGGCATAAGATGTCTGCTTAAATCTCCAGTGCCAGAATAGATGCTTAAGTAAGATTTTTAGACATGGGATAAAGAAGTGATGAGGTCTTGTGGCCCTCCAGATGCTTGACTCCAAGTCCCATCAACCCCAGCAAATATAGTCGGGAATGATGGGCGTTGTGGTCCTCCAGATGCTGTTGGACTACAGGTTCCTTGGTGCTGGAGAACTACCACTGACCTCATCAATCTAAGCTTCCCTACTGATTAGGTTTGAGGAAAAGGGCAGAAAAATACTATAAGCTACTCACGTTACTGCTGGGCTCCAACATGTTGTCTCCATGCCACCCAGAGATGGGCACAAAGGCCACAGTGGCTGGGTTGTAGCCAATCTTCTTGATGTAGGCACTCACTTCCTTGGAAATCTCCTGGTAGCGCTTGCTGCTGTAAGGAGGCTCTGTGGAGTCCATCTTGTTCACCCCAATGATGAGCTGCTTCACTCCCAAAGTATAGGCCAAGAGGGCATGCTCACGGGTCTGTCCACTCTTGGAGATGCCAGCTTCAAACTCACCCATGCCAGCAGCCACAATCAGCACTGCACAGTCAGCCTGGGGAGACCAAGAGGCAGTTCTGGAATACTGTCTGGAGTCTAGGGACTCCCAAGGAGTCAGGGTAGAATCTAGGGCACAGTTAGGGCAAACCAATATGGCAGGCGTTAAGTCATTTACATTCATCTAGAAACTATTAGTGCCATGAAATGGGATACAGATCTCTAATGGAGTTTCAAGAGTCCTCAGCAAACTAGAACCCATGAGGTTGCATTAGGGAAAAGGTTTGATGTCCAGACTTTTTATCTTGGTAGCCCTCCTCTGCACATGTTCCAGCTTGTCAATATACTTCTCAAACTGTGGCGCCCAGAACTGGCCACAGTACTCCAGATATGGTTTGACCAAGCCAGAATAGAGTGGAACTATTACTTCCCTTGATCGAGACACTATACTTCTGTTAATACAGCCTGGTTAACTTTTTTTGCTGCTGCATCACACGGTTGACTCATGTTAGGCTTGTGGTCTACTGACAAGCCAGATTCTCCCCACTCTCCATCTTATTTTTGTGCAGCTGGTTCTTCCTGCCTTTTTTAAAAAAAGGTAAGTTACATTTTACTTTGCACTGTTTTGCGAAGAAAAAAGAAGCAGCCATAACTAATGGCACGCATTTCCTCTCCATGGGACCTTACCTGAGAGGTCCCAGTGATCATGTTCTTTATGAAGTCCCTGTGGCCAGGAGCGTCGATGATGGTAATGTAGAATTTGCTGGTTTCGAACTTCCACAGGGAGATGTCGATGGTGATCCCTCGCTCCCGCTCGGCTTTCAGCTTGTCCAGCACCCAGGCATATTTGAAAGAGCCTTTCCCCATCTGCAAGGAAGAGAGAAAACTACTGTACTTATAGCAACCAAACTATACATGATGCAGTTACAGGTAGGTAGCCGTGTTGGTCTGCCGTAGTCGAAACAAAATAAAAAATAAAAACATTCCTTCCAGTAGCACCTTAGAGACCAACTAAGTTTGTTCTTGGTATGAGCTTTCATGTGCATGCACACTTCTTCAGATACACTGAAACAGAAGTCACCAGATCCTTATATATAGTGAGAGGGTGGGGAGGGGTATTACTCAGAAGGGTGGTGGGAATGGGTGATTGGCTGATAGGTGTGGATAACCTGTTGACGACTGTTAACGACTGCAATTGGTCTTACGGGAAAAAGCAAGGGGTGAGAAGGTTAAAAATAGATTTGTCATATATAATGAGAGGAATCCCATGTCTCTATTCAGACCAGGTCTCTCCATAGTTTTAAGTTTGGTAATAAGTTGCAATTCAGCAACTTCTCTTTCCAGTCTATTTCTGAAATTCCTTTGTAATAAGACAGCTACTTTGAGATCTTGTATAGAATGTCCTGGGAGATTGAAGTGTTCTACTGGTTTCTCTGTCTTGTGGATCTTGATGTCAGATTTGTGTCCATTTATCCTTTGGCGTAGGGTTTGGCCTGTTTGTCCATGACATCATATTTATACATGATGCAAAATGCATCATCAGGAAGCCCAACTTTGTTTTTTTTTTTTAATTAATTGAATGCATGGATGGCGATGGGGGGTTTGCTAGAATTAGGACTGCAGTGCAGCACATAGGAAGATTTAATCTTTTCATTCTCTACCACATTCCTTATTAAAATGACATACCTACTCATTGCTGTAGGAGCTGTTTCTTTCTGGAATTAATAGCATGCAAGGTTTTTTTTCAAAATGATTGTAACAGGGGTAGAAAGGGTTAACTCTTCTCCATGGTCATATACCAATAGCAGCCTCTTAAATGAATTTAAATAGTTAACAATAGTTTGTTAAAACAAAGTATCTAAGCCAGCTTTCTTGTGCAGTTGCAGGAGGTACCGTAGATGTAGCTGTGTGTGAGAGAGAGCTACCGTAATATATTGTTACTGGCTACCCCAAACTCTGCCAAGCGGTAGCAAGATTTCAGGGGTCTTGGTACTTAACCGGTGTTTGTGTTCCTTTGGAATGAGGCAAGGCAGAGCCTGTAGTGTCTTTAAGATATATAGTTTTATTTACACATACATACACCTTAGCCTTTAAGAATGCCCTCTGCACATACCTAGAGGCACTGCTCTTCATTCTAGGCCTGAGCCCTAGCATGAACTCACCTCAGCTGCCTCCTTCTCAAATTTCTCTATGGTACGCTTGTCTATGCCTCCACATTTGTAGATGAGGTGGCCTGTGGTGGTTGACTTGCCAGAGTCCACGTGCCCAATCACCACTATGTTGATGTGGGTCTTCTCTTTGCCCATGGTGATGAGGCTGAGGAAGCCTGTAAAGATTGGAAGCAAGAGGACAAAGCCCAGGTGTACCTGGAAGAGGGAGGAAAGTCTACAAACATGGTTCAAACGGCAGCTACACAACAACATTTGCAGGCCGCCAGATGCAAAAAAAGACTCTGGAGTCCAAATTATGCCTCCAAATTTAACATCAAAGTTTTTTTTACTATGCCTGCATGCCTCCACCCAGCATTATTGGGGGGGGGGGGACAGGGGCGGTAAGTAGAAGTCAGTGGCCCCAATCAGAAGCTGCTAATTTAAGATGCCCATGCCCATCTAATTTGGCAAAAAAAAAAAACTATCCAGGCTTGAATCCTGGTGCATGCACCAAAGTTTCTCTGGAGTGAGACCTATTTAGACCGCTGTAAAGATTGATGTGCAGTGATTAGTGAACACACACACACAGAGCCAATTCACCCAAATAGTCACAGTTGGGGTGGGCAGGGGGCCAGAGAGGGCAGGTCTCCTGCACCTTTAACAGGTATGTAGAATTGAGAATCTCTCTTCCGCAGGTGTGCCTGGGATGACAAGCTGCTAAATTCGCTCCCCCACATAGATATTAAAGGCACATGAGCACAGCCCCTTAACCCAGACACCCTAGTCGCAATTTCAGGAATTGAGCCCTGCATGCACGCTTCTGAGTACTTCACCTCTCCCTACCCGAACACCAAACGCCCCCTAACCGAAACCGAAGCGACTTCGAAGTCAAACCAGACCAGAGTCCCTCGACCTTGCTAAGATCAGCGGGGAAGCCACACACCCCCCGGGTCAAGCATCGGTTTTATCGGGGGTCTTTGGTGAGGGGGCGGGCGGGAATCCACCCCCTCTCCAGCTTGCGTGTAAATGGACCAATTCGAATAAACCTCTTTAGAAGAAACCCAACCCTTTCCACGAGCAGGTGCCAACGTCGGCACGTGCAGAAGTGAGTCCCCCTCTTTGCAACGCACAAGTCACTCCCGAATAAAACGGGTTGAGAAATCCCGCCGAGTCCTCCCGCACAAACCCAGCGTCACCTTTCTCCACGTGTGAATCCTGAAGGCCCACTACTATGCACTTTTGGTCCGCGGCTTTTAAGTCCTCAAAGGCGGGGCCGAGTTTGGGCAAAAACCCAAACTCCCCACCCCCAGTCGCTTCTTTTCAGCCATCACAATGGATTGATGGGAGGGCTAGGTTAACGTGAAACAGAAGTTTTTAAAGGTAGAGGGACCAAACGAGAGAAGTAAGGTGTCTCGCTGTACTTCGGGATTTGATTTTTTTACGTACACATACTCTTACTTTCCTGGGACAATGGGGGCTAGAGAGTTAAAATGATAAAATCAGACATTCCCTTCAGTTTTAGCGGTGGATCTGTTTCTCTACAGGGAAAAGGGTGCTATACGCGGCCACAATGCAGTGCAAACACTTTTTTGAGGCAGTGGCAAGGCCAGAGCTCCAACTCCCATCTGCTCCAGCTGGCATTGCCAAGGGTCAGGGATGCTGGGCGTTGTACTGCAGCAATATCTGGAGGGCCACAGGTTGCCCAGCTCTACAGTAAACCTGCATGAGTTCCTGCTGCTCCTGCTAGACCAGGGGTGGGAAAAAAACACCTCTCATTGCATTCTTCCATTTTGGCTGCCAACAAAATATATTTATTTTTGATGGATCAATCTCAGTTTCCAGCCTGAAGATATTCTCCACATAATGTAAAGCAATTTTCCATTGTTTAGGCTGTATAATACATTCAAATTCCTTAATTCACGCATCTCGAAAGATCCATTAAGTTTGTATGAACAATGGTTACAGGTTTAACTTTAAGGATCCAGCTATTTCCTCCAATGATTTAGGAGATGTTACTTATTGTCCCTTTTAATCTAACACCCAGGACCCGAGGTTTGATTAGCCACAAAAACTAATGCCATAATGAATTTGTTGGGCTTTTAGGTCCCACAAGACTCATTGTTAATTTTGCTAGATTGGTTAGTCACTCTTCCTGTAGAAAAATAATTAGGAAATGAACATTTATCATGAGTTTACACACACACCTTGCTCTTTAGGCAAAAAAGCTCTCAGAATATCATGACACATGAGGTAAAAGGAATTGAGAGGGAAGAGGAAAAGCAAGTTCAAAGACAAATTATTAAACTTATAGAGAGTAGTTCATAACATAGTTCAAACTTCAAAGACAGAAGATTTGGTGTAGCTGAGCATACATATGTTTACTCAGAAGCAAGCTTAGTCTGCATTTAATGGGCCTTGCTCCCAAGTAAGTTTCTTTTATTTCTGTATCAAAATATTTAGAGACCCCACTTTAATTAAAATACATAAATAAGGTATGCAGCATACAAAACAAGATAAAACATCAAACATTAAAAACTTCCCCTTGACATCCACAGGGAGGGCACCACTACTGAGAAGGCCCTCTGCCTGGTTCCCTGTAACTTCGCTTCTCGCAGTGAGGGAACTAACAGAAGACCCTCTGTCTGACTGATTAATACGTTGTTGTTGTTTTTTGTTTTTTTAAAGGACAGCTAAAAGAAGGTAGGAATGATTTCTGACATGTCTCTACTGGCAGGGAGTTCCACAGAGCAGGGCTGGTCAAACCTCAGGGGCACCACACACCAGGAACCTCAAGAAGTGCCCCATCACAGGATCTCAGTGATCAAGGCAGGGCTACGCAGAATCAGATGGTGCTTAAGGTACTTAGGCCCAAGTTGCTGAAGGCTTTGCGAATTAACACAAGAACCTTAAACCTGGCTTAGTAGCAAATCTCTCTGTAGAGGAGTAACATGTTCTCAGTACCAGTTCCTGTAAGCAATCTGGCCACTGCATTCTGCACTAGCTCCAGTAAACTCGGTGGCAGAGGATTGCTAAGAGGTTTAGCTATCTATATGGAAACCATCTAAAAATGTTCCCACTAAAGACCAACTAAGAAGACATGAATGAATCAACAAGCTTTCCAGTTTATCATAATTATTTATCAGCAAAGAAAAATGTTGTATTTTTATTGTTTTTGCAGAGATACAACATAGTATTTATGGGCATGATGAAAAAGCATCTGATGACATGAGCTCTTGTCCACGAAAACTTATACCACTGCAAGCCTGAAACCCTGTACCCATTTACTTGAACATGAACCAAACCAGTTCATTTTGTAAATGGACAAACATGGAGTGGAATCAGTTCCTTTGGGGGACATGTTGAACATGAAATAGTTCCTTTTTAAAATGAACTTTCCAAGCTCCGAGCAGCCCTCCTGCCTGATCAGGAATGTTTACTCCCTAACATTCTGAGGGGTTTGGGTTTGACCGTTGGAAGTGGGCAGTTGGTGATCTCTGGGGTAAGTAAGGCTCCTTAGGAAACTCTGTGGGGCTGGGGAATTGCAAAGGCAGGTCTCTACTAGTGAATGTAGTCGGGGGGGGGGGGTTAAATAAAAATAAAAAAGCCCAACGTCCAGATCAACTTCCCTACAAACCAAGAATAAGTTCATTTAACATGAAACAGCTCCATTTGCTAGCCTTTCGTGTCTCGTCACTTACTTGTCAACTGTTATTTCGGTAATTTTATTGATATCTTCTATGCTTTTATGCTCCACACACTTGTTGGTTTGTTTATGTGCTATTCTCTTTTGTATGCTCAATGTTATTGCAGAAAAACTCACTTTTTAAAAGTCTGTCCTCGTCTCCTTCCTCTCATGCCAGTCTCCCCGCCAGGCCTGTCAAATGTGCTGCTATTTGCCCCCTTAGCCACAGACTAAGCAAAATATTTCCTTAGCACCCACCCATGCTGCAGGATGTGAGATTCCTCAGGTAGTTTTAGGGCAGCCTGCCCCAAGGTATTTTGGACTACAGCTCCCATCACCCTCAACATTTCACTGCGACAGCTGGGGCTGATGGGAGTTGGAGTCTAACACATCTGGAGGGCATCTGGTTGGGGAAGACTGGCTGCTAATCTTTCAACATGGCTTCCAGAGCAGTCTGTGAAACTAGGCCCGGTTCTCATTCCCATTCTCAGCAGCATGCCTGTCAGGAATGGCAAGGAGATGGAGAAGAGGTCTCAGAGTAAGAACAGAGGGAGGACATGCGCAGAGACCAGCGATAGGGAGGTGCCTGGCTACAAAACCCCATTGCTATCAGCAGGAGAGTCCAAAGAGCCTGCAGATGGGAATCTGCAAAGTCCCAAGGTGCCTGGATCCCAAATCCCTGAAACTGTGGAGCATCCTGGGACACCAGCCCCCTGGTCCAGACGGAGGGCAGACAGGCTCAAACAGGAGCCGGCAGGTAGGTTATTATCCTGCTTATTTTATGCTCATTTTACTGCTGGTGTCACTTTTGTATTGAACATTTTTGATCAGCCTTCTTTGACCTGATCCCCTCCAGATGTTTTGGACTACAACTCCCAACAGCCCCAGCCAGCACAAGGATATTGACTCTAGTCTTCCCTGCCCAATGTGTATATTTGTAAAACATGCACAAAACCTCCAGATATTACAAATACACCATTAATCTCACAAGAAAACTAATTTCATGTGGCAGCTGTTTCTGGAACTCCCCACTACCTTGGGAAGTGTGGAATGTAATAATAATAATAATAATAATAATAATAATAATAATAATAATAATAATAAACCGTAGCAAGTGAACTAAATACAACTATGATCCGAAATGTTTTTTTTTGTTCTAGCAGGTGATGGGTGGGTGTCCAAAGATGCAGAGGCTTTGTCTGCAGTGGCTGTGGGAGGCAGAGAAGGAAACCACCAAACCCTGCAGGCAGAGAGCATCCCACTGGTTCAAAAGAAGGCAAAGCCTCTGTCCCTGGAGGAGCCAAACAGAGCCCAGGCAGCAGATGTGCTTGAGAACTTCCTCAGTCACTTTCTCACCTATCTGCATGATTGCCCAGACAGGCCTTACTTCAGGGACACCAGGGAAATCGCTCCAGGCAGCAGCTATGAGTATGAAAAGGTAATGTATAACAAATGCCAGGTAAGCAGCCTTATCTAAACCTGGGCAACCTCTCAGTTGTTGCTGGGATGCCATCCCCAACATTCCCAGTAGAGCTTAGCCAGTGGTCAAGGATTATGGAAGCTGAAGTCCCGCAACATCAGGGGACCCAAGTTGCAGAACAGGGCTGGGGAATCTGTGGTCCTCCAGATGTTGCTGGACTCCAGTTGCCATCAGACTCAGCCAGGTGACCAGACTCAGTCAGGGATGGTGGGAGTTGTAGTTCAGCAATATCTGGGGGTACCAACAGTTCCCCACTCCTAGTAGAAAGAGTTAAACACCCCTTATCTCAGTGCTGCTGCTATGATCAAAACTGAGGACATCTCCGCCCCATAAAACTTCAGGAGATCAAGCCTCCTACACCTTGCCTAACTGGGCTCTGAGGAGGAAAGTTCAAAAATCTCACCTAAGCAGCAAACTCACCAGATGGCCTCAGGTGAGCCTCAAGCTCTCCCAGTCTTAGTCTGAACACATCTGCTATTATTATTATTATTATTATTATTATTATTATTATTATTATTAATTATTATTTATACCCTAGCCACTCTGGGTGGCTTCCAACAAAATATTAAAATACAGTAATCCATCAAACATTAAAAGCTTCCCTAAACATTCTGCTGCATGGGGATTCAAATTGCAGGCAACAATCCATCACAGAGTTTCACTTGCCTAAGCCCATTAGAACCAGTGGGTATTGTGCCATATGAAGATTGTAATAGCAGTGTAACATAATGGCTGTAGATCAAACTGCACCTAATGGACTTTTAATTTAAGCAATGGGAGGGAATCCTGTGGGTGCTACAGAAGGCCCCTGTGGGTGCATGTGCACCTGCAAACCCCACATCAGTGACCCGTGTGCTGTAATAAATGCTTACTACTACTACTTTCTGGTACTAAAATCCAAAAAGCCAATATAATGCTGGTGAAACATAACAGTTATCCAAATCAGGCCATTTGCACTCAAAGAGTAAATCTTCAAGGAAGAATTAATCTCAAGGAAGCTGCCATCTGTCTCCTTACGGCTCCACTGCTGCAACTACCACTAACCTGCCCCACCCCCTGCGATGCAATCGGACACACCTCCCATCATCTCAAACCACAAACCATACTGGCTGAGGCTGATGGGAACTGAAGTCCAACAACAGCTAGAAGGGAAGACCTCAGAGTCAGTGTGACAGGTGAGGCAGGGTTGGTTCTGTGCCTCAAGCCCTCTCCTTTCTTCTCTGTTGTCTTCAATGATGCTGTTGGTTTGCCTGCAGGTCTTGCATCCAGGCGAGTTTGAGGTGATGCTAAGCATCCTTGACCCACAGTACATCCAGTACACTGAAGTGGAGGGCTATGGCGGCCTCTTTTATACCCTGGCCCTATTGAGAAAGTCTCGCAGCTTCCCAGCAACGCTCCTTCTGGAGGATGGGAAGACCATCTCCCCACGGAACATCATGGAGGAATTCCGGAAACATGTCGACCAGTTTCTTAAAGTTTCTTATTCAGGTGTGGTTGCCAATCAGGGATTTGGGGTGAGGGTAGGAGGAAAGGATGAGTAGCCAACACTGGAGTGGGGGTTTGTTTACAGACCTGAACCACTTTATACTGCACCCAGGCACCACACATTCCTGGGAGGCTTGTAAGCATTGCCAGTCACAGCTTGCTGAACTATGCAGGCACCCCAAGCAACTCCCTGGGATGCCTGGGATATCCAACACACATTAAAAGCATATAACTTCCCCCAAAGAATCCTGTGAACGGTAGTTTCCACCTCACAGAGTTATAATCACCAGCAAACCCATTTTCTGTAAACTGCTTATTTATGTTTAAATTAAGTAGTTTATAAATCCTGCTAAATAAATTCATAAATTTGCTGCACAAATGTACACCTGGAGGTGTACTGCATTTTTGGCTTGTGTTTTTGATAGCATTGCAGGCTGTTTGGCCCCTTGAGCTGCCTCAGTCGTTCACCTAGATGTCCTTCTGGTCTCTCAGTGCCTTTTCCAGGTTGGCAGATGAGGCTGGAGAAGAAGAAGTCAAACTGTCCAGCAGTTCAGCTTGTAATGCTGGACAACCAAGGCACCAAGTTCATGTCCTTGGACATCATCCCTGCTCTGGAGATGACTGGCCAATGGCCATGCATGAAGAAGGCGAAGGAGCTGATCAAGGGGAAAGAACTGCTTCACCTGATGAGGGTGTTTTATTTCATAGCCGAACAATCCCCTGGGAAGCACAACAAAGGTAACAAACCCCTCTTACCTCTGTCAGCCAACCTGGTGCAATCAAAGGGTTTTTAGGGGTAAATTTAAGGCTGGAAATAGAGGCAAAGGTTCCAGTTTCCCAGCAAATTCTTCCAATACGTAGGCTCAGCCAATGTTTCACCTTGATTCCCACTTACACACAAACACACATGTACCCATTAAGGATTTTATTTTCATAGAAAATAACTAAACACGTTGCATGTCAGCAAAGCACAAAACCTATTGAATTTCCACCAGAAATGGTAAATCTGGATTGTGTGGATGCTGTGGAAAATGTGCATGCATAAAGAGCATTGATTCCACGCAACAAGCCCCCACCTGGAAGCAAGCCTGGACTGTGTTTAGCCCTGCTGATCTTGGATCCCTGCTGGGTGGAAATTGGGGGCAAGACAGGCTAGGTGCAAAGAGGAATGCAGCAGCCATAGGAGCCAACTCCAGGGGACTGAGGTCCCTTTGCCCCCCCAAAAAAAATATTTGAGGGGACCACCCCCCATTGATCGGCATTGCCATTCAAATGGTGTGTGTGCACCACGTCTTGTGATCGAGGGAAGGGCTTACCTGGGACCCCGCAATATTCAAGTTGGCACCCCTCCTCCACACCCTGCATAATTTAATCCACCTCTTTCATATAACATGTCTCCTGCCCCTATTTTTTTTTAAGCTGTACACCACCAAACATTTCTTTGTAAGGAGGTGTCTCCAGCTCCTTGATAATATTGATTACTGACACAGAGTGGTGCGTGTCTATGTCCTGTATATTTCAGAGACCTGGAGAATTTCATTCTCTCATGTTGAAAAAGAGATTTTGAACCTCAACAGCAGGTCCCAAGCGTATCGCCGATACCACAAGACAAAGTGCTGCAGGTATGTGTGCCTGGCAACATTGTTAGGGTTTGTGATTGATGAGGGCAGCACTTAGTTTCTGACATAGGCTCTGGGGAGTGGGGGGGCATTGTGTGTGCATGACTTCACGCACACAGTGCCCCTGCCAACCCAGCTAGGCCAACTCAGACCGCCACCCCCCTCTACTGCCAGCTGCCTTGCCTATGTGAAAGGGGTGTGCGGAACAAATATGCTTTGCCCTGCTATGTCCCTGGCAATCCTCAAAAGGACATGGCAGGGCAAAGCATCTTTATCCTGGCACATCCTTTTCAGGATCACTGTGGATTTTGGGAGGGAGCTGCCCCGTTCTTGAAAATATTGGGGGGCTGCCCCCTGCCCCCCGGTAGATGGCACCCCTGGTTTCTGAAATGAGATGGGCACCTGTACCAGCATTCCACAAATGGGGAGCCACTTGTGCAGAAAAGGCCTGTTCTCCTGTTGCCACTCACTGGACCTCTCATGGAGTGGGCACACAAAGAAGCCTCTGTTCCTCTGTCTCAGCCTCCTCCCTCATGTCATCCTCCTGTTCCCTCCCTCCTTGTATGTCTCAGCCTGCCATTCCATTTCTGAGCTCACATAAAACTTGAGACTCATAACAGAAAGCCTGCTCTTTGGCATGTATTTTGGCTGAGATCTTGCAGTGCAGAAAGGAGTGTTTGACCAGGAGTGGCAATGTTTGGCATAAAGCTTTGCGAACAGAAAGCTTACCTGCTGCATGTAGGGATGAGTGCTTCGTTTGTGTGTGTGTGAGAAAGAAACTGTTCCCTGCTGTTGGGTTACAAGAGAGTTAGACCAATATAATGTACAGACAAGTTCCAAGGCATAGTAGTCATATATTAGTAAAGGGAAGAGCAACTGCTCCACCATCACTTTCTCCACCACCTTGCCCCCAACCAAAAGTTTTATCTTTTCCACAGTTCCCCTCAGCAGATATCCTCCATGCATGCTCTTGTGTGGATGATGTACTGTATGGCCAGAGAGATATACCTCATGCCACAAGCCCTATTGTCAAGTTGCAGAAATGATAACCATGGTTCATTGTACACAGAGATATGGGGGGGTGGACATTATCTGGGGAAAAGCTCTAAGAAAATATCTAAATGAGTCAGGCTAATGACTGGGGGCGGGGCTGTTCTAGGAAAGACTGCTTCAAGATGCTGGAGGACCTTGTGAATGATCTCAAGATGGAATACCCTCAAATGTTGGCTCATCTGAGTTCCTACCACAGTCGGACGTCCTTCCTGCACACCCTGTGGGAGTGGAAGGACAATAAAGACTGGAAGCCTTCTGAAGTCCCTCAGTGTTTTGAGAGGGTCTTGACCAATTTCATCCACAAGGTGGCCACTGCTCACCTGACCCACTTCTTCCTACCCAAATGCAACCTGTTTGGGGCAAAGTTCTTCCCGCCCACAAAGCTGAAATTCTTATGGGCGCAGCTGAAGGAGAAGGAAGGAACTATGAAGTCATTCACTGTGTCCCGCAAGAGACATTGTTCTGCCCTGATTGTAAATCCTGATATGACTTGGCCTCTCATGATTACCCTTGGCCTGATAGTTCTAGTCTCAGTTGTTCTCCCACAAACTGCAATTTAAAAATGTAGGGTTATCAGCTTCCACTGTTTGGTTTTCTGAACTGAGAGAAAATGTGTTTTAGAATATCTTTGTTAATGGCCAATCATACTCATCTCATCCTGACCCAGCTAGCAACATTTTGATGTAATCCACAGCAGTGCTTTAGAGGCAGTGTTTTACAGGGTGGAATTTGTGTGGGAAAATGTGTCACTGGGCTGGAAAATCCACATGGAGTTTAGGTAAGAGAAGAGATCTGTGAGCAGGATAGCAGATGGTTGTCAGCTCCTCCTCTTGGTCCTTCTTGCAAAATCTGTGGGGATCTTTCTCTTGCACATTTTTCCCATGGAAGGATTTTTTTTTTTGGCACCTCAAGCACTCCTGATTTTCATCAGAGATAGATTATATGGTAACAGTGGTAGCACATGCAATGATCCTCAATATTCCTGTTACGCATTTATCCCTTGATGATTTGACCATATGAGGAAGACAAAATATGTGAGTACCGTATATGGTGAAATAATATACCAGAGGAAAGTAGATAGATGGCCTTATTCCTTAGTATAAGACAGGCCAGTTCCATTACCACTTTTGAGCAGATCTTTGAATTCTGTTTACCGGTAATTAGGAAATTGCTTCTCCAAAAATGTTGATTTGTGGGTTGGTGCGCTGTCCTGAAAATTAATTTCTCTTTGTGTTTATGCCCACAACACCTAGTTAAAGCTACATCTGTGGCTCCAAGTTGCTTGGTCTTCTCAGTCACAATATACAGGATTTGATAATGTACTGATTTGGCATTCAGCCTTTCCCAATCTGGTGCCCTCCAGATGTTTGGACTGCAACACAATCCCATTAGTCCCAGGCAACACAGGCATGTTTCCATCAGTCTCAGCATAATGCTTGCCAGGGCTGATGGGAGTTATAGTCTAAAACATCTAGAGGGCATCAGGTTGGGGAAGGAAGGCTGGTACAGTATCACCACCTGTTGCTTGCCTGGGTATTACTTCAGCTAGAAATGGGCTGCCTAGTTTGGTTTGGAGAGATCTCCAAGTTAATGAGTGGAATGAAAATAGTTTGTGTTTCATTTCCCTCCTCATTGTTTTGTTTATTGGTGAGCTGTGTTGGTGTTCTGATGGATGGACTTTGTTTATTTCAAAACCAGAAAAAAATATACGGGTAATAAATAGATTTCCTAAAGTTTATTTATGTGTTTGTCTTATTTGTTACCTTTTAACTGGCACAAACACATCCAGGAAACTTCACGGTGGAGTGGAGATTTGAACCCAAGTCTCCTTGGTCTTAGTCTCAGTGTACCACACTGGCTGTCTATTCCCTCATTGCACAGCTAAAATTCCTCAAGAGGGGGAGAATGCCTATTAAATCAGAGGATGCTGCAGCTAGACTGCTGACAAGACGCCTGCTTATTTCAACTTAGTACAGTACTCCAATACTGCATCCTGTTAATTGGCTTCTCCGAGTTTCCTGTGAAACAGCATTTTTAAATCACTATGAAAATTGTAGCTCTAGGAGGGAACTAGAGGTCTCCTAACAACTCTCAGCACTAGTAACAACCTACAGCTCCAAGAATTCTTTGCGGGAAGCCATGTTTGTTTAAAGTGGTGTGATACTGCTTTTAATGTATGGTGGGAATGTGGACTTAGTTGAAAACAATCCTATTACAGCCAAAAACCGCAGAGTTTTGTGTAATGGTGGTCACATGTTGGAATTTACAGAGGACAGTTGAAATATACTCAGAGTCAAATGAGGATTTCATGCTCTTTATTCAGCTCATAGTAGCAGGGAATGGAAGTTCCCCCAAAATGTCTGCTTTATATACATTATTTACACAATGGGCCCCACGTGATTGGCTAATTCCGGGATTCTCCTGTAGGCCAATCAGGTTGCGGATTCACTTCCACCTGGAGCTGGATTGGGTGGCTCCTGCAGACCAATCAGACAGCTGCATTCTGGATCCTATTGTTCTAGGACCCATCAGACTGCTGCATTCTGAATCCTATTGTTCTAGGACCAATCAGGCTGCTGCATTTTGGATCCTATTCAACTCAGTACATATCACCAGTCTTCTGTTTAAAGGACTTCTCAGGTTGAAAGGCTGTTCAGTCCTAAGGATAAATTGTTCAGTTTAACAATAAATAACCCTAACAAGGGAGAGCTGGGGGTGCCTGGGAGTTGCCCATCCACAGCTAGCAGCACCTCCACAGCACACTGAGCAGATACAAAGGTTGCCTGGTTGCTGAGATTCCTGCATTGCAGGGGTTGGACTAGATGACCTTTGGGGTTCGTCCCAACTCTACAATTCTATGATTCTATGACAGTCTTCTCTTCTGCAGTGAGATGTATCACATTTCTGCTGAAAGTATAGTAATGATGTCTCAATTTCCACCTGCACATATACAGTACTGAAACTAAATCTTATTCAAATATGTTTGCATCTGCACATATAAAACAACAGATGCAATTTGCATGCAAATCCGTGCCATGTTTTTTTGGCGATGTGTAAACGACCGCCCTCGTCTAGCGGCAGATTAACACAGCGTCGTTATCCGTTGATGGGGATCGCGAGCACTTCCTACCTCCAGCCTCCAGAGGGCAGCAACGTCCCCTTCAAGCAAGCCTTCTAGCTCCCCTTCTCTGTGGCAGTCCACAGCAGCTTAGGCGTTTAAGATCCCGTTCCGGGGCTATCGCGATCTCTTCTACGCTTCCAAGATGGCGGTGAGTAGCTTGTGTTTGAGGAGTTGCGCGGAGGGACCCCTTGTATCCGCAGCCATCCTTCCGAGTCCGAGTCCTTCTGGGCATGAATTTACTCAGACGTGGCGGGGAAGGGCTGGGGGCTTTCCGTGGGGCCGTTTTGGGAAGCGACGAGAGGCTCGCCGGCCCCGCGGAGGGCTGTAGGAATAGCTGGCCCTGTGGCTAAACCAGGCTAAGGAGTCGAGCTTCCTCCTTCGGAGAGGCCTTAAACGTGAGTCTGGAGATACTGTGGTCCTCCAGGCCCTCTTATCTCTGACCATTGGGCAAGCTGACTGGGCCTGACTCAGTTCTCTTTGGGGTGCGCGTTCCGGGAAATCAGTGCATCCCCCAAACTTCACTTTCTTTGGGGCTGCATTTTCTTACCCAAGATGCTTTTCCTTGGGTGATCGGTAATTGCCAGCTCTCCCTTCTGTCCCCCCCCCCCCGCCTCCAACTTGGGTTCTTTGAGAACAGCCTGATAACACAAGAAAAGCAGCCAGTGCAATTTGCCCTGTTGCTTTTGTCTCCATGCTTGAAAAAGCTTTGCTTGCTGAATTCTGTAGGTGTAGTTCTCTCTCTTAAGGCTGAAGGTTTGGGGGGTGGGGAGTGCACTGGAGGGCGTAAGTGATAAAATACCTCATGCAGAAAAGTTTATTGCACACAGAAAGTTGATGTGTTGTTAGAAAGGCTAGTTTAGAATATTTCTACCTAGCATGCTAGAAGTCTAAGGAAAGGGAATGTGTTTTCTATCTTGTTGTTTTTGTTGTGGTTTTTCTGGGTAAAGCCAGTCCAAAGTAGTTTACAAACAACAAAATTGGCAGGTATAAAAAGCCAATATTACTAAAAACAGGGCTAAAGCAAATTCATGGTGTTAAAAACAAACCAGCACTGTTACATCTTGGCTGCTGTGCACTCTTGTGGATTTTGTTTACTGTTTACTCATGAAATGGTTTATAAGAAACAACATGAAATTAATTATTTTTAGGGTACTCCCATTATCTGTTGGGTTGTCTGTGTGTCTGGTTTTTGTTGTATTTACCTTCGTGTACTGGTCACCAGCTTCACTGTATTTTAAAGATACTGTAAGTTGCAGTTACCTATTGTAAAGTATCGCTCAGTATTGTATTGTATTTACCTCTTGCTGGGTTTGGTTTATAGCCAAGGTTATGAACAACCTATTAAAACTACTTAGGGTAGCTACCAACAGGTTTTTACAGAAACACCTCAAACTTTGAAACAGACATCCAGAATTAGGAACCATCTTAACAATTACATGTACTGTGTTTTTCATGGTGCTGCTTATTCTACTCTATAAGGTGCTCATGTGGTAGCAGTGTCACATGTATTGATGTTGAGGTATTGGGAGGCTTCCAGTAGGGAAGAAAAGGCTTTGGGATAGGATTTTTCAAGAGCCTGTACTAATCACATTTTGTTGGCTAGTAGGCTGATTTTCTTTTTCTTGAAGCTTGCCTACTAGAGCAGAGTAAGGGGACCTTGCTGACCAAGGAGTTTGATGGTAGTTTGGCCCTTTTCCTCAAGTGGATGGGCTGTGTCAACAGTATTGGTAAGCCATAACATTTGGAGAGGGTAGGGTCTAGTTCAGGAATCTTTCTAAATCGCAATAAAAAGAGATGAATATGGAGAATACCACAAAGAAGGGTGGAGTGGCCACTTGAATGCCTTTTAGGGTCCAGGGCAAGGATCAGGAACCTGTGGCTCTCTGGCTGTTGCAACTCCCATCATTCCTGACCATTGGCCATGCAGGCTGGGACTGATGGGAGTTGGAGTCTAACATGTGGGGTGGGGTTTCATGCTAAATTGCCAGCATGGGGACAGAAGTTATGCTTGTAGAAGTTAAGTGTCTTATGAAAACTTTTCCCAGCCCAATACGTTGCTCCTTGTGTCATGCTGTGTGAGTTGTGTATAGGGAAAAGCTGTCACTGGTTTAACTGCTTTCTTTTCCCCACCATTACACAGCAACAAGACAAGGGTGAGAAGGAGAACCCCATGCGGGAGCTGCGCATCCGCAAACTCTGCCTGAACATCTGTGTTGGGGAAAGTGGAGACAGGCTCACCCGGGCAGCCAAAGTGCTGGAGCAGCTCACAGGCCAGACTCCTGTTTTTTCCAAAGGTAAGCTTTTTTTGGAAGACTGTTACTGAAGTTTCTAGAGCAAGAAGGCTGAAATTTTATTCATACCATTTTATTTTTTGAAAGACAAAGGAAGGATGAGCTTCTGTGCAGGATGTATAGCAGTGTTTCCAAAGTTATTTAAGACCCATCAGTGGTTTGGAAACTTCATTTGCTTCCCCTCACCCAGACTTCTCTTTTTGTTGTGTCGGTGGGTACCCTGGTCCAGCTTAACACATGCACAGCATGGTGACTAGGGCAAAAGAATAGGGATAGGTGATTGCCCCAGGGCAGGAAGTCAGGGAATGGGTTGACCAGCCTCACAGTTCTCTGTACACCAAATTGGATTGATTTTGAACTGGAATCCACATTTCATGCTTTCTGTTCTGTTGTGTCCAGGTCTTTGTCCTTTGCAGACTTCCCTTTAACTATGAATGCTAGAAACCTTTAAAAAAGAGAACTGGATTCTTAAGTTAGCCTATCAGTATTACCAAAAGTAGCTTTTAGCTCAGGGTTCTCTGTCTAGTGCTTTCTAGAAGCTTGGGCGGCAACTTCCAGCAGCCTCACTAAGCACGGCTAGTGGATAAATGTAATGTAACTTGTCCAAAAACATATGGTGAGTACTAGGTTGGGAGACGTTTAAGCCATTGACTGAGACTGCTTACAGCTGGTGCTTTTGTTGGGGACTTGCCAATCAAACCCATTTCCTGATCAGCAGTGATGCATGCCTTCCCCTCTTTGTGCTTGCAGTCACATGGCCTGTCAACAAGTTTTCTGTATAGCTTGTTTGCAGATGTGGACCTACTGTTTGGAAGTTGTAATCTTAAACTTGGAGTTGGGTGTTTGGTAGACATTTCTGACCACCTTATTTTTGTTTTCCTTGAATATGGCATGTCATACCTGTCTTTTTGCTGACCCTTTGAGCAAACTTAAAAGAAGTTGTGTTTCTTCTTCAGCTCGATACACAGTCAGGTCCTTTGGGATCAGGAGAAATGAGAAGATAGCCGTTCACTGCACTGTACGTGGGGCCAAAGCTGAGGAGATCTTGGAGAAAGGGTTGAAGGTGAAGTGCTGTCCTTGCTGTATTTGGATGCTTTCTTAAGAGAACTTGGCACATGCAAGGCGGAAAATGTCAAAGCTTAAAGCTGATGTCAATGTTTCAGGTGCGAGAATACGAGCTGAGAAAGAATAACTTCTCTGACACCGGCAACTTTGGCTTTGGAATCCAGGAGCACATTGACCTGGGGATTAAATACGATCCTAGTATTGGTATCTACGGCTTGGACTTCTATGTGGTTTGTATACTTAGCTTACCCTTTTGCATTCTTAGGCTGTAATCCAGAGGTCATGTCTTTAGAGTTTTGTCAATCTTACTAACTGAGCCTTGGTGCCACTGCAATGATAGCAGCCATTTTCTGCATGGTTGGACACACAAGAGAGGGGCTGTCCTAAAACAAATCTGGGGAGCCTGAACTTACGCTGTAGCAAGTGCACTTGGTGCGTGCATGCAAATATTTATTGATAAAAGTATTTCTATCCCACCATATAAAAAAATCAAAATAAAATTAAACAGCTGCAAAGACCTATTGGCATAAAAGGTTCTTCAAGATATGCCTGAAAGTCAGAAGCAAGGATGCCTGCTGAATCTCTCCTGGAAGACTATTCTACGGTGTGAGAATAGCAACACTAAATGCCTGATTTATAGTTGAGGCTAGTTGGGCCTCTGTAAACACAGGAGAAAACTAAATGCTCTCCACAGAGGGTCTCTGTGATTGACCTGGTGTATAAGGGCTCAGCAAATCCTTAAGGTATCCTGAGACCAAGTTGTTCAGGGTTTGTAGATCAACACAAGAGCCTTGAACCTGGCCAAGTAGCATAAAGGGAGTCAGTGCAGAAGTTTTAGCAAAGGTGTCACATGCTTTCAGCTCCCATCAGTTGTCTAGCTGCTGCATTCTGCACCAGCTAGAGCTTGTGGACCAGACCCAAACGTGCCATGATATTTTACTGTTCCAGTCTGTATCTAGTTAATGTGATGTGTGTGGGCCCTCTTCCTACTCTCTGTTCCTGTGCTATAACAACTGGTAACAGCTGTAGAAAGGGAACCGTGTGGTTTGACCAATTGACACTTCTTACTTTCTCTGCAAACTTTGCCGTTGGATATGCTCATGTTCAAATTCCCATTTTGTCAAGCTTACTGGGTGAGAAGAGTCTCCTTTCTCAACCTATTTTAGCTGACAGGGCAGCTGTGAGAATTGAATAGGACCAAATTGTAAAACCATCAACAGAAAAGCACTACTGGAACGATTGCTGCTGTTCTTTATTGCTGCAGCCATACAGGCCTGCAACAGAATTGTTTTTTGAATAGTTTACTGTGTTTTCCTGGGGCGAGACTGACACGTATGTCCAGTGAAGCACTGCTGACACTGCTCTTAAGATAATTTTAATTGGCTTGCTGAAAGTTCCCTTGTTACGCTTACTGTTTTAAAAATAGATTGCTGCATTTATTTATTTATTTTCCAGACTCATTTTCTCCAGATATTTTTTTTTACAAAAATTGAACACAGAAAGTTAAAAATATATAATAGTTTAAAAGTAAGTAAAAGGATGTTGTCAGTTTTCTGCTGTTTCTTGATAGTCAGTTTTGGGGTAAGTCTCTTTGTGGGGGCCACGCAGGCGGAAAAGTGGCTTTACAATGAACACATTAAATAGCTGTTCATGTAACATTATGTCTATAGATTCTTTAAAAGGAGCATAGGAATTAGTCCTCAGCAAGTGTTGCTCATGATGGCTTTGCTTATCTCATTAATGTTGGAAGGTGAGATATAGCATTTTAATCTTCAGACCTACGTCTGAGGTAGGTTAGTCTAGGAGAGTGACTTGCATCAGATCGCCCAGCTCTTCCTTGTTACCCAGGTCCTGCATCCAAGTTCAGCACTCTAGCTGCTGCTGCAGTGTGTTTACTCTGTGAGAAGCTGTGAACCCCCTTCTTGGGTGCTATGGATAACTTGGGTGCTTTTCTTAAATTTCTTTCTCGAACACAATGAAAGATGGAAGTCTAACTGAAAAGGCTTTCTAAAGGTAGGTCTTCAGGACTAAACAAGGCTTGTGTTTCTGCTGCAGGTTTTGGGCAGGCCAGGCTTCAGCATTGCTGACAAGAAGCACCGAACTGGTAGCATTGGGGCCAAGCACCGAATCAGCAAGGAGGAAGCCATGCGTTGGTTCCAGCAGAAGGTAGGTTTTGCTGCATTTTAAGCTGTGAACAAGCTTGCGAAACATGTTTAGTCAGCTTTTATGACCTCTTTGTGTTAGACCAATGTATATATAAAAGAAACTGTATCCCTGCCCCCCCCCCCCCCAAAGTGTACAGTGATGCCAAAATCAATTGGAGGCTTAACAGTACAATCTAGTGCAATCAACAGTTTCTAACCTTAGCATCTTTAGAATAGGGTTTACAATTAGCTTGGCCCATGTCAAACGGTCAATGAGAGCAGAGGTATGTTGAACTTTTCCACCTGGCCAAGCTCAAGGTTCTTGTGTTAATTCACAAAGCCCTGAATAACTTCGGCCCAAAGTATTGTAAGGGCAATCATGACACCTTATGCTCCACCTAGATCACTGAGGTCATTTGATGGAGCACTTCTTGGTGTTTTGCACACTCCTGAAGCCCAGTCAGCCTTCACTAGGGACCAAGCCTTTAGTGTGGCAGACACTGCCCTGTAGAACTCCCTACCAGTAGAGGTTTGGCAGGAATCACCCCTGCCTTCTTTTAGATGTCTGCTAGAAAGGATGTTGCTTAGACAGGCCTTTGAAATGTGAATTTATCCAATTTGCTTGTTTTTATTGTAATTTTTGTATGGTGTAAATGGCCTTGGATTTTTATGGAAGTGCTGTTTGTAAGTATTTAAATAAAATAATTGTGCTCAGTTCTTACCTTCCACTTCTAAAAGAATCCCAGTACATAAGTCTTCAGCAGTTCTGGTAGTTTGGAACAGTTTTGGAGAGCTGCATTGAATTGTTAGTGTTTGGCTACGTTAGTTTAATGGAGCTCTGTTTAACAAATGTAAAAGATCTGTGTGACCTGTGCATTCTGCAGCAAGGTGGCTGGAGATTTGGGGGTGGGGGCAATTCATACAGTTCTTCACAGTATAGGGAAGTGTTGCAAGCAGCATCTCAAAAGTATTTGAAATATGCTTCCGCATGGCAAGATCATTATTTACAATGCATAAGCTTCTCTTTTATAGCACTCTTCCTGCTTGAATGGCTTGTAAATACTCTCTTGCCTTTCAGCCAACCAGAAATTGGTTCTTTTTCTGTGCCACAAAAAACAAACAAACTAATGTGTGGGCTGGTGCAATATTTATAATCTGCTAACTTCTGAGTTTGTTTCCCAGTGCATCAAATCACTTTACCATAGACATGATGTGGGAGAAATTTCCTGGTGGTGGCTGTGCTTTAAGTGGTGCAAGTCTTTCTTGCACAATTTTTTTGATAAACCTTTTTTTTTCTCTTGCAGTATGATGGCATCATCCTTCCTGGTAAATGAAAAGTTTCCAGTATAAAAAAGTCAATAAATTTTTCCACCATTTAACTTGCTGCTGTGTGTTTTGTCGTCATTCATCCTTTGCTGAGCCACTATATCTGGATCAGTATGTTTGTCCTTTCTATGTTGTGTCTCGGGAGCTATTGTCTGCCTAATCTGGAGGCATGACAAAAGCTGCTATAGGAGGAGGACTGTGTCCAAGCAACAGTAGACATACAACATGATTTCAAATGGTTCCAGAAGCCTATCATTTGGCAGGGTGGGGGTAGATGGGAAACAGGACAGAGACACTCCACAAGTACAGAGGGTGGAGTGAAAGTGGCAATATTTCTGATTCTGCTTTCTCTTTCGCTCTTACAAAAATAGCTTGGAGGTGTAGCCTGTGGTTGGCTTGACCATGGAGAGCCAATGTTATGATTGGTTTATGCAAATGTTATGATGCTGTTCAGTTTATCAATAAATGGCCCCTGCTCTCTGTAGCGGTGTGTAGAGTGCGCGAGACAAGCAAAGAGAGAGCAAGTAATGCGAGACAAGCACAGAGAGAAAGCGAAAGAGAAACTAAGCAAAGGACACGCACAGAGAGTAGTTGGGAGAGCGCACCTCAACTGCAGTCTCTTATTTCTTATTTCTTATTTGGCCGCTTTCTTACTTTTGGCCGCACCTTTTGCTATTCTTTTCGCTGCCTATCCTTTCCTCTTCGGAACCTTCAGAACTCCAGAGAAACCTTCGTAACAACCGTCAGAATTCCAGACAACTTCTCACGACCTTCAGGATAACCTCATAACCAGCGGACCCATCATAACCAGTGGGAGCAGGCACTCCAGGATTACTGGTTATCCCAGAAGTTGGTTATCCCCACAAAAGACACAGGTGATCCCAGTAGCTGTCTCCTCATTGCTAACAATACATCTCCTTGCTCTGCTTTGGAAGATCTTGTACCTCCTTAGATAATAGTATGTGTGATAATTCTTTTCTTGTACTATATTATTTTGACATCCAGGCCACCACTTTTATCTTAACATTTTTCTTCTAAGGAACCAAAGTGGCATATAGAGGGCTCCCATCCTCTTGCGTCCAAGCACTGACAGTAGACCTAGGTCTAGTTAGCTTCAACACGGCTGCTGCATCACATATCTTCAGATCGTGCTCTGTCTGACATTAGTAACAAATGGAATTCTGTAAAAACTTCAATTCGTATTCTCTGTGTGGAGTGGAGCAGAGTCTTTGCTCAGACTGCCTTTTAATCCATATTTGATAGCTGGAGTACCGTGGGTGATTCTTTTAGTTTTGGGTGGGTTGTAAAAAAACCCATGGACTTTCTTGGCTGGGACAGCCAGCCAAAAGTTTCCTGAGATCAAATTAGTAGTGCTCTTTGAAAAGCACATAGCACAAGTGAGAGCATGAAGGAGAATTAAATATATTCTGAGTCCTCACAAGATGTGCCATCCAAAGACACACACAAAATGAGTGGCTTCTTTCTCCCAAAATGGAGGTAGCCCAAAGCCAGTCTAATGAGAAAGAATTGCTCTGACCTAGGAGCCAAATGGGTAGATGAGAGGAAGAGCCCATGGAGGATGGCTTTTAGCATGTTGTGTGTGCACTTAGTGAGGAAAGCTGAAGGTTTGCTGCAGTGATGTTTGTGTGCAGTGATAACAGCGGAATATACCACCTCTATTGGTCAAGGTGGGGACAGGCAAAAGTGAGCTGGCATGGCAGATTTAATTTTTTATGGTAATTGAAGGGGCTGTAGCTGAGTGGCCGAGTACCTAACTATGGACACAGAAGGCCCAAATTGAGTGTTGGAACTCTCCAACTAAATGCATCATAGGGAAACAGCTCTGGAAAGACCTATTGGAGATATTGCAGGAGAAATGTTGGCACCAAAATTACACTGTGCAGGGATTTCCACCTATTTAAACAGCAAGTAGCAATGGGAGCTGATCCAGATAAGGACTGCCAAGGGGTGGGATGTTTTCGTTCCCGTTTCTATTGCTACCTGTAGAAAATTTAAAAAGAAATACACATATTTCCTGTTGTTGCAGCCTTACTTAGTAGATACTATTGGGTTAGATCGGGTAGGCAACCTAAGGCCCGTGGGCCAGATGCAGCCCAATTGCCTTCTCAATCCGGCCCGCAGATGGTCCGGGAATCAGTGTGTTTTTACATGAGTAGAATGTTTCCTTTTATTTAAAATGCATCTCTGGGTTATTTGTGGGGCCTGCCTGGTGTTTTTACATGAGTAGAATGTGTGCTTTTATTTAAAATTCATCTCTGGGTTATTTGTGGAGCATAGAAATTTGTTCATTCCCCCCCCCGCAAAAAAATATAGTCCGGCCCACCACATGGTCTGAGGGATGGTGGACTGGCCCACGGCTGAAATAGGTTGCTGACCCCTGGGTTAGATGGACCTGGTATAATACAGCCTCATAATTGGCACGAGGCAGGCCTGTGTGAAAACAGGGAAATCTTGTGCCTTCCTTGGTGATGGTTGCACTTTTTCTTGGGAGGCTTATATTGCCTTGTACAAAAGGCTGTCACCACAATTGTACAATCCTTTGTGTTTGATTCAGCTCAGTACAAACACTTCCAAGCACACGTGTCCTCTTTGCCCAGGGTGGTGGAGGAAAGTGCTGTCAACCACCCTGCAATTAACTCAGCTTTATTTGCCTCATAATTATTCTGTCCCCTAGCAACATACTTCCTTGAGGCATGGTGTGAAAGAAAAATTATTAATGCAAAAAGTTTGATGAGAAACCCTTTTGTTCTTACGGGTGGTACTCCGGGGATGGGGAGGCTGTAAAACTAAGGGCCTGAATGGGCAGTGTCGAAGCCAGGTATGAGAGTGCAGCCTAAATCCCTTCCTTGAAAACTTCATTTCAAGAGAGTCATTGGTTGACAGAACACACTGGATGCCATTTCAAAGTTCCTCCACACCACATAGACGACACAAGACAAATTTGTAAAGAGTGCTTCAGATTTTTAATTTAGACCTGGGGAATCCTATATCTCAGTGACGCAGTTCATTCAAGGTAGGCCTTAAGGGTTACACCTTTCTTTTTTAAAAAAAACCTGGTGGTGATATTTGGGGGTAGAAGCTGAGGGACGGGGAGTTATATTTCAGCTCAAATGACATCTTCAGGTTTCACTTGAGGGACCAGAAATTGCGCTTTAAGTGTTATTAAAGTAAAACCATGGGAAGGAGGTGCTGTATTCAGCCCTGTTGCTTATTTTTCTGTGAGGTAAGCTATAGTACATGGATAACTAATTTGTGGCCCTCCAGATGCTCTTGCACCCCATTAGCCCCAACAATCAAGGATGGGGGTTGTCCAATAACACCTGGAGGGCTGCAGGTTAGCCTCCCCTGTTGCAGTAAGACAGTGCTAATTATCTAAAGCAACTTTGGGGGATCTTTGGCCTTGGAAGTGTTGCTGAAATACAATTCCCATCAGCCTCAGCAAGCATGGCCACTGGCCCGGGATGATGAGGTTTGTATTTCTGCAACATACAGAGGACCAAGAGCTGCTTACACCTGCTCTACAGGTAGAATATTTATCTCCTGGAAG
This sequence comes from Lacerta agilis, assembly GCF_009819535.1. Classification (NCBI taxonomy): domain Eukaryota; kingdom Metazoa; phylum Chordata; class Lepidosauria; order Squamata; family Lacertidae; genus Lacerta; species Lacerta agilis. Next base: position 59,146,281 of record NC_046319.1, read on the forward strand.
CTGGCAAAACCAAGGCGTAAATGAGAATTTTAAAGAAGTATTTCAACGTTCTTGTGAACCCCCTGATCATGCCAGCTGAGGCCAGTTCTGACTGTTTCCTTCATTCCACACAACCATCCTCTCACCCTTAAATGCTGACCGTTGCTGAGGCAGCTGAGCTGGCTCTGGAGCCCCTGGTGCTTGAGTGCGGAAGGGCGATGGTGCAGCAGGAGACCCCCACGGTGCCTTCGGAAAGTTCTCCTTCCTCTGTCCATTCGTTCAGGTCCGGATTGTAGGCGTGGATGCTCTTCTGATACTTTTTCCCACTCTCATTCCAACCACCGACAACCAAGATTTGCCCACCGAGGGTGGCCACCCCCGCCATGCTCAAGCCGGTGGGCAGGGGGGCCATGTAGCTCCACTGGTTTGTGGAAGGGTTGTAGCACTCAACAGGGATGACATCCACCCTCTCCCCCCGGGGACCCAACTGGCTGCCGCCCAGGACGTAGGCACGGTCTGCTAAGGTGGCAGCGCAGTGCCAGCCTCGGGGGCTGCTCAGCCATGCACCGTCTCGCCATGAATCTGTGGCGGGGTCATAGCTGCAAACGGTACGGGAGTAGGCGTTGTTGACGTAGCCGCCCGTCACCAGGATCTTGCCATCGATGACCACGCTGGCATGGCAGCAGCGGGGCAAGTCCATGTTGGCTTTGGCTTGCCAGGTGTTGGCTGAAGGGATGTAGCATTCAAGAGAGACTAGGGTCCCCTTGGCATTACGTCCCCCGATGGCATAGAGGTTCCCATTGAATGCGCTGAGGCTGAAATGAGTTCTTCTGTGCGACATGCTGGCCAAGTGCAGCCAGGTGCCAAAACGGGGATCATACCTGCAGAGGGGAAGAGAATTGGTCATTGTCGCCATTGAGTGTGATGGCTGTGTTCTGCCTCCATAGTTGGAAGCAGTAATGCCTCTGAGTACCAGCTGATGAAAACTGCAGGAGGGGAGAGTGCTCTTGTGCTAGGGGCCTGCTTGTGGGTTTCCCACAGGCATCTGCTTGGCCAATGTGAGAAGAGGATGCTGTACTTAATGGACCATTGGGCTGATCCAGAAGGCTCCACAGGTGTTGCTGTGTTGGCTTCTTATGTGTGGTTGAAGCAGGGGATCTGAGTTTGCCTAGTGAGGCTGTCAGGGTAGCAGTTTGGGGTCCCACTCCTCAGATGGGGCCCCTAGCAAACTTGAGGCCAGTTTACTTAAGGGGTCGCAGGTTATACATTTTCTAAATAAATAAATGCAGCAGGTCCATAAGACCACTAAGCCCAGAGTCATGGAGAACATTATTCCTTTTTTCTAGGTGCCCCTGAGGGGAAAAACCTACTGCCTCAAAACACATCTAAAGTTCCTCTGCTTCTTGTGCCCATCTAGTTCAGCAGCCTGTTCCCAATGGCCAACCAGATGCCTACAGAGAAAGTAAGCAGGACCTGAGTGCACCAGCAACTCTCCCTACTTGTGATTCCCAGAAATTGGTCTTCAGAGGCATCTTCCCTCCAATACTGGAGGCAGCATGCAGCCCTAGCAGCCAGGGATAGCCTTTTCCTCCATACACCCCAGTCCATCTCACCACCCCAAAACCCTTCAAGCCTTGCTAGCTGTTTGCCCTGAAATGGACCTTTTCAGTGGTGACCCCCCCCCCTTTAGAAAGCCTTGCCTCTTAAAATATGTAAGACATCTACAGGACTGTCATTAAGAAGCCAACTTAAAATATGGCTTTTTACACAAGCATTTAGAGATTGATACTGATATTCAGATCTATCTGTCTACCTACCTACCGGTACATGTGATTTTTATTTTGCGATGCTATTTTTAAAATTGAGGTTCTTTTTCTCTGCCCTGTGAGGCAGTTTATACATCAGGTGTGGGGAAACTCAGCCCCATGGGCCAATTACAGTCCACTATGTCTCTCTACTTGGCCTGTGGGACTCTCCCCAGGCCACACCTCTTACCTGCCCCACTTCATACTGCCTTTGATTATTATTTTTCTGGCTGGAATGTGTCTTTGAGCTTTGCCAATGCCTCTTGTTTGCCTAGAGTCAGACAGAGGATAGAGAGGGCTGGGTGTACAGAAACTAGTTTACTGTACAAAGGTAAAATTCACATTTGTTGCTCTGCCTACTTGTGCCTCTGGCAGGTGACCCCCAGTATATCCAGGGCTGGGAAACTGCTGGCCTCTTCAGATGTTGCTGGACTACAGCTCCCCAAACCATTGTCCATGATGGCTGGGGATACAGTCATACCTCTGGTTGTGAACAGGATCCGTTCCGGATCCCCATTCGCAACATGAGCAGCGCGCAACCTGAAGTGCCGTGTCTGCGCATGTGTGCGCCACGATTCAGCGCTTCTGCGCATGCGCAAAGCACAATTTGACGCTTCTGTGCATGCGTGAACCACCAAACCCAGAGGTAACCCATTCCGGTACTTCCGGGTTTGGCGCGTTCGTAACCCGTGACGAACACAACACGCAGTGTTTGTATCTAGAGGTATGACTAATAGGAATTGGAGTTGGGCCATGGATACCCCAACGTGGATTTAAAAGATTTCAGGCATGAAGAACACCCCTGCTTGGGCATCCTATTTAGACAGTGTCAATCAAAGTGCAACCTCCCCATTACCTGCACAGGTTGTTAACTGCATGCTTTGCCTGGTTCCGGGCATCAGTTTGATCCTCTCCACCAGCCACGTAGAGGAATCCATCCATCACCACAACACACTGGTTAAAACATTTGGTGGGCATCTCTGTTAGCTTATTCCAGTTTCCTTCTTGATCTCTGTAGCTTACATCTTTGCTAAGAGCTTTCTCGGCTGAGCATGGGCGGCCCCCAACCATGAGCAACACTTTACGGCTTCCTCGAATCTTGGTCCTTCTGGACTGAAGGTCATTTTGCTGATAAGGTAACAAGTGGTAATTCATAGCGTCTACCAGGAGCTTGTGGCATTCTGGGTTCTGCATCATGCACGGCACAGGCTGGATGTAGTTGATCAAGTCATGAGCTGGGATCGTGCCAAAGCGGACATTGTTCAGGAGGTCGGCGGCATGTTTGATCCGCTTGGGATCAAACTCGATCCATTTCATGACGATCTGAAAGACTACCACCTCATTGGGAAACTGAAGGTTGTCATCCATCAGCAGCTCGTTGAGCTGATCGAAGGTGAGTTTCATGAACTGTTCAGTGTCGGAGAATTCCAGGAAGCATTCTCGGATGAACTTCCTTGCAGCATCCTTTGCTTGGCTGAGATTGTATGTGTCTGCCAGGTTGGCGATGTACATCCAGTTTTCCACATTCATCTCTTGGATGAGGAAGTCGGTGCACATGTTGAGCAGAGCATACATCCTCAAGCGGCTGGCTACGGAAATGGTGCTGCCAATGGTGTACAGAGAAAGGTTCAGCTTCCCGGTGTAGGTGTAGGCAATGGCAGTAGCCAAGCCTAAGGAGGAGGCATCTTTGAGGTCCACTTGTTGAAGGTTTGGGTCCTTTTTCAGCAGGCTTCTGAAAAACTCACTGCAGGAAGACATGACCAACTTGTGAACGCTGAAGGATTTTGTTTTTGTGACAATAGTGAGGTCACAGAGGAAACGCTCCTGGTGCATGAGGCTCATCTCCTCCAGAACACTGGTTCCGTGGCTAGGGTTTGTGACTTCTGTGGCAGTGCAGAGGAAGCCTCCTGAACCATTTTCAAACAAGCCGTCCAGTTGCTCATGGTGGTCAATGTCAAGAGAAGAGTCCTCTACCATGGTGACATTCGTAGACGTTTCCGTCTTCGATGGCTTGCTCTTCTTTGGGGCTTTCTTCTTGGGTGCCATTGGAGCGGAAGCGTGGCCTGTAAGGTGTATTAAGGAGAACGTTGCTTTGTAAAGGAATATCATAGGTGACACACCCACACCCACCATATATATATATATATACATATATATATATATATATATATATATATATATATATATATATGTGCCTCCTGCACGAAATGGATGGAGGAATTTAAAAGAGACAAGGGTGGGGAACCTGTGGCCCTCCAGATGTTGCTGAACTACAATTCCTATCAGCCCCAGGATGCATGAGATAAAAACCTGGTAGTCTGACACTCTAACCAAGTGACCCACCAGACTAGCTCTCACTGATTTGTGGCTTCCTGGAAAGTTGCCAGGAAGGGAACGTGGCCTTTGGGCTGAAAAGGCCCATCCCTGGATCGGACAATACTGAGGTGGTTGGACCATTGGTTTGACAAGGCAGCCTCCTGTGTTCCTGTAAAGTGGGCCAGTATTATTACTGTCCTATCACAAAGCTCCCAGGGTGGGCCTGAGGCTTTAAAATAGTAGCTTGGCCCAGGTCAACCAAGGGAGCTCATAGCTGTGGTGTGATTTGAACCAGGGCGTTGCTCCCTCACTGCTCAAACTTTCAGCTACTTAGCTACTGCAGCTCTGTACAGTTCTTTTTGCAGAAACCCATAGTGGGAGAATAGAGGATATGATTTAGGCTGTTGCGTGTAACTGAAAGCACAGGCTGTGTTTCTGACCAAGACAGACACCTTATCTTCCACAACGCAGAGAAAAGGTTGGTGTACCCTTCTGTAATAATTCCTTCCATCAAGGCCTGCCACGTGTTGACTTCATGACTTGGGACATGCTGCATAACTGCATTTGATATCTGAACTGAGCGTGCATACAGATTCTGATCCTCCACAGGCAGGACAGCTTATTGCTAATGTTTCTCAGCTGTTTCTGTCCACCTTCCCTTCCCTGCGCTGGGGGCGGGGAGAGAAGGAGATCTGAGCTCCTGGGTGACAAACCTGTTTGTTACAGGCCAGAAATAGCCAAAGTGCCTCTGTCTTGCATCTCTCAGAGCTGGACATAAAGATCAAATTTCTGGAGGGTTAAGCAATTGGCAATTCTTAGAACAGGATGGGGAGGAAGCAAAGTCCTAGGCTAGGGTTGCCAACTTTTTTTACCAGCCTTTGTAGCTGTGCCTTTAATAGGAACTTGATCTGCAGACATTTGTAGGTGTTAAGGATCTGGACGGAGTAGCACGCCCTCTGAAAGATCAGGCTTTCAGTCTGACAGTGTTTCTGGACCCAGCCCTGCCTCTGGAGGGCAGGTTGTTGCTGTGGCCACGGAGTGTGCTTTGTGCATCTGTGACAAGGGTGCTAGCTGCAACCCTTCTTGGAGAAGGCGGATCGAGCCACAATTACACATGCTTTGATTACATGTAGGTTGGACTACTGCAACATCCTCTGCATGGGGCTGACTCTGAAGACTGTTGGGCAGCTATACTCTGCTACTGCCACAGACTCCTTATTCACAGACTCTATATCTATTTGGTAAAGGTAAAGGTGGCCCTCCGTGTATTTTTGAAGCCCAGTTCTAAGCATGCAGTTTGCGTCTGTGATATCTGAAGGACCCCTCACCTTGCTCCCTCCACAGGACTCTGCTCACCAACGAAGACTTTCTGAAGAGGCTTTCCTCTGCATCTTACCACCATCTGATGTGCAATTGGAGAGTACACAGAACGGGACCTTCCCAGAGGTGTGCCGAGTCTCTGGAAATTCTTCCCTGCCTCTTCCCTCCCAGTCTTTAGGGAAATGTCCCAAGCGGACTTATTTAGACATGCTTTCCATGCTGTCTGTTTCCCAGAGTTGTATTTATGATGCTACTGGTTCCCCCCCTCCCAACACACTTTTCCTAGTGGGGTTGCTTGTTCCTAAATTGATTTTATCGTTTTGTGATGGTTGTACTTCGGTCTGGGGACAAAAATTGTGTGCAAAATCTGTAGAGGCAATGCAAGTCCCAAACTGGGATGTGCTAGTGTGTCACAAACAGGGTCTGAGACTGCAATGCTAAGGCACTTTCCAGGGAGTAAGCCCTATTGAACTCAATAGGCTGTTGTTGTTTTTAAACACTTCCAAGTAGACCCATCTACAATTGCACTGTAATGTGTTACAGGTAGGTAGCCATGTTGGTCTGCCATAGTCAAAACAAAACAAAATAAAAAATTCCTTCCAGTAGCACCTTAGAGACCAACTAAGTTTGTTATAGTTAAAGCTATGGTTTTCCAAGTAGTAATGTACGGAAGTGAGAGCTGGACTATAAAGAAGGCTGATTGCCGAAGAATTGATGCTTTTGAATTATGGTGCTGGAGGAGACTCTTGAGAGTCCCATGGACTGCAAGAAGATCAAACCTATCCATTCTCAAGGAAATCGGCCCTGAGTGCTCGCTAGAAGGACAGATCCTGAAGTTGAGGCTCCAGTACTTTGGCCACCTCATGAGAAGAGAAGACTCCCTGGAAAAGACCCTGATGTTGGGAAAGATGGGGGGCACAAGGAGAAGGGGACGACAGAGGATGAGATGGTTGGACAGTGTTCTCGAAGCTACTAACATGAGTTTGGCCAAACTGTGAGAGGCAGTGAAGGATAGGCGTGCCTGGCGTGCTCTGGTCCATGGGGTCACGAAGAGTCGGACACAACTGAACGACTGAACAACAAAAGTTTGTTTTTGGTATGAGCTTTCGTGTGCATGCACACTTCTTCAGATACTGTAATGTAATGTAATGTAATGTAATGTAATGTAATGTAATGTAATGTAATGTGTGTTTTGAAAAAGATATGGTACAATCTGATATGTACATAGGAAAGCTACCTTATACTGAATCAGAGCATTGGTCCATCTAGCTCAGCATTATCTATACTGACTGGCAGTGGCTCTCCACAGTTTCAGACAAGGGACACTCTCAGCCTTACCTGGAGATGCCAGGGACTGAACCTGGGACCTTCTCCATGCAAAGCAGATGCTCTACCGCTGAACTACATCCCTTCCCCTTCTACTTAAAAGTACTGTAAACTGATTTCAGTGGTATTTACTCCCAGGTAAGTGTGCCAAGGATTCCAGCTTGAGCCATTACATTGGATGCCTCCACTACTCTGTGCCCATTGAGCAGCAATTGGGAGGAATAGGGATGCACTTTTTCCTGAGGGGGTCCTGTATTACAAGTGTACATCTTTTTTTCCATAATCATTTTTATTAGTTTTACAAACATACAATATATGTTACAATTTATTACATATTAATCTTTAAATATGTTGGCTTCCTTTAATCATGACTTCCCTCAATCCTTCCATGTGGTTTCCAGAATTATTCCCTTTTTGTTTTTATACTTCTTCCATATATCATTGCTTTAATATTCATATCTAACATAATCCTTACTTATTTCATCTTACAACAATATTTATTATTTACTACAAAGCCTCTTGCAGTCCTATTAACGTATTCAATTGTGTTTTTTCCTTCAAATAATTTGCAATTTTTTTCCAGTCTCCAATGAATTTCTGATCTCGCTGTTCCCGAACCCTTCCTGTCATTTTGTCTAACTCCGCATATTCCAATACCTTCATTATCCACTCCTCTTTCATCGGCAGTATGTCTTGTTTCCATTTTTGTGCCATTAGAATTCTGGCTGCAGTCACTATATATTGGAAAAGCTTTAAATCATCTTTTTAAATTTCCGTACATATAATGCCTAATAAAAAAGCCTCTGGCTTTTTATCAAAATTATATCCTAATATTTTCTTCAACTCATTATATATTTCATCCCAATAATTTTTCACCTTTTTGCACTCCCACCACATGTGATAAAAAGAACCAACATTTTCCTTGCACTTCCAACACTTATTGTCACCTTTATGCATTTTTGCCAATTTAACTGGAGTAATGTACCACCTGTACATCATCTTTAAAGCATTTTCCTTTAGTGCATTACATGCCGTGAATTTCAGCCCCTCTTTCCACATTCTTTCCCAATCTTTCATCATAATATTATAGCCCAGATCTCTTGCCCAATGTATCATTACCGACTTTACCTCCTCATCTTTCAGTTCCCATTCCAACAATATTTTATACATTTTGGATAATGTTTTATAATTATTATTCAATATTTCAATTTCAAATCTAGATTTAACCTCGTTAAATCCATTCTTCTTCATATCACTTTTAAACATTTCATTTATTTGATAATAGTGTAGCCAATCCTTAACATATTCTTTTACTTCTTCATATGGCTTAAGTTTCCATTTTGTTCCATCCTTTTTAAGTAACATTTCATACGTTGGCCAATTCTCACTCATATTTGTTTTTTTTTAACTCAAAACCTCCAATGGTGATAACCACCATGGGGTTTTCCTTTCTAATAAATTCTTATATCTTTCCCAAACTTCATATAGAGATTTTCTGAATATATGGTTGCGAAATCCTTTATGTACTTTTATTTTTTCTTGCCATAAATAGGCGTGCCAGCCAAATCTGTTGTCATGTCCCTCTAAATCCAATAAATTTGGGTTCTTCAATGTCATCCACTCCTTTATCCAGCAAAGGCAAGCTGCTTCATAATATAATTTCAGGTCCGGCAGTGCAAATCCCCCTCTTTCTTTACTATCTGTTAATAATTTGAATCGTATTCTGGGTTTTTTCCCCTGCCAGACAAATCTTGAAATTTTCCTTTGCCATTCTTTGAATATTGCTGTTCCCTTGATTATAGGTATTGTCTGGAACAAAAACAACATTTTCGGTAGCACGTTCATTTTGATTGCCGCTATTCTTCCTAGTAATGATAGTTTCAATCTGTCCCATATTTCCAAATCCCTCTTTATTTTATTCCAAACCAATTCATAATTATCTTGAAATAGATTAATATTCTTATTTGTCATCCAAATTCCTAAATATTTGACTTTTTTGGCTACTTCAATTTCTATTGATTGTTGCATTTTTTGTATTCTTTCATTATCCATATTTTTAACCAGTATCTTTGTCTTGTATTACAAGTGTACATCTGGCCAGTGATGTATAAAACATTCTGGACCAGGTGGTTCCTTGATCTGATCCAGCAGGACTGCTCTTATGTGCTTATATCATAGAACATTAATTACATTCATGGAGATGGTGCAATTGAGCCCTAAGGTATTAGCTACGGCAGCTGAAGAGAACCTCCCCATCTAGATATAGTCTACCTATTAATGAATAACAGCTGCCGGGGCGGGGGCAAATGACAGGTGAGGGTTCTTGCTTCCATGTTTTGCTTGTCAGCATTTGGTCAGTGCTGTTTCTGCCTTGGAGGAAATGCTTATATGAGCCATCATTCCCATTTCCCAGGGATTCCCCCTCTCTTTTCCAACTCTCTATTGAAGTTTCTAGCCAAAATAACAGCAAAGCAGAATTGAAAATGTCACTTTCTGAAAGCAAATGCACTCTTGAATTACACTGCAGAATATAGGCTTGGATCCAGACTAACCAAGTGGCACTTTGGTCTCACTTAAATCAATATGAACAGTTTAAGTCAATGGGACCTAAGTGTGATTGACTTCAATGACTTGCAGACTTAAAACTACAATCCTGTGCCCCTTAACTGGAGAATAAACCCGCTGAACTCAATGAGACTTACTTCTGAGTACAGTGGTACCTCTGGTTACGTACTTAAATTCGTTCCGGAGATCCGTTCTTAACCTGAAACTGTTGTTAACCTGAAGCACCACTTTAGCTAATGGGACCTCCCGCTGCTGCTGTGCTGCCAGAGCACGATTTCTGTTCTTACCCTGAAGCAAAGTTCTTAACCTGAAGCGTTATTTCTGGGTTAGTGGAGTATGTAACCTGAAGCGTATGTAACCTGAAGCGTATGTAACCCAAGGTATCGCTGTATAGGAACATGCCATTAATCTGGATCTAGCACATCCAACTCAATTTGCCAGTGTAAATCCCTATCAATAGCAGAATTATGTGCAAAGTTACTACTTTGTTGACTAAATATCATATACACACAATGTTTGGAATCTGGATTTTTATTCTGTTCGTGTTTTAATAAAATAATAATTAGCATTTATCTCCTGCTTTGAGTTTTCAGAGCACTGTATGTACCCGTCTCAGGACATCCTCAACTGTTCTATATCTATATTCCTTCTCCCTCCACCTGCTGCCTTTTCGGACATTACCTTTGTTGACCATTTTTAAGCCCCACAGGCAGGTTAGATCAGGGTTAGAATAATCTGTTTTATGTGTTGCATTCCTCCCTCCCTCCTTCTGCTGCTGCTTAGAATCCCTCGCTCATGGCCACCAACATGTGTTAAATTTATAAAGCGAGAGTGCACACTCAGGATCTCTTAACAGTTAAGGCATAAGTAATCAGTGTCAGGTGATACTGAGCATGCTAAATGATACGTTTTCTTAGAACATAAAAGAAGTGTCTTGCTAGATCAGGCCAAAGACCACTGAGTCCAGCATTCTTTGCAAGAATCCTAAGAACCAGAAATTTCCCATTACGAGATCTTCCCCTCCAATTTATTTTTTTCTGCCCCCCACTAGCTTAGCTAAAATACTGCTATGGCAATTCTGGATCATATTTACTTTTTGGAGTGATGACTTTGTGTCGGTAAATAGCTTGAGTTTGTATTTTGTTCCCCCACCCTGAAATCATGAAAAATTGTAGGTTTTAGGCAACGGAAATCTAAGCCTTCTCCTGTTTTTTTCCCCCCACATTCCAGTCACTCGCACAGCCTGTGTTTCTTTCTCTTAAGAAGGACTCACTTTGTTCCATCTGCACCCAACTTTTTAAGAGCTCAAGTGACCTGTAAACCACTCTGCAAATATTAAAGTAGAAAAGGGCAAGCAGGTTGGTTCAGGACAGACAGACAGACAGACAGACAGAAGGGCCTTTGCTCCCTACCTTGGCGTCAGGAGGCTGATCCAGTGGAGGGTATAGCAACCAATGCCTGTATGCTGCACAAACTAAGAGGCACTCAGGAGCCCAGGCAGACGTCCAAAATGTAGCAGCTACCCTGTCCCTCCTCCTCCTTTCCCAATTCAGCCTGGCCAGCTGACGACCCTTATCAACTCGCCAGTTGCATCCAGCTTGATGGGAGTGACGCACTACTGCCGTACAAGTATGTGGTTAAAAAAAAAAAAGACATGGGACTCCAAATGAATGTTTGTGCTCCAAGTGGGTCTGAGGTTGAAGACTACTGCATTTAGTGGTCTTAGGCAAGCCACCATTCTCTGTCTCAGCTGCTATTTGTTATGCGGGGTGATGATTATTAAAATTAAAATAATAAATAATAAAACAGATGCCAACCAATAACAACTGACCTATCGCCTTTGGCTGTGCACACACTAAAGGTAAAGGTAAGGTAAAGGACCCCTTAAAGCACATAGCTTCCCCCCAAAAATACTAGGAACTGCAGTTTACCTCTCACAGAGCTACAATTCCCAGCACCCCTTAACAAACTACACTTTCCATGATTCTTTGGAGAAAGTCATGTGGGGTGTGTACATAGCCTTGGTCTGTTGGAAGGATTGATAATGCATGCTTGAACTACATATTCAGCAAAATGACATGGTGGGAAGAATTCTGGCACCAGACTTTGGGGGGCCCTTGGCACTGTGCTGCTGATGCCCTCGAGTACACACATCCACTTAGCAGGGAAGAACGGCTACATGCCTTGGGCAGGTGGGCCGAGTGCTGTTGCACTCATGTCCAGCTTACAGGCTTTCCACAGACAGTGGGTCAGCCATTGTGAAAACAAGATGCTGGACGAGTTGAGCCTTTGGCCTGATCCTACAGGTTCATCTTATGTTCTTAGGCAGCAGTGGCACCGCACATCATCATCTCTTTAAAAAGCAAGAGGCTCATCCTGGGGGGGGGGGAATAGAGGGCCCTGCTTCTCATAATTTTATCATGAACAAAGCTCAGTTCATAAGAAGTGTCCCACTGGATCAGACCACAGATTCATCACCACATCTTGTGATGGTGAGTTCTGTAAATTAATTTTGCATCATATGAAGAAGTAAGAGGCAAAATCAGGGACAAGGAACCTACCAATAGTCCTCCATATGTTTTAGATTTGTCTGTCCTATAAGGTAAAAAGATAAAGGACCCCTGGACAGTTAAGTCCCGTCAAAGGTGACTATGGGGCTGCAGTGCTCATTTCGCTTTCAGGCTGAGGGAGCCGGCGTTGGACCACAGACAGCTTTCCGGGTCATGTGGCCAGCATGACTAAACCACTTCTGGTGCAACGGAACACAATGATGGAAACCAGAGTGCATGAAAACGCCATTATCACCCCGACGCAGTGGTACCTATTTACAGTGGTGCCCCGCTAGACGAAAATAATTCATTCTACGAGTGTCTTCGTAGAGCGAATTTTTCGTCTAGCGAAGTGGCAATGCAGCGCGGAGGTTTTTGTGCCAAAAAATAAATTGTCTTGCGAGGCAGCCCCATTGACATTTTCGTCTTGCGGGGCAGCCTTCCGCTAGCGAATGCCTTTTGTCTAGCGAGTTTTTCGTCTAGCGAGGCATTCGTCTAGTGGGGCACCACTGTATCTACTTGCACTGGCATGCTTTCGAACTGCTAGGTTGGCAGGAGCTGGGACAGAGCAATGGGAGAGATTGGCAAGCCGAAGAGGCTCAGTGGTTTAGACCACAGCACCACCCGGATCCCTGACCTTTGGCCATGCTGGTTGGGGCTGATGGAACTGTTAGCCCAAAGCATCTGGAGGGTATTAAGTTGGAGAAAGCTTAAATAAGAGGCAAATCAAGAATGAGGAACCTGTGGCTCTCCATTGTTGGACTCCCCCATCATCAGCCATAGCATACCCTCCAACATTTCTCCAATGAAAATAGGGACATCCCATTCCATAATGATAATTGTAGTATTTGTACCCCACATATCTTATTGGGTTGCCCCAGCACTCTGGACAGCTTCCAGCTAACAACAACAACAACAACATTAAACAACTTCCCTATACAGGATTGCCTTCAGACAGCTCGGGGGGGGGGGGTTGGATAACTCCATACCCTCCAACATTTCTCCAATGAAAATTGGGACATCCTAAGAAAAATCAGGACATTCCGGGATCAAATTAGAAACCGGGACGACTTCCGGCGGCGACGCCATTGCGGGAGGTCGTGGGTTGCCTCGGCTGCGAGGCTACCCAGTCCATCCCGGGGGTTGGAGCCCCGCTACCGCAAAGCGGGGCTCCGGTGGGGTGCGGGAAGAGCGTCCCGCACCCTGGGCTCCCCGGCTGTGCCCATTAGTGCTCCGAACCCTTCCCTCGCTCCCCCTGTAAAGGGGGAGTGGGGGTGAAGGGACGACGGAGCCGGGCTATAGGGGACATGCCCCAACCGGGATGTAAATGCGGCGGTCGCCCCCGCGACGAGCGTCTAAGTTCTACCTGTCTTTAATGGAGCTAAAGAACCCGGTGGTCGTGAGTATTTGAAATGGATTGACTCTTATATGTTTTGAACGATCCGGGGGGAAGAGGAAAGGAAGCCTGCCTCCCTCCCTTCGGTGGGAAAGAAAATAACCAGTTTAAGTGACTGCTGCTACAGTACTGGATACAAAGTGTTTGAATTTTTAAAAGTGAGACTGTTGAGATTTCCCTTTGGGGATTAAGTTTGCAGAAAATATCTCCGTTTAAAGTTTTGGTCTTTACGCTCTGGCTTCAGAAAAATGGCGATGGAAAATTTGGACTGACGTGGGAAACAATTGAAACAAAGGGAGGAATATAGAGACAGGAACTGAAATTTGACACTCACCCCCTCCCCCAATATGTTGGACTTTGTGTTTGCACTTGTTTTGAACTCTGGACTAACGGAGGAAGAAAGGCTTACTGTCTTGAGGCTGGAACTGCTGAATCGGAAACTGAAAGTCTTGAGTGGGATAATAAATAAAAGAAATCTACTTTCCACAGAGGAGGCTTTCCAAAAGTTCTACACAATGGAAGGAAACCTGGGCAAAGAGCTAGAAGGGGTGTTTGAAGGATGGATTGAGATGACTGGGCAACTCCGGAAAAAAGATCCGTTCTTTGGGGGTGGCAGTCCCGGAACGGTAAAATTTGCAATATCCAGACCCCGAGGTGTGAGCTCGGGGGCAAGGGACAAAGAATTAAGATATCTACAAGAAGAAGAAGAATGGTACAAAGAAGCGGAGGAGCCGAGAAAAGAGGAGTGGACCCTGAAGCTCGATGTAAGGTTTGCTGTGAACTCTGCCTGGATCTGTGGACATTTGGGAAAAGAAGAAATTTGGAAGATTGGTTCTGGCGATAGACAGAGAAAGTCAATGGACAGAGGGGGGGTGGGGTGAAACATTAAATGTAAAACTTAAATGGTCTGTTATGGTACCTGAAATCGGAGGGCAAAGGTTGTTAGTTGTAAGTTTATTCTGAATAAGTAAGGAGATACTGTGATTTTATGTTAATAGCAGCATGATAAAGAATAGAAGAAATAAGTTTAGATTGTATGAGAATATCTTGTTAAGATTTATGATAGAATAAGATGATTAAGATATTATTTTTAATTTCTAATTGAAGTTAAATTTTTTAGAGAGAAGTTGTTAAAAAAGTAGATTATGGATTTAAAACCGAAGGTGAAAAGGCAGGGGAAGTCAACCGTCAAGATTCGGAAATAGAAATTTTTCTCTATGTATACAAACAAGAAGAAGAATCCTGGCAATATATGTATTTGTTTTATATTTGTAGGTGTGGGTTTGGGTGTGTGTTTTGTTATGAAAATGCCAATAAATTCTTCATAAAAAAAAAAAAAGAAACCGGGATGGCTTCTGTAAATCAGGGACGTCACTGGAAAATAGGGACACTTGGAGGGTCAGCCATAGCCAAGATGACTGACAAGAGTTGGAAGGCCACACATTTCCCCATGCCAAGGATAAGCACTGTTGTTTAAAGAGGAGTAACCAGTCTTGCTCTTTCCTTACGGTGGTACCTCTGGTTACGAACTTAATTGTTAAGCTGAAACCGTTCTTATCCTGAGATGCGCTTTCGCTAATGGGGTCTCTTGCATGCGCGCCTCTAACGCACAATTTCCATTTGCATCTTGGGGCAAAGTTCGCAACCAGGAATAGCTACTTCCAGCTTAGCGGAGCTCATAACCTGAAGCGTTCGTAACCAGAGGTACCACTGTACTTAAATTCCAGTTTCGGGGTTTGTTGCTGCAGACACAGGACCAGCATCAGCAGTTGGCCTGGTTGGGAACTGTCCAAGGCTGGCTGGCTACTATAGGGGTGGGTGGGTGGGTGGGTGGCAGATGCACTTTTGAATAGGAAATGAGGACTATTGCTGCCATGCAGTGGAAAAAGTGTATGTGTGAGAGCTGGGGTCTGGGTAGGGCCCCATTGACAGCACTATGCTGAGAGCTCCCTGAATGGTTCTGGCCCTGCAGAGACAGTTTTGTTTGCTCCTGATGCATTGGAGGGAGACGGATCCCCAAGAATGGATTAGAATGGAGAAAAGACTGATATGCAACAAATTCTCAGTTGATAACAACAGATGGAGATTCCTGGAAGCATTTCCCACAAATTGCAGTGGAAAAAAGACTTTTCAAACAAAACACCACCCCATTAAAAGTATCTTTTATAGTAATTTCCTTATTTGAGCTATTTACTCAGTTAAGCTGAGATCCTGGCGTGTTCATACTATGTGAAAAAGCACGAACGCCTCAGCAACTGACTCGAGGCTTGGAACATATGAGGAGAGTAGGTTCTTGCCAGCACGCAAGATGGCGGCTGCACCTCAGCAAGGAAACTTCTTGCCCTTCTCCAAGATGAGAGGATTCCAACCCGTTATCCCTTCAGCTGTTTTTCGAGCTTCGCCCTGATCCGAGATGGCGATTTTTGTCCTTGTCTACCTTTCTCGGTTGCGAAGCAATTTGCCAGCTTCTAAGATGGCGGAGTCGACTTATGGAAGAGAACGGCTTACTGGCCCTTCTTTTGACCACAGTCTTCTTTTTTGCCCGGAGCAAACATGGCGGCGCGAAAAAAAAGGAAGCGAGGGAGTAAAGGTTCGGAAGGAGGGAAGCCCCGAGTCCTCCTGGGTAGACGGTGAAGCAGCAGCCACTTCCGCCGAGGAGAGGCCTCGCCAGCAGTAAAAATGGCGGAGTCGGTGCTAGAAGTTGTAGGGAAGCTGCAGTCGCGGCTCACGGGCAGTTCGGAGCCCAAGAAGGTAAAGGACCCCCTGAAGGGAAGGGCGAAGCAAAGGTGGGGGGTGGGTCCTCTGGTAGCCTAGTGGTTTGGGGGAACTCTGGCTAACTGGGTGAACAAAGAGGGGGGCCCGTTTGTAAGGGCCACACAGCAAAGAAACGAGAACTGGGGAGGGGTCCTTGAGAAGGAGGTGGGGGGCGACTCGGAGGAGGTCGGTGGGTTGTGGCGGGGTGGCTCCCTAGTATGGATCCAGGTGATCTGGAGTAAGGGATCCAACCCCCTACTAAAATTATGAATTTGGGGCAGGCTTTGACTTGTTCACACTGGGAAGATGGAAAGACCAGGAGATCCAACGTCTCTTTTTCCGAAGTGGGGTTGGCAATCAGCAGAGCTCCGTTTCCAAGGGCATGTACCTTAACGTGTCTTAAGTTATTCTACGCCTCCTCCCCCCTCCCCGCGCCGCCCCACGACACCCTGGTTGAACTCTGAACCGGGGTGGTTGCAATGAGGGCTCCGATCTCAAGCCCCGTTTCTAGTGTGTTCCTTGAACCCCCTTTTCAGTGTGTGCTGATGAATGGTGTGGGGGGTTGTCGCTGTGGACCTATGATCTGCCAAATAAAACCATCATATGTGCAGTGTAAAGAAGGAGTGGGGAGATTGTTGGGTTTGCCCCCACATCGAGGGGGTTATTGGAGATATTTGAATAACCACCCTTTGGTTTTGTAGTTGCAACTACTTTAGGTGTGCTGACCAAAAAGTAGACTATATCCTTATTAATTTTAACCAGTGTTTTTTTCCTGGGGGTACGCAGGGGGATGCATATCCATAAACATTTTGTGAATCTAAGTTTGGCTTCATTGAGGGGCAGTATTTCAACATGAGTAGGAAAATGAGTGTACCCCTAAACATTTTTTTTAAAGCACTGATTTTAACCATCATGTTTACATGCACCCCCAAAATGGTTAAAGTGTGCAAAGAGGCAACTAGGCTAAGCTAACTGATTTTCATTATGTGCTGAGTTGGGATGTAAAGCGTGTGGGGAGCAGGCATGGGATATTGTGAGTGGCTCTGTGAATAATTTAGAGGAAAGGGCTGGATTTCTTTTTCCTGGGCTCATAAAAGAGGGTTATTCTGGCAAATCAATATAACTTTGGTGTCTGCTGAATACCTCATCATGTCTTTGCATTGAACTGATTTAAAATAAGGTTATGGGAGAGATCAGATGCATTGCACTCCATGTACTGGAGCACATTAAGTACTAGAGGGAAAGCACCATATCTCTGGTGCACAGCATCAAACCACGAAGTGAAATCAACTTTGTATCTAGAAGTGCTTCCTGTATTTTATGGGTTTTAGGTTTGCTCAACAATGTGAGTTGCATTTTTACCTAGAAATTCCTTAAAATCAGATGGCCCTGCTCCTTTGGAATTCTGGGAACTATAGGATTGGGGTTTCGAACCAGGTCAAAAATGCTTTTTCATTGATATGTAAAATGTTATTTTTTAAAAAAGTGCCTGGTTCTTGCAACCATTTATAAAAAAGTAATTCATAGCTGTGAAAAGGAGAGTTCCAACACGCCCCCCAGCTGAATTCTTATTAATCTGCATGTCCACAAGTATGCTTTTTGTTTCATCTGCTGTGTGTATTTGTGAGAGGGGGTGGGAAATGGCATGCATAGCTATAATCTGGTGTTTGCCCTATAAAAATAGTGGCTTCTGCTTAAATAAAAATGTGAAGGTCCTAGAGACCTACTCATTAGGGGTGGGTGCCAATCGCCCAAAATGGCAACTTAGCATAGTGTACCTGTTACCATGTGAGACATCAGGGTGGGCTGTAATACGGGATCCAGGCAAATGCTAAGGAGTGTGTGCCCTTTCCCCTGTTTTGTTGACTTTCTGAATGGGTACAGATGTTTGGCCAAGGTCTTGTCATACAGGAAACTAGTTGTGCCATATGGCAGCATGTGTATTGTGATAGCTGATACCACTTGATAAAAGGACCGTCTGTGTTCACCCTTCATCCTGAAAAATTCTGTGAGCTTTGTCCAGGGCAAAGTCCAGAAACCAGTAATATAAGCTTCCTGGGAAGAATTTCCACTGGAAAAGCGAAATCAAATAATTTTGCTGCTTTTAGCAAAAACTTGATTTTATTCTTGCAACAGTTTTTCTAGTTAGAGTCTTCATAAATCATCATGGTGAGAGGACTGCAATTTAGAAAAAAAAAATCATGTCAGATGGGACTTACATACTCATGTAGACCAGTGTTGAACAATCTCGGGTCTCCAGACATTACAACTATTGTCATCCCTGGCTAGCTTAGTCAATGGGCAGAGATGATGGGAGTTTTAGTACAATATATTGGGACCCAAGTTTGAAGAACACTGTGCTGGGCTATGTGGTCCTGAGGCTCCCAGGTGGGGATTTTATTGAAATAATTTCTTCTTTGCCTTTTAGCCAATAAGGGTTCCAGAGCAGTTAGAAAAATCAGTAGTAAGTGGTTCACTGCCCTCAGGCTTATGACACATGAGAAAAAAGGAACAGGAGGGCACTCTCTCCTTCCTCTCAAATGCTAACACCTCAAGCAGACCCTTGCCTCCCCCCCCCCCATGAGGCTTGATGTCTGTTGTCCAGGAGATAGGGATTTTGCATGTTTTATAAAACCCAGGGAAGTGGAAGTGTTGTTGGAATAGAACTCACACCAGCCCTTAGTTGGTGATCAGGGCTGATGGGAGTTGTAGTCCAAAAACATCTGGAAGGCCGCCCTGCTATAAATCCTCTTTTCTATTGCCCTTTTGTTCTGTCACCTGTATCAAATCCCCACCCATACTTCATTCTCGTCCTTTTCTTTTTAAATAAGCTGTTTGTATGCCCTTATTATTCACTCTACCAGATTTTGCGTAACAGAAACTCTTAATTTTGGGCTTAGCATAATTGATTACACAGTTTGTAGTTTTATTTTTGCTTCCAGACAGTTTTCAAAGATGTTGATTTCTCTTTTTGGGGAAAGGCTGAAGTGGCAAGGTGGCAAAAAGGACTTAAGACCCCGGAGCTTTGGCCAGTTTGACCCCGGAGCTTTGGCCAGCTTTGGCCAGTCGGGGCTTGTAGGTGCACTGTGGTCAGGGGGAAGAAAACTGGGGTTGGAGGATGGCCCTGTTCCACCTCTGTCTCTGATCCTTTGTGAAGCATTTCCTATTTGTTTCCTTACATGTCCCCCCCCTTTTCTGTTTTGGAGCCATGCTGTTAGCTGCAGCTCTAAGTGCTAGACACCAGACTGTGCAAATACATGCTTGACCTGCTGGCATGCAGAACACATGCAAATAAAAGTCTGAAAGGAGTTTGATCTCTAACTGAAATTTTGCCATTGAGCTGCTAATCCAGGGTTGGGCAAGTGCATTTGTGTACGTGGATGGCTTAGAAAATGCCGCTCAGTGGTCTGAGTTGCTGAAGTTCTTTACAGCTTGTGAAACATTTTGCCTGGCTCTGGTCTTTTGCTTCCAGACTGGTTTCTGGAAAAGGTAGTGCTCTGGCTTTAGCCAAGGGGCTGTACAGGGAAAGATAGGAAGTTGTCTTATATGAAGTCAGACCATTGGTCCATCTAGCTTAGTGTCATCCATAGCGATTGGCAGCTGCTCTATGGCTTCAGGCAGGGAGTCTCTCCCCGTTCTACCTGGAGATACTGGGGATTGAACTGGGAATGTTCCGTGTGCAAAGCAGATGCTCTGCCCCTGAGCCACGGCCCTTCCCTTAAACAAAGATCAGGTGCACTAGTGGCAACACCAATGCTTTCTTTTTTGCTTTGTTAGATTGGTCTTCTTTCTGAAGAGAGGCAGAGAGAGAGATTGACCAGCTGCAGGAGAGAAAAGGAGCAGATATCTGGCTGCACCGAGAGTAAATAATTTGGCATGGCACATTTTAACTTGTGCAGCAATTCTTTGGACCATCTATAAACAAAACTGCAGTAAAAGAACAAATGACAAGACAATTGGATGGGCTCCCTTTGTAGTTTAGATCCATTCAGTAAGCGAGTTTGTACAATTACCCTGTTAAAATATCTTTGGATTGTAACCAGTGTTGGTCCTACTCAGAGTAGACCCATTGCAAATAATGGACATGGCTAACATGCGTCCATTAATTTCCATGGGTCTACTGTGAACATAACTTACAACCCCCTTGCTGAAGAAAGAGCAGCAGCACATTGGCCCAAATGACTCTCTGCACCTTTGAGGCCACCTTTCCCTTTTGTTTTTAGACTTGGCAGATGGGAAGGAGGTGGGCGGAATTTTTCTCAAATAGTTGTGTAAAACAAGAGATTTGGATAGATGTTGCTTTTTCCACCCATGGAAAGGCACTATGCACTTTGAAGAATTCCCTCTGCTCCGCAATTGTTATTAATACAGGAGCCTTGCCTTTGGGGAAGGGCTGTATCTTAGAGGCAGAGATACAGCCTTGCCTGCAGAACATCCCAGGTTCAATCCCTGCCCCCCCCCCCCAGCAGCCTTACCTGGGCAAAAATAGCCTGGCTTCAGTTATCCATTCTATGATAACCTTCAGGTTAGACTACTGTATGGGATTGCCTTCAAAGATTGCATGGAAATCATTAGTGGTTGGTGGGGCATAAATAAAATATATTAATAGGACTGTATACAATGTTAGTCTTCCTCAGAGTAGCCCATTGAGGTTGCATCTGCCTTTACTAGGCATCACACAGTTTGAGTCGTAGAATAATAGAAATGTAGAGTTAGGAGGGATACCAAGGGTCATCTAGCCTTGTTGTTGAGTCGTTCAGTCGTGTCCGACTCTTCGTGACCCCATGGACCAGAGCACGCCAGGCACGCCTATCCTTCACTGCCTCCCGCAGTTTGGCCAAACTCATGTTAGTAGCTTCGAGAACACTGTCCAACCATCTCATCCTCTGTTGTCCCCTTCTCCTTCTTCCCTCCATCTTTCCCAACATCAGGGTCTTTTCCAGGGAGTCTTCTCTTCTCATGAGGTGGCCAAAGTACTGGAGCCTCAACTTCAGGATCTGTCCTTCTAGCGAGCACTCAGGGCCGATTTCCTTGAGAATGGATAGGTTTGATCTTCTTGCAGTCCATGGGACTCTCAAGAGTCTCCTCCAGCACCATAATTCAAAAGCATCAATTCTTCGGCGATCAGCCTTCTTGATGGCGATCTAGCCTAACCCCCTGTAATGCAGGAGTCGCAGCAAAAGCACCCATGATAGATAGTGCTTGATTCAAGATGGCACAGCCCTCAGTAGGCCTCTTACTTACTTACTTACTTACTTATTTACTTATTTATTTAATTTCCATCTCACCCTTACTCCGAAAGGAGCCCATGGTGGCAAACAACAAAGCAGCAAAACAACACACTTAAAGAAAAGTTTAAAAAAAAGAAAGAACCTCTAAGAGACTCCATCATCAATGCATACTGTCCTGGAGGTTGGCCCAGAAGCTGCAGCTGGTGCAGAAATTGGCAAGTTGACTATTTGGGGCAAACTATCACCACCTTGTTTCACTGCTGCTGAAAGAATTGCTCTGGCTTCCAATTTGCCAGCAAGCTTAAGTTCAAGGTACTAGTGTGCAAAGCCCTATACAGCTTGGGACCAGGGTACCTAAAATATAGTCTCGCCCCTTCTACACCCAACCAATCACTGGGTTCTGCAGGAGAGGGCCTCCTGTCCATTGAGCATGATAGAATTCCTTCCAATACATACTGAGACAGGCACCGACTATGTTGACTTTTTGGCGCCTACTGAAGACATTCTTCTTTCAGCAACTCTTTTATGTGGAGATCTTTATCCCAGCCTATGTCCGTATTGGAACTGTTTTTATATGTGGATTTTTTTAAAAAAATGTTCTATACATATGGAACTGGTTTCCCCCCACTTTTCTTGTTTTACAGCTGTAACTGTTTTATTTGATTTTTAATTGTATTAATTTATTGTTGCTACCTTTCCTGGGACCTTGTGGTAGAAGGTGGATTAAATAAATAAATAAGAGCATAGAAAAACATTTTTTTTAAAAAAGGTGCATGTATGACTAACAAATTCAAGGTTGCCAAGAACAGTATCTTTCAGCCACCAGATGCCTGCATGAACAGGAATGTGCTAAAACTTTTCCTGAAACTTAATAATGCGGGGAGATGGGCATGCCTCACCAGAGAGGGCATTCCACAAATGGAGAACCACCACCGAAAAGGCCCTGTCATGAGTCAGTGGCAACTGGGCAGCATCTAATGGTGATACTACCACCAAGGTCACAACTGCCAATCATCGGCTCTGAGATGGTTGATATTGTGGGAAGGTGCTCTTTTAGGTACCTGGGTCCTCAGCCAGTTAGGGCTTTGTATGCTAGTACACACATCTTGAATTGGGCCAGGTAGCTCCTGGGCAGGCAGTGCAGCGCATTTGGGACCAGTGGCACATGGCCCTTCCCACCAGCTTAGCAGCTGTATTTTGCACTAGCTACAGCATCCAGACTACCTAAACAGTTCTGTGGTTGGCAACTCCTTGACTCTGCCAGCTTCTGGTCCTGGCCATGCTGCCTTTGCAGACAAGCCACAGCAGAGGAGGGTTAAAGTCAGAGTGCCACCTGCCTTATGAGATGCTAGGAAGCTTCCTGTGCTCCAGTAATTCAAATGAGAGGAGAGCTGCAATGGGGCTGCCTTTTGCTGCATCTTCAGGATTCCTTGTACTGCATCGTTTGCCCACAAAAGGTGTGAGTATTCTTGTTCAGCAGGACTTATCGTATTTTTCTGTGTATAAGACTAGGTTTCCCCCCTAAAAAATAATGTCAAAAATTAGGGGGCATCTTATACACAGATACACCTGCCCCCATTTCCTTAAATCTGAGTCCCCTAAAATAGGGGGCGTCTTATACATGGGGGCGTCTTATAGACGGAAAAATACGGTAATTTCCCCCTGTGTGGCTGAAGCTGGATGGATTTGTTTTCTTATGCCCTTCCTGCTTTGCTACTGCAAAACAGAACTCCCTTTGATTGGCGGACGCCTTACTCCCTTTTTGTTTTTGTCTCTGCAGCTAATGAAGAGTTTGAAGCGGCTTTCAGAGTTGCCTATTACAGTTGATATCCTTCTGGTAAGACCTCTTTTGATAACAGCACTTATTATTCCCAGTTATGCAGTGCATCACTGAGGGTATGCACCACCTTTAGGATTAAACAGGTGGAAGCCAAAATGAGCTCCAGTGTCTTTTTGTCTGACCCTTAGCATCATTCCTAATCTCAAGGATTCTCAGAATATATCATTAATTTCTCCCAAATTGAGAACCAAGCAAAGGATTCTTTCATATTTTATTTTTAGTGGGGGGTTTTATTTGGTTGTGTTTTGATGTTTTTAATTTAACTGTTTTGGGCTCCCTTTTGAGTGTGAAAGGTGGGGTAAAAATAAACAAGCTTTATTTTATGGTACTTGGGGGGGGGAATTGGACATGTTACCCCCCAGGATGAGACTGAATATACACAAACCTAAAAGAAATACACATTGGCAATCAGTGATGGTCAAAACTTGAGGTTTTCTGTATCCCTTCTGCAGGAGACTGGAGTGGGGAAAACTGTGAACGGTTTACGGAAACACGAACAGGTTGGAGATTTTGCCAAGAATTTGGTGGCAAGGTGGAAAAAGCTAGTGCCAGTCCCACAGGAAGTGGAACGGTAAGCCAGACTTATCCCCTAATTCTGTTCTTTGATGACCTGTCATACCAGATGACATCTGGGGACTTGTAATAATTCATCAGCTGAAGTCACTTCATGCCTCAGAATAATTTGAAAGATTCCCAGGTTTCTTGCATTGATTGTAGCTGACCAGGTAGGGACCAGACCAAGTAAGCAAGCCCAAAGCAGTGTGGGATAGAGTCCAGGAATCCCTGCTGCTTTGGGGTACTTGGTGGTACAGCACATTCTTAGGGTGTAGAGTCTCTGGCATCTCCAGGTAGCACTGGGAAATGACCTTCTCTATTGGAAACTCTGGAGAGGGGCTAACTTTGGGTTATAGGAGATGTTAGTCCTACTCAAAGTAGACTCATAGAAATTAATAGGCATGACTGACTTAGGTTTATTAATTTCCATGTGTCTACTGCTTGAATATCACCCATTCTGTGTAGAGACAATATGGACTTGGTACAATGCAGCTTCTTTTGTTCCATAGCACAGGGGATTCTGGTTCATCTCTGATCTGCCTTGTCCTGCTCTGTAAGCATTAGTAAGGTTAGAAGGGGCCTGTTGGATTAGGCCACTCTAGCACAGCACCCTGTTTTTGCAGTGGCCAATCAGATCCAAGAAGAACCCGAGTGCAGCAATGCATTCCACCCTTGAACCTTCCAGCAATGTCAGAAGCATACTGCCTTCAATACTGGAGGGTTGTGCGTAGCCACTGACAGCTTTATTTCTCAATGAATTTGTCTGAATGCTTTTTAAAACCATTCAAGTTGGCCCTCACTACACCTTGTAGTCATGAATTCCGTACTTTCACTTTGTGCCGTGTGAAGAAGGACTTCTTTTTGCCTGTCCTGACTCTTCCAACATTCGGCTCCTTTGCATGGCCCTGGGCTCTAGAATCGGGAGACTGGGAGAGAGAAATGTCTCTCTGTCCATTTCCCCCACACTATGAATAGTTTGCCCACTCTGGTGTTTCTCTCCCTTTTGATTGTTCATATAATTCCCTGCCGGCATTGTAGTTAAACATACATGCCACTCTTAAAGGAAAGCTTTGGTTTGTTTTAGAGAACTTCAGTGCAAATATACTTTTAGTTGGAAGGCAGGCTATATATATATTTTTAATGGATACCTTCCCTCAGAATAGCAACCCTCCTATTACTAGTATTTCTGCAGGAATTGGTGATCTGGGCGTGTCTCCTGATTGGAAGGACACAGTGGGTTGTATTTCCCCACCAGGAATGCTTGAATGGTCCGATTGCACCCATTCCAGAGGCAGGCAGCAGAATTGTCCACCTCTAAGTGATGCTGCATAGCAGGAAGTGAGGCTAGCTATATGACACTTACCCAGAGGGATAGTAGGCATCTTCCTCAGAGGCCATGTAATCTGTTGAATCTGCATGGCGTGCAGTCAAATAATCTGTTGTTCCCAGTCCAGAATTGGGTCACAGCAGGAATAGCCCACCTCCAGGAGAGACTGGCTGAGAGAGATAGCAGCAGGAAACTTCTTCCAAGTGATGTCTCCTTGGAGTCTTTAATTATTTTATTTATTTTTATCGTGGCTCGTTGACCGCTTTCTCCTAGCAGTAAGAATTACTGGACTAGCTGCTGGTGCTGGACGAAGAACAGGCACTGAGAACTGCTGGAAACAAAGGCGAAGTTGACTGACCTCCCCTCCCTTATGCTCAAGGAGGGCAGTGACTAAGTGTGTGAGAGTGAGACTGTAACTGTAACTCAAACCCCAGAGAGTTGCACCATCTGTGTTGCCTTTTCCTGTGCGTTGTATGTGATCATGGAACCTGGGTGCCAATTTCTCTCTCTCTCTTTTGAATGATGACTGTAGAACACCAGTTTAAGCAAACATGTTCACTTGCATTTTGTCTTCTTCTGCATTATTTCAAATGACATATTCTGTACTTGGACTGTTGGCATGTGAGAAAGTAAATAAGGGACAGTCAAGGTGAAGGAAGAGATATGTTGTGCTTCTTGAGTGCAGGGATATTTCATAGACACACGTGGTAACGTGCAAGCTCCATCTTTGGCCATAAGGGCTAGAAACTTGGCCTCAAAAAATCTCCAGCATTCTGCATATTGTGGAACTGGAATGGGGAGCCTCTGGCATTCCCAATGCTGTTGGACTGCAACTCCCATCACCCTTGGCTATGTTGGCTGGGGCTCATGGGAGTCATACTCTACAGTGCTTGGAGGGCTGGAGGTTCTCCACCCTTGTTGCAGAGGCACTGAAGTCAACAGTCTTGGCTAGATTCTTTTTCTACCTCAGTAAAGGGAGGGAGGCCAACCTCAGAAGTCACTTAATGCTTCTATGTCAGGTTTTTCTGATCTACTGCCTCTTTCCTTTTCTATTTTGCAAAGACCTAACCTCGAACCTGTGGAGCGCAGCTTTGACCGAAGCATCTCTAGGAAACGGCAACGGGAACCTTCCCCCAAAGAGGATGAAGAGGTCGACCAGGACTACACAGAGGCGTACCAGCCTTCTTGCAGCCAGTCGTACGAGCCAGACAATGGAGCAAAAAAGCCCAAGAGATATTATGAGCCCGAAAAAGCCCATGAGACATTGAGCTATGGTGTTCCAGAGGACAGGACGTGGGGCAGAGAGTCCCCGCCTCTCTCTTCCGACCAGGAATGCTCTGACTATGGACACGCGGCCTCACCCGAGCCTAGTGATAGCCCTCAGGACCTGTACATGGACCTCTGTAGAGCTGAGGACCAGGAAAGGGAGCAGAAGTCCCTTAATCGGAAGTCCAATAAGGGCCACGGCTTTCAGGACAGGCAAGAGGGAAGTCAGAGTAGGAGCTTCAGTGACTCCCAAGAGAAAGCCAGCTTGAGTCGGAGCAAAGAGCACAAGTCTTCTCACAAGGAGAAGCTGCGGCTGGACGCCAAGGGGGAGGAGAAAGGGCCTGCTTTTAGCCCGGAGAGGCTGCTAAAGGCCTCCTCCAAAGAGCCCCTGCGAGACTCTTCTATGGTGGGGGGCAGCAAGGAGAAGCTGAAGGCCTTGGACGGCACCAAGCGAGAGAAGAAGAGAGAAGGTGGCAGCAGTAGCAAGAAGGAGAAGCCACACGTGGACTTGGAGGAGACGCTGGACAACCACTTGAGGAAGCAAAAGCACCAGGACTCTGAGAGAGTCAAGCCAGAGAAGGTGAAGCTGGGCAGCCTGGAGGCCTTGCCTGGAGATCGGGAGAAGCGCAAGCTGGAGAGTGATCCCTCCAACAAGAGCAAGGAGAAGAAGGCTTCAGGCAGCTCCAAGAACCTGGAGGGCAAAGCCAGGGCCTCCGAGTCAAACAAGAGACCAGCCAACTTCTCTCCAAATGATGGGGAGGGAGACGCAGAGGATGAGTACGAGAAGCCGAAGATGTCCTTTGAGTCGTACCTGAGTTATGACCAGCCGCAGAAGAAGAAGAAGAAGAATGTGGTGAAGCCCACAGCTCCTGTCCCGGACAAAGACAAAGGGCACGGCAAGCAGAACGGTTCCAAGTCCAGCACCAAGAGCTCTGACGCGAGCAGGAAGACACACAAGCAGGCCAGCGAGAAGAAGCAGTCGGGGGCTTCCAAAGCGAAAAAGGTGAGCCCAATGTTTTGGGGGTACATTGCACCTTCTCTCCTTGAGGGATGACTTGCTCATAAGTGCCTTTCCCAATAAGGAAAGGGAAGATGGCAGGTAGAGAGCATCCACAAAGGCAGCAAAGAGGTGGATCTGCCTCATGGCATGGCAGCTCTGGAGGAAGTTCTCCAGGGTGCAAGGCGGGTTGAAGGGAACTGGAGTAGCATTCTAGGGTGCTCCTGTTCATTTCAATGAGACTTGTGCAGAGACAGCCTCCCAAGGGATTACATACACCCACACCTTATTAATGAGGAGGACAGGGGAGACCATTCATCTTGGGGTGGTTCTGCATGTGCTCCATCTGTTTGTGAAATATGGTCTCTCTTATATTTGTGGTCTAGCACCTTCTGGGCAGCCCAGGACCTCCATACATACTGCCCAGGCTCACACCCCAGAGAGGTCACAGGTGCTGTAAATGCAGTAAAAACAGTGTGGTAGGAAGCAGTGCAGTGCAATTACATCTTGAACATTTGCACAGTTATCAGAGGCTGAATTTTACTTTATTCTTGATGTTTTATTAAAAGGTGTAGCTCATCTCTTTTTATTTCTATTTAGCTGTGGGAGCGGCCTCAGCTCAGTGGCAGAGCTTCTGCCTTGAACCCAGAAGGTCCCGGGTTCAATCCTCAGCACCTCTAAGTAGGGCAGAGAAGGACTCTTGCCTGGGACCCTGGATAGTCGCTGCCAGTCAGTGTAGGCAATGCCAGGCTAGATAGGCCCATGGTCATTGGTCTGACTCAGTATGAGGCAGCTCCCTATGTCTTCCTGGTATTTTAAAAAGGTGAATGTAGCCTCTGATAAACTTACTAAAAAGCAACTCTTGGAGATTTGATTTCTCCTTTGCAGCATAATTGCAAGTGGTGCAGGGCTTGTGACACTTCTGCTCCTCAATGCCTCAGGGCATCTTGCTCTCTGTTTTGCTCCTGTGGATTCTGAACTCCCCAAATTTTGAATTAATGAGAAATAACTGCTCTCTGCTTAGGAAATGCAGTTTGGTACCTAATCTAGCTTCAGCACACTGAGGGGCAAGCTAGCTTTAGTAAACCAGAAGAAGGATAGGACTTCTTCATGGAACATTGCTATGAGAATAAGGAAGAATATCCATGGAAATGGGATCTGCCTTGTCTTCATCCCAGACTTATTCACATGTAATGATGATCCATGGTTAGTGGATAATTGCATGTGTGGGGAACCTTTGGCTTTCCAGATGTTGCTGAACTACAGTTCTCAGCAGCCCCAGCAAACATAGCAAATGGGAAGGATGATGAGAGTTGTGGTCCAACAACATCTGGAAGGCCACAGATTCCCTGGCCCTGCTTGCACAGTGCCACCTCCCTCACCCTGAAAATGGCTCATCAACATTGTGTAAAGCTTGCTTAACTTCTGTATTCTTGGGGCCACTATATTCTCCAGACACTAATGCACAGAGATCAGAGCAAGCCAACCTGTTGGGCAGTGAAATAAAATTGACACTGCCTAATGGTGACGTCTTCAGATGTATGGAGTGCATGAACTGGCATGGCATGAGGTCATGGGGACTGGGCAGAGTGCTGCGGAATAAAAATGCCTCCCGCGAGATCCCCTTGAGTGGCAGCACTGGCAGGGAAGTACATGTCTGGAGAGGACTTGCTGTATCTTTCCTTTGAACAAAACATTTTACTGCACTTTTATTTTAAAATACGTGTTGCACTGAGGTCAATCTCTGTTGCTGGTTTTATTCCGTGTTAGATTTTCTTTTCATACTGTATTTTTTGTTTATAATTTTTACTTGTAAACCACCCAGAGGACTTTAGTCATTAGCTGGTATCTAAATATCGGAAATAAATAAGCAACTCCCTTTGGCCTCAACTTGAACTGAAAAGAAGACTAAGTGTATGTGATTGTATTTGCTCTCATTTATAGCGGCGGAAGGGAGGGATCATAGGTCACTGGTAGTCCAGTGGCATCTCCAGTTAAATGGATCGAGTAGTAGGTGATGTAAAGAAAAATACCCCTTATGTCTGAGACTCTGAAGAGCTGCTGACAAGTTAGTATTAGACCAAGGGTGGGGAGCCTCAGGGCCAAATGTGGCCCTCCAGGGCTCTCTATCTGGCCTTGGAACCCTCCGTCAGAGCCCTGGCCTCACCCTTTACAGGCTGCTGCCAGTCAGTGTAGACAATACTGAGCTAAATGGACCAGTGGTCTGATTCAGTATGGTTGCTTCTATTTGGAGGGCAGAGAGAACTGCCTTTAGGCAACCAGGCAGACAGGTGTTTGCAAACTGAAAGAGATTTGCTACCTCTTTTTATCTCCTCTCTCCCCACTCCTGCCCACCAGCCGTCTTCCTTCAGGACATCCATGGGCCACAAATGACTATGTGTGAGAAGAAAGGCTAGTAAATATTCTTGTGGATTAGCAACACTTTAATGAACTTTATTTTGCAGAGCTGCCTTAACTTAAACACTTTATTTTCTCCTCTATTCCAGATGATCATTGACGTGGTGCCAACGCTCCCTGACATCCCCTTGCCCCCAATCCAGGCCAACTACCGCCCTCTTCCTACAATTGAATCGATGCCCCTTCCGCAGCCAAAAAGGAAAGGTAACTTCTGAGCTAAGAACAGGATGGAATCTGCTTGAGAAAATCCTTTCAAAGACTAGTGGGACAGCTCCATTCTTTTAAAAGCACCAACAACGAAACCCCTATTAGAATGTAAAAAGCAGGTGCAAAAATGCCCAATACAGAGATAATTGGAGGAATCTTACCTTCCAAACGCTCTTGGAATGGAAATGCCCAATTGCTCTTCCCCCAAGACCTCTAAAGAGCTCAGCATGCAGTCCTCCTGGGGAAGGAGGTTTCACACTTGGGTGCCACTGCTGGAAAGGCACTGCCCTGAGTCGCTCTCAAAGGGTGTAGGGAATGGTGTCATGTGAAGATCTTAATGTACAGCAGGGGTGGAGAATGTGTGGCACTCCAGATATTGGCTTCCCAGCTCCCATAAACCTTGAACGTTGGCCATGCTGGCTGGGGCTGATGGAGGTTGAAGTCTCACAGCATCTGGAGTGCCACACTTTCCCTACCTTTGATATATTAGAGAAAGGTGCACTCAAATACCTTGGGCCTTAGCCCTCCGATATGCTTGCTGGATTGAGAAATAGATGGACTCAAAATTTAAGTAATCAGGATCTTGTGGAAAAGGTATGCCCCTCTGAACATGCTTGGAGATCAATTCTTGACCTCTGTTTGGCTTTGAAATGTGAGCATGGATTTCACTTCACTGATCCGTGATTCGGTTCATGTGAGGTTTATTTCCACTTCTGTCAGTATTTTGCCGTGTAGCATGCTCCTTGTTTTCTGTGCTGCTTTTGGATGCCTAGTATAGAGAACTGTCATTCAAAAGCTCTTTGCTTCTCAGTCATTTTAGTCATTATGATATTAGTGGAAGAAGGGCTGGAGCTTGGTGGTAGAGAATCTGCTTTACATGCAGAAGGTTCTAGATTCAATCTGTGGCATCTTCATGTAGGGCTTGGAAAAGGCTCTTGTCTGAAACACCGGAGAGCCACTGCCAATCTAGCACTGAGCTAGATTGGCCAATGGTTTGTCTAGGTATGAGGCAGCTTTGTATGTTTTTCACACCAACCCACTGAAATCATAGGATAATAATAATTCATAGTTGTGTAGTAATAATAATAATAATAATAATAATAATAATTGTAATTAAGAGAACTTATAAACCACCTCTTGGGATCAGAATGCCATGTGTTCCATCAATTTAAAATAAATTAATATAGAAACAGTTCATTGTCATGTTATGGTAGCCATGTCTATTAAAAAAGAACTAGAGCAAATTAATGGATGATAGGTCTGCTGACTCCTAGAAAACCAGTGGCCCTCCAGGTGTTGCTGCACTGCAGCTCCCATAATTCCAGACCGCTGACCATGCCAGCAGAGGCTGATGGGAAATGCAGCCTACTGACATCTAGAACACCACTGGTTTCCCATCCCTGTAATAAATCATGGCGATTGCTATGTGGAATCTCTCAGGTTCATCAGCATACCTGAGTTCCTGATTCAGGAGCTGTCAGCTTCCCAGCTTTTGGGCCAGGGCTGGAGATGGAGTGGTGTCTGAGGCAGATCTTTGACCTGCTGCAATGAGACAGCAGGTATTTCTAGGGAAGGACTCGGCAAGCCATCTGAGCTTTGTGTTGTATTTACCTAAACTATGTACTGGATCCTGACAACTGACAGTGACTTGTTTCTCTGCTTTTATCTCACTTTCCTCCTGTCCCTCAGTACTGTCCTCACCCACAGAGGAAGACGAGGCTGGCTTCACAGGACGCAGGCTGAATTCCAAGATGCAGGTGTACTCAGGCTCAAAGACTGCCTACCTCCCAAAGATGATGTCTCTGTATGAGCAATGCATCCGGGTACTCAGCAATAATATTGACTGTGAGTATTTGCCAGCTGGCCTCCTTTAACATGAAGGGGTGGGTTTTGCAGGGAGGAGGTTGGGGCCTCTGGCTGGCTGATGAAAACTGCCATTTCTGGCTCCCCATGTTGACTGAGTATTTCTAGTGGTGGAGGGGACCTCCTCCTTAGACCTCCTCCACAGCTCCTTACCCTTGACTTCCTTCTGCCCCACCTCAATGCAACCATGTTTATTTCCTAGCTGAAATGCTGGAGACCCTCTGTCAGGATAGGCAATATATACAGCATATGTTTTTCATTTATATTTCCCAGCTTTCCTCCAAGAAGCTCAGTGAGCTGCATGGACAAGTGGAGATATGAACCCTGGTCTCCCAGATCTGTTCTGACTCATTCTAAAGCAGCTTCCTGTGCTCCTATTGGCTTGCAGTAGCTGTCACTCTAAATTGCCAATGCCAGGCATATGTGGCTTTCACCAAAGACATGCAAGGCTACAGGAACGTCCTTATTTGTATCCATAGAGTCATGACCAACAGCAACTTTCACTTTATTTATTGGAAGTTCTCTCTGCCTGTTGCTCCAGCTCGCCGCCCCCCCCCCCTTCCTGCATCTGTATCAAGATCCTCCTGCTCACTCATTTGCACCCCACTCTCCTGGTAAACACTCCTGATGTGTGTGCCCCTCTATGCCAGTTTCAAGCACCCCTTTCTACATATTTTTCCATTGCCACCAATGGGCTCTGTGACTGGTTAAGTTCAAAGCAGTCCAGGTCTTGCTTCTGCTTACTGCCCCCTCCCCAGCTGGGTAATGGCCTGCGGGGAACATTTGTTATGATCTATTTCTGCCTTTGCCAGCCCTTCAGATGTTTTGAAATACAGCTCCCAGCAGCCCCAGCCAGCACAATAGCTGTGGCATTCTGACACCTCCCTGAGTTTCAGAAGGTGCTACAGTGGCCTGTGCTCTACCGCGAGTCAAATCAGTGGGGTCGTTGACCGCTCTTGGGGGTGTTTTCATGGACCTGATGGGTCCCCTTCACTCTTACAGCAATCTATGAGGTGGGTGGTGTCCCTTTCTCTGTGCTGGAGCCTGTCTTGGAGAGATGCACCCCAGAGCAACTGTACCGCATTGAGGACTGCAATCACGTGAGTGTTATGAGATGGTGTGGGAGAGTTGGGGGCAAGAAGTGTTTGCATCTGTTGCTGCTGCTGTTCCATTACCGACTGCAATTAGTGTGTGTTAGTGGAGGCTGGTCCTTTGGGGGAAGTGTCACGCTGCCCCATCAGCCTCTGCCTGCCCTCATCCAGCCCCCACTTGCTTATGTTCTTACTTGCAACCAGTTTAGGGTAGCACTAGCTGTTGGCTTCCTTCTCCTTAGCCTCAGTGTTGTCCTTCTAGAGCTCAGCAGGGAGGAAGATGGAGACAAAACACTTGGCTCTGCATGCCTTTGGCTCTGGCTTCACCTACTGTTGTTCTCCCTGCCTTCTGCCCTACTGGTCCCAATGGGCACTAGCTTCCACTTCCTTATTGCAGCCGTGCCTCCAGCTGCCAGTGATTTACTGCCTTTTGCAGTAATGAAAGGCAGCCCCATTTACTTACATTGGGGGCACAAAAGGGTGACTTGAAGCTGCCCCTGGTTATCCCATGCATTAGGAAACAAGACTGCTCCTTCCTCTCTGTGTAGTTTTACATCCTGGGTTCTCTTTCTTGGGATCTGCAACAAATTTTTTGCAGCACAGAATGTTCCTGTTCAGGTGCCAGACAGTAAATCATGTCTGTAGGATATTCCTTTCTCCTTCAGCCAAACTTGCAGAGTCAGCATTCTGTGCCACAGAGCATGCTCATTTCTCACTGGTCGTTTTTATGAGGGGGTTCCATCCCTCCCCACCAGTATTAGTATAGTGGTGCCCCGCTAGACGAATGCCTCGCTAGACGAAAAACCCGCTAGACGAAAGGCATTCGCTAGCGGAAGGCTGCCCCGCAAGACGAAAAAGTCAATGGGCTTGCCTCGCAAGACGATTTTTTTTTGCGAAAACCGCTATTTTGCATTGGTGTTTCG
Organism: Lacerta agilis; assembly: GCF_009819535.1. Taxonomy (NCBI): domain Eukaryota; kingdom Metazoa; phylum Chordata; class Lepidosauria; order Squamata; family Lacertidae; genus Lacerta; species Lacerta agilis. The sequence goes on from NC_046319.1 coordinate 59,180,009, forward strand.
CAAGACGAAAAAATCGCTATACGAAGACACTCGCAGAACGAATTATTTTCGTCTTGCGAGGCACCACTGTATATATGGTGTGATGAGTTCTTCCATTTATCTGGGTCTTTCTTCCAATGAGCTCAGGCCAATGTAAGTGGCTCACTTCTCTCCTCCCTCCCATTTTGTCCTCCCAGTCCCCCTCTGACACTCAAACCCCAGCCTGCTGTACTCCAGAAGACTTTGACTTCCAACTCCATCAGTTCCAGCCAGCAGAGCTAATGGTCAGGGATTTTTGGAGTTTTAGTGTGGTGACATGTGGGTTGTCCCAGGTTGAAGAACGCTGCTCATAGTGTTCTTTGCACGGGTTCCCAGCCACCCTTTCAGGAAAGGCAGCCTTGGAGCTGAGAAGGGAGAACAAATCCTTTCCCATGAGGTATGGGGGAGAGGAAGTCAGGTCTCCCTCCTTCAATATCGAAGTGCTCCATGGTCAAGATTGGTAGGGTAGCTGTTGTGTCTTATCTGTAAAATGCTTACTCATCTGAAGCTCCCACAGGAAAGCTGACAAGACAACATAAACTCTGTTAATTGCAGTTAGCAATTCTGTCTGCTGCTTTTCCAACATGCAAAAATAGTTTGGTTTAAAACTGTTTAAAAGGGCAAAACTAAATTTAAAAGCTTAAAAAACTACTGAGCTATAAATCTAGCTGCCATTCCTGTCCTCAGCTGGAGCCAGAAGGCTGCTCTTAACCATTATGTTGTGTTTTCTCAACATTGGCCAAAGTGGTGTCCTAGGTGGACAGGATGCAACTGATTTCACCCATATGAAAATTATCTGACTTCAAAGACACACCTTCCTTTGCTTTACCAACCTTACTAAGGGTGTAAATCATTAACTACTTAACATTTATGTACAATATTGAATACAATGGGCCTGGTTGCTTTTCAGGAAAAGGGTCAGTTGAACTACATTTTTGTTGAATAGTAACATTTTAAATCGGAACTCATAGCTTTAAAGTTGGGGAATGCTGGCCAGCATTTCTGGCACTGAGATCAAATTCTGATGTGAAACTTGAAGTTCTAGCCGTTTAGGCTTCCTAATTCAGATTTTTTATTACAAAATTGATCAGCCTCTTAGGTTTTTTTTCTTGTTGATGGCTTTTTAAAAAAGGCAGCACAGATTTATTCAGGGTGCATGTGTGTTTCCTCCTTAAGGCAGCAAGCATTTTGTTAAATGTCATACCAGTTGTGTTTTGATGAGAAACCTTAATACAGCTTTCCCCAATCTGGTGCCCTCCAAAAGTTTTGGAGTGCCACTACCATAATCCCTGACTGCTGGCAGTGCTGGATGGGGCTGGTAGAAATTGTAACCCCAAGCACCAGGAAGGCATTAGTTTGGGGTGGGCTGCTTTCATAGTACATGTGGATTTTGCTACCTTCCCACAAGGCAGAATCCCTAGACTGCAATGGAGCGGATGCTGCATTTTTCATTCTGAGTTGTGCTCAGTAGAGGGAATTAGATCTTGGTTAGAGCAGCGCAGGTTGGTCAGCAGCTGTTGCTGCTCTAAATGAGCCTCGGGGGTATAAACAGAGGTGAAAAAAGAGAGAGGTGTCACATGTTTTTGGAGAGTGAAAAAACACACTCAAGAGCCCTTTAATTTATGCTCCAAGGGGGAATGAAATGCAGCCTCCCCAGACAACCAGGAGGCAGGTGGTACAAGTGGTCTCTCAAGAGCAGTGCAGAGAGCTCTGCCTTTAAGAAGCCTGCCTTTAGAAAAGCAGTTCCAAGTGGATGTGTAGATAATTAATTTAATCCCCTGCGGCGTTTGTCCAATGTTTTGCCTTCCGTCTTTCCCATTTGCTGGGCTCAAGCCTTTTCTCTGCTCATGGCCTGCAGGTTTTAATCGAGGACACAGATCAGTTGTGGCACAATCACTGCCTTCGTGACTTCAAGAAGGAGAAGCCAGAGGAGTTTGAGTCGTGGCGGGAGATGTACTTGCGCCTGCACGATGCCCGAGAGCAGCGGCTGCTGATGTTGACCAAAAACATCCAGTCTGCTCATGCCAATAAACCCAAAGGTAGAACGTGAAGGCCTGGGATCTGAGGGGGAAATGCTAGCCATTTGCTTATGAAAGTGAAAGGAAGTGTGGATGAGAACGGCCAACTTTTTTTTTTTTTTTTTTTTTAATAGTCCTGCTCTTTTGACTTCAGCAGCAGCTTAGGTGGACAGAATTTTAGCATCAGGCCTGGAAACAATGAGAAGGAAACATCTGATTTATTTAATTTCATTTGTGAATTGTTTCCTGTGAAACATATTTAAATGATTTAGCAATTTTAAGAAGTCAACTAGTAAAACCTATATAAAATCATTTCATAGATTTTTTTTTTAAAAAAATATGATTTAAACATTCTCATATATAAACACAGTTTTTAATCCAGTACAGGTACTCACTGGGGTAAAAATCTCCACATAAAAGGTTTATTTAAAAAGGAAAGTATTGAGCAGGTGCTGAAAAGAGAGTCAGCACCAGTCTGATGTGTAATGTAGGGTTGCTATATTTCAGAAAGTGAAAATCCAGACACAGATTTTTTACAAAATCTCAAAAAATAATGAAGTTTTGAGCTATTTTAAAGGAAATTTGCCAAAGCCTACGCTTCCGACATGGGTTGTCATATGTCCGCATTTTCCAGGACATTTAAGTGATTTCTGCCCAGGCACTGTTTACAAGGAAATTCCAGACATATGGCAGCCCTAATGGGATCTTCACTTATTAAACTTCCTTGTGCCAGGCAGGTGTTTGTTAAAGCAGAAGGACAAACAAGATATGACCATTTTAGAAGTATGTTTGGGTCTTCAGTCAGCGCTCCTTCAGAGGCATGGCTGTCCTTGATAACATGAGTTGTCTGAAGGCTTTGGCTCCATTCTAGGAAATGAGAATCTGTCCTGTAGCCCTTTCACAGCTGACTCTCCAAGGTTATTAACTAACCAGTGAAGTGCTCTGGCTCTCTCTTGTATCTTTTTAAAACAAGAAGCTTCTCACGGCATGGAGTGAAATATTATTGCTTGCTTACGTCCACAAATCAAGCTGCTGTTGAAGGAATGACTACAATAACCGGCAGAAATGTTGGCAGCACTACCTTGTTCTACAGAGTAGGGTTGCTGCACTCCATCTGGGATTGGGCCCCCTGTTACTTTAATCTGCCGCCTTTGGAAGGCACGATTTCCAAAGAAATAACTTTTCCCCATCTCCAGTGTTGCAGTGATTGGGGGGAGGAAACTTTGCCTGCTGAATATTACCCAGAGTTGGTTCTTTTAAAGGGGCCGTAGCCATGTCCTAGATGTCAGGTGCCCCCTGTCCTAAAAGACTGTGAGTCTAATCATGCATGCTTGAGTTGCTCTTGGTAGTTAGCAGTGAAATGGCCTGTATGTGTATTGCATGTTGTCAGAGGGAAGATGCTATCACTGGGATCATTCTGGAATTTCATGCAGGAAAAGGTGCAGCAGGAGGAAGCTTTCATCAGAGAGGATGCAAGCCATCTGCTTGATGTTGGGAGAGAGCCTCCCCCTGCTCCATGAGCGGCTTGAGTCCATGAGCAGGGAGATGGGGGTGGATACATGGGTTTTCCTTGCAAAGCGCTTTTTGTTTAACCTAATCCTTCTCCATTTGCTCACCTTTTTAGGCAGAGTAGCCAAGATGGCTTTCGTCAATTCAGTGGCCAAGCCGCCCCGGGATGTGCTGAGACGCCAAGCAAAATTTGGGACTGGAGGAGCTGCAGTCCCAGAGAAAATCAAGTGAGTCTGAAACCACATAGTCACTCTTTTTTGTAATATTGAGGAGGAGAGGACCTGGGGGTGTTAATTTGGTAATCTAATCTGATTCCTGATTTGCACTTTTATCAACCAGTGGGCCGGGGAGTAGAGCTCAACTACTGATAAGACTACACACTCAAGACTTTAACTGAAATGAATCAGTTGGTTTATTGATAGACAATGCATCATTCACAGAATATAATGTATCCTAACATGTCAGTTTCCTCGCATTTTGAAACAAAGTCCATAATCACCCAGCCAGTGCGATAGGCTAGGATCTTTTTGTTTTCAGCTAGGGAAGAGTGTATGAAGGACTAATGGTAAGAGAGAGAAAAGTATCTTTGGACATCTAGCTTGCTCAAGAACTGGACCAGAATTCTCAAATAAAATAAAATAAAATAAAATACATTCAGTCTGTGAGGTGTCTGTAATCTAACTAGGGCAAGTGTAACTGAAATTTCGGGTTACTGGCAGCTCACTGACACATTCCAGCATTTCCCCCATACAGTCCAATAAAGTTACAATTCCACATTTGCTGAGATGCCATACCCAGCATCTTACTGGGTATGGCGTTGTCTTTTAACCGTATTGGGTTCTGATCGCCAGGGAATCACAAGTGGGAAGTGTTGCTGTTGCCCTCAGGTCCTGTTTTAGGGCTTTGGGTTGGCCACTGTGCAAACAGAATGCTGGGCAAGATGCCTGCTATTCCCAGATCCAGCAGGGCTCTTCCTTGTTCTTAAGGTGCCATTGTCACTGTGATTCAGGAAAAGTTCCAAGCAGCTTACAAGATGTGTACTTCTCATTCCTGCCCTCCATTTTGGCCCATTGTGGCTGCTCTGATGTTTGCAGAAGCTGATGATTCCTTGAGCCTAGCAGGGCCCAGACTAACAGGAGACAATTTGTAGGGAGAGGGAGCAAGTGTCTGTGAGGCTGAAGTGTAACAGTTTTGATGGTTTTTTTGGCCTAGCAGTTGCTTTCACATAGCAAGTATGATGCCTGGGGCTGATTGGAGTTGTATTACAAAACATCTGGAGGGTACTAGGTTGGAGAAGATTGCTTAAGACAGTTCAGATTTAGCAGTCGTGCTATAATATCTTCTCTTCCATTCATTGTTAGTCTGGTGTTTTTTTTAATCCTTGCAACCTCCCTGTGAGGGATGTTAGGCTGAGAAAAAGAGATCTTCCACTCTCCCTGGTTCTAAACTGACACCCTCTCGTCTACATTCTGCCAGCTTAAACTCAGCGTGATTGAAATTGCCTCACTTATTCTGGCAGCAATGTGATTTCTTGGGTGCACACAGAGCAATTTGTAGCCAACCCTAGTGTCTTTTCTCTCTGTCTAGGATCAAACCAGTGTACTTCGCACCAGCTAAAAGCAGCACTGTTCACACGGAAGAGGAACAGTCCTACGATGGACCCAGCACTAGCAGCGGCCACTCGGGGCCGTCCCTGGGCAGTGCCGCCTCTGCTGGCTATGACTCCAGGAAGCCTCCTGTGAAGAGTAAGTCAGGCAAATGTGGGAATGCAGCTTTCTCCAGGGGTTATGCTCTGCTTGAACTCGTAGCTGTACGTATACATTGTAATACTACCCAGGAACAATGCTGGAGCGGTAGGGCATCTTGATTTAAAGGGCTAGAATCTTATTTTAAACATCAATTGGGGGGCTCTGTATTCCACAGGCACTAACTGGAATCCGATCGAGCACATTCTTGCACGAGTTGCTCTCAACTTTCCTTTTCTCTCTGTCTTTATTGTTTTGTTTCAGAGATTGCACCTATGATGGCGAAGACGATTAAAGAGTTCAAAAACCGATTTTCTCGGAGATAAAGACACCCACACCCAAGCGAGAAGGGAAAAATTCTCCTCCTCTTTTGATGGAAGCAGTGCTTAATGGGAAAACAGGGAGGGGTTGGGGTGGCTAAGAATCCCCCCAAGCCCAATTTTAAGACCAACAGCACAGTATTGTTCAAAGCAGCCCTCCAGTTCCTTCCTCTGCTCCCACAACCTGGTCTGTTCACCCAGCGTTTTTTAAAATGTGAAGTCTTGGCACTTGCTGAGATAAGAAGGTCCACAAACTGTGCTCTTCCTTCAGTCTCTTTCTCTGAACTCCAGAATGGAAAGGAATACCTTCTTCCTCTACCTACAGTGTTCTTTTCTCAGTCCCAATATGTATGGATCTTGATCTCTCCTAGCATCCAGTTTGGAGAGTTCTTTTTTGCTGGTACTGTTACGAACAAAGGCCTTTACTTGTGACTGTGGCAGCCGCTGCTGCTTCTCAAACCCCATTTGGAATCCCAGAGCCCTAGATCCACCCCATGGTTTTGCCAGCCCTCTATCAATCATCCCTGGTGCAGCACGTTCTTATCCCCTCAATTCTTAAATCCCCATTTCCCTTCTTATCCCTAAAACTCTCATGCCAGATATGTGTTGATTAGGCCATTCTACATATGGACACAAAACAGTCCCTGCCCCCTGCCATTTCTCCCTTCTCTTCATTTGGCGAAAAACACATGATAAAGCTCTTCCACTTTTTCCTCTTCCTTTTAAACTCATAGGAAAAACAGCACAGGATCTGAGAGGAGGAGCCTCAGGAGGGGAGAGAAAATGGCAGGTTGCAGAAATCTAAATTTAAAGCAGTCTGCTGAATTCGAGACTGATCTCTGCTTTTGAAAGCCAAATTTATTTTTAAAAATGAATAGTGATGTTTAAGGTTTTTTGTCCCTGCTCCTAACACCTCTCTTGGTGGGTTTGGGGGTGTTGTTGTTCTAATACCCACTTCCAGTTTTTGGTCAGACTGTTTTCTGACTTCTTTTTTAAAAAAATGATGACAACAACTGGCACTTTAATCAGTTCCCTGCAAGGAACTTTGGGAGAGATGCATGGTGTAGCTTTACAGCCTGTCTTCGTTTTCACATTGAGCTTCTACATGGGAAGATGATGAAACTTCTTTTGCCCAAGAATCTTGGACGGCACTTAATCTTAGATGGAGCTCCAGGCAAAAGATGCAGGTGTTTTGACTACTTTGAAGCGGCAGCTTCTGCAACTGAGTAGAATCTGGACCTGCATTTTCCCCATGCAAGAGGCCAAGGGAGTAAATCCACTGGGAGTTACATCTTTCTTGTCTGTCTGAGGAGTTTGAGGCAGCTGTACTTTTGGGGGCCTGCTTTTTCAGCACCTGGAGGGAGCACAGGCTTTAGCTATTATTTATGCTGATGGTGATGGGGGTTGTTGGTCCGGCAGGTCTGAATCAGTTTTGGGAGACTTGATGGTGTGTTTTTCTCGTTGCCAAGGCTGCATGAAGTTCGGCTAGGGAGTTTATGAAGGAGCCTAGCCCTTTTCTGATCACGTGAAAGTGGGAGATGGGAATCTCTTTCTTCAGTGGTTTTTCAGCCTCGCTCTTGTAAACTCAGGCCTTGCAAGGCTGTTCCACAGTTTGACTGACACTCGGTGGTGTTAACCGAATTGCAGCAGATGAAGAAGCCCTGCTACCTTTAAACAACCCTGCTGCTAATTCCTCAATGCTTGGGGCTAGATGGGACCTATGAAGTGTGTGCCATGCAGGGTTTGAAAACTCTCTTGATGTTCTCTCTGTTCAAGCTGGAAAAAGCACCCCAATGTCCCTCGAAGTTCCAATTTTACACACACACACACACACGAAAATTTTAATGATGATGGCGTTCGAAAGCGGGACTCTTGGTCTCTCTCATGCTGTTTGGAGCTGATTAAAGTTCCGCAGAAGCTTTAATGACATCGTGTAGCATTTCAAGGTGTGTTGTGATGTTGAAAAAAAGAAAAGAAAATCATGCTCCTTTTTGCTTTTTGCTGTACTTCATTTTGCTGTATTAATTTAGTTTATTATATAGATAAATCTTCTGCCAACTGTTGTACTTAATGTATTTTCTCCTTGTAATAATTGGGATCAGTGGTGTGGATGGGGGGAAAATTGAAGAATTATCAATCACTGAGGAAAGAGCATTTGACTCTGGAAACTATCCCTTCTGTTAGCCACAAAGAGTAAAGGAAACGTGGGTGGTTTCCCCGTTTTTCCTAACCAAGGAAGCATCTGAGGAATTGTGTATTTGAAATGGTCAGCTGGCCGTAGCCCTTCCCACCTTGTAGTGTGTGATATCATTAGTCTGCAACAGCCCTGGTGTAGGAGAAAGCTCCATAGTGTACAGCACACAATAAGTTATGGCAGGGGGCGGTGACTGTGGCAGCAACTGGACTGGAATGATGTGATATCAGGCTTGCTTGACTGAAAAATGGGCAGTTGGGTGGGCTAGTTCTATGAGATCAGGGTTTGCCCCTTAATTTCTGACCATTGCTGTTGCCATCTTGTTGGTAGAGATGAGTGTCTGGATGATACTTCCTGCTGCTATCAGCTATGCCATCGGGTGTATTCCACCACTGAAACGGAGCCATCGAGTATATTCCACTCTTTTTGTCTAATCTGACACTTCAGCTGTCTTATCAGTATTACAGACTAGTTAGGTGGCATTGTCCGATGAAAGTTGCAGTGCAAATACTGTGACTTCTAGCTCAGTGATACTGGAACAAATTTTCTCAAATAGGAAAAGTGGATCCAATGGAGAATGAACTAGCACATTGTCATACCCCTCTATTTTACAGGTGGGCTTTTTCTCCAGCCAGATGTTAGATCAGTTGGCTTAAAAAAGCATTTTTTAAAGCTTTTCAGTGCCTGGGTGATACACAAACAATCTCGTGCAGAGTAAAATGACTCCAATTCTGATTCTTCTTTGGGCTTCCCACACATTTTAAAATGGGTACAATTTTCAGAGCTATTCTACATGCAAAGGAATTGAATGAAAGTGCCCTTTCTCCCCTTTCTTCCTTTTTTTTTTTTTTTGCATACTACAAGGAAAAGGTAATGCTGAATTGCATTTGTCTTTTGTTTCCCACAGCTGTAAATAACAGTTTTCTATTTTACTTTTTTTGTGGTAACTATATGGAGATGAATATTTTAACTAGATAAGTTATATGAAAGGAAGAAAATTGTGTCTCAATAAAAGCCAAACACTGGACATTTGTGTCTGTCTGTTCTGCATTGTTTGTTGAGGTGTATGCTTTGCTTGCTGGGATTTGGATGTCCAACAACATTTGGAAGGCCACAGATCACCCATGCTTGCCACAAAGCAATAATTTCCAAACGTGTCCACAGGGCCATTGTAAATGCCATGAAAGTATGGCAGGTGGACTACTAAGAATAAATGAAATAATTCAAGGATTCTGTGAGTTCAAGATCACAACCTGCAGATGTGTCTTGGTTGTGGCATGTGGCAATTCTATCGTGTCTACATGTAAAGCAGAGCTTTCCAAAACAGTGTCGCGACACATTAGTGTGTCGTACGAGCACTCTGCACTCCTGGAGCTGGAAAGAGGTTAATTTAACCTTTGGTTTGCTAGTAAAACCGAATTGCTGTGTTGTGAAATGATGCACGTCTAAAAAGTGTCACCAACATGAAAGTTTGGAAAGCTCTGGTGTAAAGTCTGTGACCTGGTTTCAGGAGACACTGTCTATGACTAAACAAAATAAAAAATAAAAAAATTCCTTCCAGTAGCACCTTAGAGACCAACTAAGTTTGTTCTTGGTATGAGTTCGTGTGCATGCACACTTCTTCAGATACACAAAAACTCATACCAAGAACAAACTTAGTTGGTCTCTAAGGTGCTACTGGAAGGAATTTTTTATTTTGTTTTGACTATGGCAGACCAACACGGCTACATACCTGTAACTGTCTATGACTAAGTAATGGCACACGAATGTCACTTACCTCAGTTGCTTACTGACACTTGATGTTTGTACGTTTAAGACTCATCTTGCTGTTGGGATTGTAAGAAGTTTTGAACTGGTTTTTTAATACAGTATTGTGTTTTAATGTAACTCGCCCTGGGACCTCGGGGTGAAGAGTGCGTAACTAATAACAATAAAATTAATAATAAATGCTCATGTGATTAGGGCGTGGTACTGATCATGCCAAGGTCACAGGTTCGATCCCCATTTGGGCTACCAGCAGCATATTTCTTCATCATTGTAAGGAGGTTGGACTAGAAGTTCAGGCTGTGCGGGGACACTCTATACTTTTTCTAGATCTGTAACAAAACGTGCACAGTGTTTCAAGAGACGCGGGAGGGGCCAAAGAAGGCCGGCCCCGTCTCAAAGGGACGGGAGATGCCTTTGAAGGCGGCGGAAGTGCGCATGCTCCGCCATTGTTGACATCCGGGTTCTTTCCCTCTGCTCAGTCCGTGTGGCTGCGTGTTTGCTGCTATCGCTGCGGGGGAACGAGGCGTGCGGGGGCGGAGAGGAGGCGTCGCCTCGCGCTCGGACATGTCTCACGGGCACAGTCACGGCGGGGGCAGCTGTTGCCATGGCGACGACCACGAAGAGCCTCCCGAGCGGCGCGGCCAGGCCTGGGGCCTTTACCTGCGCATCGATCGCGAGCGCCTGGAGTGCCTGAACGAGCGGAGGGAAGGTAGCGGGGCTCATGTCTTCCGCGCCTGGGAAGACCGCGGGGACCGCCAGAAGGTCTGCCCTCCTTTCTTTCTCTCTCGCCTCCCGGGGGGGTTGTGGGTGGGAGCTTGTGGCCGTTTCGGTGCTGCTGAACTGCAACTCCTACCAACCAAGCCTCGCCGTGGGCTATGCCAGGGAGTTGTAGCTCGACAACACCTGGAGGGCGTTGGTGCAATGCACCAACACAAGTTGCTACACTAGACCCCACGTGGCTGAAGTACAACTCCTGACATCCCTGCATAGGTGCATCCAGGATTTATTTTTGGGAGAGGGGCAGGCATTAGGTTAGGGGGTCAGAATCGAGTTGTCTGCGACGCAATTGTTCATTTAGTTAAGAACTTTTTTATTTATTTACTTGATGGGGGGGGGCACCTGCTCCTCCCCCTGGCTGCACCCATGCATCCCTATCATTCGCCACCTGGCAGAGTCTGATGAGAGTTGGAGTCCAGCAACATCTGGAGGGCCACTGGGCTCCCCATTCCTGGCATAGATATCGACCCAGCGAAGGTGCTGGTTATGGGGAGGGGCAGAGGGAGGGTCAAGGGTGTGTGTCAAGGGCACTCGTCCGCCCATTCATTATTATTTGATGCATGTGGTAACTGCGCAGAAAGGTATTTTTCACATACAAATTATAACTCAGTTATGAAGTGGAAACTAAAAAAAAAACAACCTAAGCTTTTTCCAGAGAGGTAATGGTGTTTATTCTGTTGCCATAGAAACAAGGCTTATCTATTTAAAATATTTGTAAGCTGCCTCTTAGGTAAGCTATTTGAAGGTGGGTTCTTAACAGTATAAATTGAAAGCTGGCATGCTTAGAAACAAAAACTAGAGTTTTACCCGGAAAATGTATGGGGGAAAGTTGCAGCACTCAGGACTTTGTAGTTTAGATAAAAGGTGAGTGAGAGATGACATGATAGAAGTTTATAAAATTATGCATGGCATGCAGGAAGTGGATAGAAAAAAACCATTTTCTTCTCTCAAAGTGTAGCAGTGGAACTCATGGACACCGAGTGAAGTTGAATGTTGGAAGATTCAGTACAAATAAAATACTTTTTCATGCAGCACATAGTTAATCTCTGGAACTCGCTCCCACAGGAGGTGGTGATGGCCACCAACTTGGATGGCTTTAAAAGAGAATGGGACAGATTTATGGAGATAAGGCTTTCAGTGGCTACTAGCCATGATGGTTATGGTCTGCCTCCATGGTGATGCTTCTGTATACCAGTTTCTGGAAACTCCAGGAAGGGAGAGTGCTTTTGTTCTCTGGTCCTACTTGTGGGTTTCCCACAGGCATCTGGTTCTCTACTGTGAGAACAGGATGCTGCACTACATGGGTTATTGGCCTGATCCAGCAGCTCTTCTTATGAGGGCTCACAAATTTAATATGGCAAATAAGATTGATGGGAGTCTGCATGCTTATTATGAAAGTTAACTCCATCAATATAAATATAAATTACTTCAGAAGGCATACAGTATATTTAGGATGGCAACAGTAATGTGAAGCATGATGTCATTTTCCCCTTGGAACTTGTACATATGAGACAAAGTGTTGAGGATGTCCAGTGTACTTTTCAGGTCCGAGAGAGATAAGACAGCCCTACTTAGAAGCAAAAACTTACTGGCTGCCAGTACTGTCTGTCAATGTACGTAATACATAGACTGTAAAGGGACAGGTCTTGTTACACCACCTGGTCCAGTCAGTTTGTTTATTGACTGGAAAGGGTCAGGGAGGTGGCTGTGCCATTTGGCGCTATTGCTTATGTCTCCTGATAGATTCCCAGTGCACACTATGTTATAGGACTGTTTTGTAGGTAGTTGAGTTAAAGTTGTACTTGCCTGTAAGTGCAAAGAGGTTTGAAAGAAGACAGACTTGGATTTGTATGTGTTTGCCTAGATGTCCAGAATTCTGTGCCTAGAAAATTACTGCATTCTGCAACTGTGATGAATTAAGGCAAATTATATATTGTTCTGTCTGTGCACCTAAAATTCAGGTTTTGAAGTCACATAGAATTATCTGGGCAAGAATGGTATGGGCATGGAGAGCAGGGTTAGACTGACAGCAGGTGTGGTCTGTGAGTCACAGCATATTAGTTTTGGGAGGCATAAGAGATGGCCTTTCCCCCCAGGCTTGGAAATAGCCACCTGCCTGGGGTAGATCATTATTGCTTCCAGGCAATCCAAGAGGGTGGTCTTGCAGAGTGGAAGCAGATTCTTCCTCAATTTTTCAAGGAGAAAATGAATAAGTAGCATAACTTTGTGTAGGTTGCTGAAATGTGTGGACTGAGGTAACATACTGTATGTGCATTTATTTGCAAGGCTTTCTTTCAGTTTATGTTACTACTGCCCGGCCTGCATGTATCCAGACTTTTCTTCTTAGCTGTGATGGCTAGGAACTTGTTCTTTAAAAATTACAACCCAAAAGTAACCTCTGGTGTTCTCAAGGTGCCATTGAACAAATTGAATGCATATACAGTAGCATGCAGGACAACATTTTTATTCACTGGATATAAATTTCCTTATATTAAATTGAGTTTTATGTTTCTTCTAGTTTGTAGAAAGCGATGATGATGAAGAGCTTTTGTTTAATATTCCGTAAGTACCTATTTTGCATGAGTGCATGATTTATTGACATTCACGTCTCCCCATGTTCAGTGCTGTTTTTTCCTCCCTCTTGAAATGTAACTTAAAATGCAGAACATTTGGGTGGCAGTCAAGCTGCAAGAGGTAATTTTGGAAGACGGCTACTATAATTTTATTTTTGTTTCTACCTGATTTTCAGGGAAGACTGACTCTCAAAGCAGGTTGCAATTAAAAATCCACAAAAAGAGTGATATGTTAGGGACGCGTGAAGTGTTTATAGCACTCTCCAGCAGCTGATGCCATAATAGAGGTTTCAGGCTCTTCCATTGAGAGAGGGGGGTGCAGAAGGAGCTGTGGGTAGACTGGGCGGCAGTATGACGGCAGGTTAAGATGGCAACCCCTTCCAATGTTCTGAAGAGTCATCTGACAATGTTGAAAGTGTGACATTCTTACGGCAAGATTTTAATCCTATGAGTACAGATAGTTTTATGTTACACTTTAGTACACCACCTAGGAATCTTCTGGCTTGTTAAAAAAATGCTTTAAATCTACTGTACTTGGAAAACCAGCAATCTGTCTCTTGTTGCAGTTTTACCGGCAATGTGAAACTAAAAGGGATAATTGTGATGGGAGAGGATGACAACACACACCCATCGGAAATGAGACTGTAAGTAGGGCTGAAGGGGAAATATTTTGTGGTGGAACTGTTGTGCTGTGCAAATGCCTAATCCTACCAAGACAATAACTGAGTGGTTATTCTTATTTTTTGCTTCACCTGTTCCATTATTCTAGTCAATACTGGTCACTGTGTAGCTTGCAGTAAACGGTCAAGATCAGTTAATTAGAAATTGGCTATACTCAAATTCTGGGACTGAAGAACTGTCTTTCTTTACTCTCATAACTTCCAGGTCATCATGCAGCAGAGACAGCAGAAGCTACAATTGGCAGAATTTGTCAAGATCTGGCTTCTGTACTAATACGTGCTCCTCCCTTGCTTTCCTGCCACTGCTGAATGGTCCCTGTGCCCCAGTCCTACTTTCTCCTGAGTGCCTCCCATTCTTCAGCTCCTTCTTTCCTCAGGTGTCTGCTTTGTCCCACTTCCTTCTAACCATCTTGCCACTTGGCTAGCCTTCCTTCCACTCCCACCTCACCTTGGTAGCACATACTGTACTTAAGGTTTCCCTCTTAGCACCTTTGTCGCCCCTGAACAAAATACAGGATGCTAGTTCTTAGGTGGAGCCCATAAAAATAGGGTCATACAAATAAAAGCTTATGATATGACCTGTGGGACCCCTAGAAATCATACATAGATCCCTCACATTCATCAGGAAGAGTGCACATATTTACACTCCTGTGTGCAACTGTGGAGACTGGAACTGTAGAATCATGACAGCTATCTTTAGTGCTGCAGTGGGATATTGTTGTTTTGGCTGTGTGCTCTAGGCAAATTGGCACTTGGCTTTGCTGTCGTGACATTTGCAGGTTGGTGCCCGTAGCAGTTGGGTGCAGGAGCTTTGCGAGTAGCTTGCCATTCTGTCATCTGTGGTGGTTTGAGGGCAGAGTCACAAAGGAACAGGGAGTTGATGGATTGGGGATGTGGCTGAAGATTCTTAAATTGCTAATATTAATTAAATCAGTATTTCCCTTAGGTAGCAATGTTGGTACTGCTGATTTACCAGCCCAGTTACTCAGAGGTCCATGAGTTATAGTTCCTTCCTTTTTCAATAGGGGGAGTAGTTTCCTTTTCTAAGCAGTACATTAGGGCAGTACTGTAGTCTTCAACTTTTTCAGACCTGGGACTCACCTTCAACTGCATTTGGGGACGTATCTCTTAATTACTATTTTGTACTACATACAGGTAACTCGCATCTATGCTTATTTTAATTACATTATCATAGCTTTGCATGGGTGGGTAAGGGAAATGATTAAGTAAATGGAGAGTGGAGGGGAGAGTGGAGGAAACCCACTCTCCATTTATTTATTCCCCTCACCTGTGCAAAGCTGCTATTGCGGGCTTACTATGATTTGGGTAAGCAGTGCAAGGGCCCTGGAAGCATCCCAGAGCCCTTGCACCACCTTCCAAGAGCCAGATAAGTGAGGCATTGGGCTTTGGGAATGAGGCATGAGGGCTCTGGGAGGTTCCTAGAGTCCTCCAACCTCCTTCCCAAAGGTGGGCAAGTAGCACTGGACCTTGCAGGTGGGCTGACTCTGGGGGTTCATGACTTTATTTATTTTTGTGTATATGCATGGACCCCCAGAACCTAGCCCTGACATAAGATGAGAGTTACCTGTACTTTCAGGGTGGTATTTTGGTTGTTGTGACCCACCTTAGATCAATCTGTGGCCCAGCAGCGGATCCCAACCCACCAGTGGAGGACCAATGGAATGGAGCAGGGGTAACCATTTTATTGCCCTCCAGATGTTGACAAACTACGGTTTCCATCATGCCTGATTTTTGGCCATGCTGGTTGTGGCTAATGGGAGTTGTAGCTCAAAAACATATGCAGCTCAAAAACACAATATTGGGCTGCCTTTGCATTAGATAGACTTAGAGCATGTCTTAAGCCAGCCTTCTCCAACCTGGTTCCTTCCTGCTGGTGGTGCGTTACAGCCCTTGCCACCCCTGACCTTTGGCCGTGCTGCATGGGAATGATGGCCATAGCAGTCCCAAACAATTGGAGGGCACCAGGATGTGAAAAATAACTTGTTTTGTCATCTGATTTCTCAGTTTGTGTGGTGCTCCTAGCAGTTGGGCTATGTTTCACAGTACAAAGCCAAATTACATTGCTTGGGATATATAAGCAAACTTTGAATTTGTGCAGGCTGATGTTTGCTGTTGTCTTTATTTCAGCTTTAAGAACATTCCTCACATGTCTTTTGGTGATACTGCCAGAGAACCAGATCAGATGTTCAGCCTGAATCGTGATGTTACTGGAGAACTGGAATATCCTACAAAGTGAGTCATTGCTCAGCTCTCACTGGGAATGTGCAACTCCCTTGTTTTGAAACTGGAAACAAATATTTAACCTGTGCCTGAACAGCAGCTCTCTGATAGTTCTCCATGTACCAGATGTCAGGACCTTCTCTTTTGAACTATAATTTGTAGTGTTCTTGAGCATAAGGAGCCATGGCAGTTAAATTGGTTAATATTTCTACTGTGCAGACATGCTTGGTGTAAGAGACGGAACATAAAGAGAAGGGCAACTGTCTTATTTCCAGACTGATTCTTAATTATATTTTATTTTCTGGTACAGTATAGTGCACAAACAGCATTTTTGCCACTGCTGTTTTATGTGGTATGGTGCTTAATTGCTGCTCCTGAAGCATAAGCACCCCAGCTGGATACATGCAAATTAATAAAGAAGACAAGGGAAGTTAACTTGATACCTAGACTGTAGAGAAGCTTTTTCCTTACCCAGCTTCTTCTTGAGCTTTCTTCTACAATTGAGGATGAGAGTTTTGTGGCTGGAGAAGGCTTGAAATGTAGCAAAAGCTATCCATCATGGGGTTTTGGCCTCCTGTTTGTGTGACACCCATTAACTGTCTTCGTTTGCTCCCATTTCCTTTTGTGATACTATAATTAGTTATTACTGATGTGATGTTTTGTCATTACAACAGAACAAAGGTGATATGTACCATTTTCTGGAACAAAAAACCACAGGAAATTTAAGGGTGTGGAAAGTTGCAGCCCTGGTTTTAAAGTATTCCGTTTCTGAATTAACTTCCCAAGGTGACATGATTCCCCATGTGCCCCAGAAGAGGAAAGGCAGGAAGAAGAATGTAGTAGGTTGGTTGTGTTGCTGAACAGACAAAACTGGAATTTCAGAGTCAGAAGCCCTCTAAATGGGGGGTACCATGAGGCATAAATAGGCACAACGGTCTCTAAATGTGATCGGTAGTGTAGTCACTGAAAAATCCCAAAGACCAAGAAGTGAATTGAGTGGCTTTAAGGGGCAGCATCTGATAGAGGAGTATTTCAGTAATGGATTAGGCAGTGGTAGGTCTCTCCCAGAAAAGAAAGAGCACCAGTGACAAGTGTGCCCTGATCGGTTTGCTGAAACAGCCAAAATTCTCTGACTGCTGCTGCAATCCAGGAAGTTAAGGTGATCCCTTTCTCCCTTCAGGCTTTGCCAGTTCCTGAGCTTGTGTCTTGGTCTGGAGTTGGTAGAGACAGTGACCCAAAAAAACTGTTTTTCTATCCTTGTGATTATTACTCCAGAGACCAGAATGCAATCTCTTGCGTGTCTGTAATGAGAATTGTGTATTCAGAACACCAAATTTCTTTTTTGTTTCAGAATTGCTCGCTTCTCAAATGTTTATCATCTGTCCATCCACATCTCCAAGAACTTTGGTGCTGAGACAACGAAGATCTTTTACATAGGCCTGAGGGGAGAATGGACAGAAGTAAGGGGCCAAGATGACAAATGGAAAAAGAGGGCCAGGCAGAGCTTCTTAAATTTGTATAAATTATCAATAGAGATAGAAAAACAAGACAGCCCCTGCCCATGTGCTTCTAGATCAGTAGACACAATAAAAAAGGGGAAAGGGGTGGGGGGAGGGGGGAGGACAGGGCAGGGCAGGGAAGGGAAGGGAAGGGAACAAAGATAGATCTTGTGCAAGCAGGAATGGCCACTAAGGATACCTTTACTTATTTATAAAATTTCTATACCGTCCTTCATCACTGGAGAGTTTATAATAGCAGGAGACAAGTCAAATTACATACAATTCTGTATGTAATTCTGTCTGAGCAGAGGCTCCAGGGTGGGTGCAAAATCAATGTGACAACCTTGGATGTTGTATATTTAAATGACTCCTAGCTGTTGTCTCCTGTTGTTAGTGGCTAGTGGAAAATAGCATATGAAAGTCTGTGCTTAAGGTACATCCATAGTAAAACATTAATAATGTTTAAATGCAACTATTGCATGCTAGTAGGTGTCCACCCCTTTATGGTTCTTAATGCTATTTGCTGTGGTTATGATGAGGAGTATGAAGTATACCCAAGCCATGTAGATGAGTCCACAAAAGCTGCTATCCCGTTGAGCTTGCTTGACTTCCTGAAAAAAAAGCTTTCCTGCCTTGTCACATGTTGATGCATTTTATGTCTCACAAATGACTCAATGAGTGGCTGTTTGCAGACATGCCACGTTTATATACCTGCCACTTGATTGCTGCAAATCTGGCCCCAGGCTCTCTGTGCAGGATGTGTTTCGATTATGTGGAAGATCTGTCCTATGATCTAAAGCAGAGATTCCTTAAATGAGCTGCCTGTCTTCAATTCCACCTGCTGCTCCAAATTGGGGTATGATTGTAAACAAAGCAGTTGTTGCTGTTTTGCTGGTTTTCCCTAGTGCAGGGCCCTGCCAAGTTAAAGCAGCCACTGACCTGTCTTGACAATCCTGCCATTTTTCACTGCACACAGCATACCTGAGTGATAAGGCATGCTAGACTTTGAGGGGACAAGACATGAAAAGAGACATCACTGCATCCCCAAAGGGGTAGGTTACCATCATCTTAAAACTCATCAAAGCAAGCACAGGTTACTCTAGGAATCTTTGCATAGTAAGTATTCTAGGGAAAATGTATGGTGGAAGAGAAGGTTCTGCTAAATGGAAATGGGATCAAAGGACTGCTCTGGCTTTCACCAATTCTCAACTTTACTGCGTTGCATCTTAGGAAGTCTTGTGTCTTTTCTGTACAGCCTCATCGACATGAAGTGACCATCTGCAACTATGAAGCAGCAGCGAACCCAGCTGACCACAAAATTGATCAGATCACACCGGAGACGCACTTCATTTCCTAACTGGCTTGTGCACCACCAGACTGCTGTGGAGGCTTGGAAGACACTCAAACACTTGAGGCTATAAGGAGCATTGTAGCATTGTTTCTTTTGTGGGTGTGGGTGTGGCTGCTTTGGTAAAGCAGGGCACCAAATGCTGGCATTTAGGTACCAATAATTATACCATTGCTAAGGACAATCATGGCTTGAGATCTTACAAATATTGAAGGAGTAGGTTTTGAAAATATTGGCCTTTGCCTGCCTGTAATGCAGTTGTCTCAACTATGTTGTATCTGTCAGGGCAGAAGTTTTTTTTTCAGTCAGTGATCTTCCTGTTCAGTTGCTGCTTCTCCTGCTGGCATACATAAAGTTGTGAGGCTGGTGGGAGACTTGGTCTGGGAGTGTTGTACTATCTGGGATTCTGTTCTGCCTCTTGAATGTACTTTATACAGGGGGATAAGTTATTGGTGTTCTAGATGAGCTCTTGGATAATTTCAAGTTAATGTGACTTGTACATGGCAGTATTCATTTGGTTGTGCTCCAGAGAGTGCACCAAAGTACTGCATGCTTCTCCATGAATATCATCCAGTAAGTTGCTTGCCAAAATGCAACAGCTTCAACTGTGCATCTAAAACCTGAAGAGGGATGTTTCTCCTGTGCTTAACTTTCTAACCAATGTGGCTTAATTTTTCTAATAAACATGGCAAAGAGTGTGTATGTCCCTTGCGTATATCATTATTATTTTTTTACCCTCCAAGCAGGAAATCTGCCCTTAGTGCCTGACACAATTGACTGGTACAAAATAAATGTGGAGGAGTACAAAGAGCACAAGAAGAGCCCTGCTGGATCAGATTAAAGGCCTAGCTAGTTCAGTTTTTGGTTCTCACAGTGGCCAACCAGATGCCTTTCGGAAGTCCACAAGCAGGGCAATGGGGAAATAAAGTAGTACGGAAGGGTTGAGATTTATGGACCACTGTCAGCATTAGTTTTGTTGACAACAGTAGATTTTAAAAAAAAAATCTTTCCCCCCTGCAATGCAAGAATCTCAGCTAAAGCATATATGACAAATGCCCATCCAGCCTCTGCTTAAAAACCTCCCTATTGTCACATTTATATTCCACCTTTTCTTCAAGGAGCTCGAGGTGGTGTACATGGTTTTCCCTCTCTCCAGTAGGCTAGGCCAAGAGAAAGTGTTTAGTTCAAGATCAGTGATCTTCATGGATGAGTGGGAATTTGGACCCTGATCTCCTTAGTCCTAGTCCAACATGCTAGTAGCCAGTTCTTAACTAAGGCTCAGCCTTAAACCCTTATAACAGATTATTCCCCATTGAACAGCAGGACTAAAGAGCACAATCCTGTGCATGTCACTTTACATGTTCCAAAGTAATAAACCCTTTGTTGCCGCCGGGTATAAACAACAGCCAATCCAGGTTCCTGTACATTTTCAAAATATGTGTGCAGTGTCCACTTTACAGGCTAAAGATGACAGCCTCTTTCCTATTACACCTTAACATTTGATGAAGGGAGGGAAGAGGAACATTTGTTTCATTGGCAATGGTGGTTGTAAGTCACTTGGCATCCATCTGTCTCAAGACAATGGAATGTGCCTCTGGGTGTAAAGTCAGACCATGGGGCAAGCCTGCGCAGTGTGTATGAAGGTCCTGGGCTGCCAAGATGACAAGAACTCCCT
The DNA here is from genome assembly GCF_009819535.1 of Lacerta agilis. NCBI lineage: Eukaryota > Metazoa > Chordata > Lepidosauria > Squamata > Lacertidae > Lacerta > Lacerta agilis. The sequence continues at coordinate 59,200,373 of NC_046319.1, forward strand.
TTTGGTCTCACTGATGTGGTACAAAGGAAAGCAGAGCAGTACATTTGGCACCAGCTTGGCTGCAGGAGATGCTGGAAGGGAAGGAAGTGTACAAGGCACTATCCAGCCACCTTAGGGACTCCACTCTGGATTTGTGTAGGGTTTACTCCTTAGCCTTTTCTTCTGAAGATATTCCACAAGGCAGCAGAGGTTTAGGATCAGTATTTTCCTTCTAGATGGGCTACTTTCCCAGGTTAATGAACCCCATCTACCCCTCACTTCCTTCTACAGCTCATGTAGAAACTGCCTTGACCGTTGGGCCCACTTTTGGTCTCATCCACTCAATCCACTGGAGCCTGTCTTCACATGCAGAGGAAGTCCCTAACTCAACAAGGGTTTGAGACCCATTGGCTACCCTCACCTGGTTTAGCCAGCCAGTGGAAGCTGTTCCCAGGGCGTGGCCACTGTCACATGCTGACAGCTTCTAGCAGCTATAAATGAGAGCTGAGTGCAGGGTGGGGACCAAAGGTGGACAAACTACCCCAGATAGAACATGTCCCCCAACTGAGCCACTACCCCTCCCTAAAATCCCATACCTATTTACACCCACCACCCACTACCAATTAGCTTTTTCATCTTGGCACAGATGAAAATAAGTAATTTTGTTACTGTTGAACAATTGTGTCAGAAGTCCTTGGCAATTCCCCCTCTCCTCTTCTTACTATTGTTTAAACCAATTCATAAACCAAGAACTTATACACTGACCACTAATAATGAAACATGTACCAGTAGATATTTTCCCACATTTATTATGCTATTTTTGTGATAAACAAATGACATGAGAAAACTTGGTATCCTTGTTTGTGTAACATTCTTGATTATAAAACCCAATTAAAAGAAAAGAAGTCATTGCCGATCTACGGTTGTACCAGCAGATCCTAATCTATCTTTCGCGGACATACCCATTGCTAATAGGTGTGAGATGTTAAATTCACAGGAAGGACTCGTCCTCTAATCTGGTATGCTCACCTGGTCAGACTTTCAAAATCAAGTCAGGCAAAATTTATCCTGCTAACTCGGTACAGTTAGCAGGCACGTGCTACATTAAGTACAGTATGTGTGACGTTATTAAGACTGACAGCTGATATCAAGAGCGCAAAAATAATCAGCAACGCCAACGCTGCTGCTCACCATAATAATTATGAATTGGCCATAGCATCAAATGCTATTATCCCCATTACCAAGACCCACCAAAAAAAAAGAGCTGCTATTGCAAATAATAACAGCAAAAAGCCATATGAAAATACTGAGCCATTTAATTTCTGACACCGGCACGAAGAACCCCACGGATCGTTAATTCAGCCAACCAAGATGGCCGCGCCCCTTGAGGCCCCTTTTCCGGACTCCGTTCTTTCCAGCGGGATAGAGCGGCGCGCGACACTTCCGGCGGGGCCGAAGCTTGGGCGGACCCGCCCACCTCGCGCGCGCTGGCGGCGGCGGCGGCGGCGGAACTTCCGGAGCCGTCTGGTGAGCTCGAGAACTGACTGAATCCTCTTCAGTTGGAAGCCGGGTAGAAAGATACAAGAGGAAAGAGGTGAGCGGGAGGGGGGAGGGCAGCAATTAGAATCGGGACCGTCCTAGAGAGTAGGGTCTCTTCGCCGAGGGGGCGTCTGTGTGGGGAGAGGAGGAGGGTGGGCCGGTCTCTGCGTGAGCGGCGGGCTGTTGGTAGAGGGGGGGCACTCGAAGGGGCCCAGGTCTGTGAGGTAAAGGGTTGGGGGAGGGCGTGGGCTGCGCCGGTGGGAGAGGAGGGGGCGTGGGCTGGAGGGAGGCAGAGTGTGAGGCGGGCTGTTAGGAGGGTGTGGCCAGGAGGTGACATTCGCGAGGAGGGAAGGGAAGCTGAGAAAGTGGAAGAGGGTTTGAGGTGTTGGATTTTGGGGGGGGTTGGGTGTCCAAGGGATGCAGGTAGGAAGAGGTCAGTGATGGAGGGTTAGGAGCCCGAGGAGGTGCTAGCATGGCCCAGATGCAATGGAAGAGATAAGAAAAAATATGCACCTGCCAGGACTCCTTGTCATTCTGAGAGTTGTGTGTGTGTTGTTTTTTTTAAAAGTGTCCTGGCAGGTGCATATATTTTCTCATCTCTTCCCAGTTTACATTTACATTTTCCTTTGATTTCCACCCTTTTCTTCCTTGGCATGGGCGCATCCTAAGAGGACAGGGGATGAGGAGGGGGAATGCAGTGTGGGCAGGAGGATGCAAGCAGTCATGGGTAGAATGTGTATGTGCAGATGAATGGGGGGAATCTGGCTGGGATGCTTTCTGAAAGGATTAGAACCAAAGCTGTGCCAAATCATAGGAGAGAAGTTAATTGCATGCTGCAGTATCTCATGCAAACTGTATTTTGATTGTGAGCAGTGACCGGAGTATCTTTAACTGCTTACAACCTTTGCATATATTGTAGGTACCCTTGCAAATAATAAATGATATTCAGTCAGTTTATATCTTCTACCTTATTCCTAGAACAAAGGTGGACAACACATTCATTATTAAAAGCATACATAGTCTGTTTTTCATAATGTCCAAAGTGGATTGCAGGTATCATAATAAAACAGTATGAAATAATAATAAACTAAGCAGCATAAAAACATAACTTTGATAACTAAAAGAATATGATTCACCTGAACTCAAAGGCTTGTTGAAACAAAATAGCCTTTACTACAATGTTGTACAATGTTGGTTACAGACCCATTCCGTTCTGGGGTGCCATTTGCACCCCGAAAAGTCTGTAACCCGAGCGGTGATATTGCACATGTGCAAAAGCGCGATATCGCGCTTCTGTGCATGCGCGAACTGTGCAGAATGCTCCTGCGCATGCTCGCTGGGTGAAACCCAGAAGTAAACACTTCCGGGTTTGCCGTGTTCCGAGCCTGAAAAAACGCAACCTGAAGCACACGTAACCCGAGGTATGACTGTATTGTGTAATAACTGTAGATTACATTGGAACTTTTGCCATCACACATCAATGGAAAATGGGTGTTTCTCAGGGACTGGGTTCTTTAATATTTAAAACGGGAGAGACACACACATACATTTGTTAGGAAGCAATAATAACTTTGTTAGTTGTAAGTTGACTACAAGTTTGAATACCTTAAACCTTAGTTAACCTACAGACTGATCTAACCATGTTTCCTTGGCATTCCAAGATTGCCTAAGATTGCAGTCAGCATGCCAGAAGTTATAATTTGACTTACACAAAAACTCAGTTTGTGAAAAACACAACAGAGTGATTTGTAAGTTAATTGATTCAGCAAGGCCAGAGTTTCCAGAGCACGTTATAATGGAATCAAGCTGATGAGTTGTGGTTTTGGCTGAAGATGCACAGCACAGTGTTCTTCATTACAGTACACACAAGTCGCATTGCTAGATCTGACTAGGATCCCACTAATCATGCTGTCTTCAGCCAACTAAATGCCTCAAGATAGAACATGAAAGCAAGAGCCTTAGCCTTTTGCCTTTCCAATTATCTGATGCTCAGTTATACTCTTTTTAAACATGGAGGCTTTGCTGAACTTTTGTGGCTAATGTTGTTGTTCAGTCGTGACCGACTCTTTGTGACCCCATGGACCAGCGCACGCCTATCTTTCACTGCCTCCCGCAGTTTGGCCAAACTCATGCTAGTTGCTTTGAGAACACTGTCCAACCATCTCATCCTCTGTCGTTCCCTTCTCCTTGTGCCCTCCATCTTTCCCAACATCAGGGTGTTTTTTCTAGGGAGTCTTCTCTTCTCATGAGGTGGCCAAAGTTTCTGTTAATGTGGCTAATAGTTTCTGTTAATCTTGTCCTTCCATGCGTTTGTCTGATTCTTTTTGAAACCATCTCAGCTGGCCATCAATCACTACTGGCAGTAGCAAATCCTATCAGTTTATTTCATGTTGTGTTAAGTACTCAGGTCCATTTGCAAAGGTTGAAAGCACCACAGCAATAAATAGAATGTGTGGGAAAGGTTTGAAGGAAAGAGGATTTATTCTTAGTATAGTCCCTTTCCCCATACATCTCAGGCATGTAAAATGCTCCACATTGTAGCATGGAAGATTGATAAACCTTTTCCAGCTTGTAGGGCTATGTGTCCTATAAGAAATGAAGTATCTTTTTTACTATAGCATAGGAATTGATATCGGGGAAATAACAACATATTTGTGTGAAATAGTGCTTAAAGAGTTGGCTTCTAATTCCAAGCAACCATCTACTTATGACATCCTGTTCAGGAGGCACTAGCGAGAGACTTCTTTGAACTAGTAAACAACAATTACAAGTAGTTGTTACCGGTAGGTCTTCTAGAAAAAATCCAGAAGCAGTGTACAACTTTATTAGGGCTACCTCAAACACTACCAAGTAGTGAGCAGCCTTTCAAATTGTTTGAAACTCACTGTTTTGTAGTGTTTTAGTTGGTCCTAATAAAAGTTTTATGCTACTGTTGCTTTTGGACTCACTCATGTCATGTATTTTGGGAGCATGTTGGGACTGATTTTGTTAGCAATGTACTTAGCTCTGAGAGTGCTGTTATTACTGAACAAGCATTGTTATTAATATTGCATGACTTCTCTTTGTTACTAGAGAATGAGCAGAGAACACAAATGAAATTCCATTTGCCATTTGAATAGCTTGTTTCTCTTGCCCCATCACTCAGATATGGACAAGGAATGTTCATTTTCCCCAATCCATTCTCCTAAAGAAGTGCTGGTCATAAGAGCATAGAATTGCCTTGCAGAGTCAGCAGAAAGTCTCTTTAGCCTGGCTTTATTTTCCAGTTACAGGTGGGTAGCCGTGTTGGTCTGCCATAGTCAAAACTATGGCAGTTGGTCTCTAAGGTGCTACTAGAAAGAATTTTCGATTTTGTTTTATTTTCCAGCTGTGGCTAGCCAGATGCCTCTAATGAAACTCATGAGCAGGGTATGATGAGAGCCTTTCCCTGTTGTTTGTCCACAGCAGCTAATATTTCTGTGGTATGCTACCTCTGAACATTGATATTCCAGCTGTTCCAGGGTTATTGGCCAGTAGCCTTATTATCCTCCTGATAATTTGTTTAAACACTTAAAAAAAACCTTCAAAATTAGTGGTCACAGTGTTTGGTAGTGAACTTTGTAAGTTTAAGAGTTGCATCCCCAACGTAATCCTCTCCTATATCCTGAGCTTGCTGCTGCTTGACTTCATTGGGATCCTAAGTTCTGATAATATTCTGTTTTCCCATACTCTGTCTTTTTCTAAATATCCCTTTTGGGACAGAGCAACTGGAAACCTAGTATAGTATTCTAATAGTAGGTGCACCACAGTTTTCTATCTGTATGTAATGGCTGTTTTATTTTCAGTCTCTTTCCTTGGGATTCTTCCATCCTGTCTGAAAATTGCTTTATCTTCTACTGCTACCTCACTGTTTCCCACAGCTCCATATAATTTATGAATAGGTGAAATAACACCATTCCCAATTCAGAACTGAGGGAGTTTAGTTTGCTTCCCACCATTGTGAAAACTGACAATTTATTTCTAATGTCTGTTTCCTGTTTTTTAACCAGTTAATCTATCCACATGAATGCTAAGGTTTTTTTTCCCTTAGCAGCCCTTGATAAAAAGTTTTGTCAAAAGCTTTTGACATGTTGTTCTTGAGTTTTCTGAAACCTTTTGACAAAATTATATGTCTGGCAGGTCTCTTACTATCAACATGTTTAATGCTCAATGAATTTTCAAAAAATGGCTAGAGCTATCCTTGCAAAAGCTGTGCTGAATCTTCCACAGCATACTAATTCCTTAGCTGATTCTTCCTCTCTATATGTTTAATAATTCTAGCCCTTAATAAGGTTTTCTGTCAGTAGCAGGGGCAGCAGTTAGCCTAATTAATCTGTAGTTTGCTGAATCCCTTAAAAAAATAATGGTGTTACGCTGGCTGTGTTCCAAACCTCTGGTAAGGAAGCTGATTTCCATGATGCTGTAAGTGTGTGCTAAGTGGTGAGTTTTCTTAACTTCAAGCAAAATTGTCATTCTTGAAAACTACCTAGCTCATTCAGATTTAGCATGGTTTAGCATGAGGTTCTGTAAAATGTTTTCCCCTCTCCTCAGTCCTTAGATTTGACAGACTTTCACATCTGTTCCTCAACTAGGAATGAATGGGTCCTACATGCAGGTATGCTTACCTTTTTTTAAATAAAGGAGGCAAGCCTAAGTATTGTGTAAAATGGGGGTATTAGATTACAGTACCAATGTTAATTTCAAGGTGAGTACCTTGTATAGAGGTGGAAACGTATGCAAGGTACTAAGATGCCAGTGTCTGATTTTAATTTTTAAATGCACAGATGACCAGGTTTTTTTATCTGACACGTTTCTTTTACACTCCTTCATATAAATAAGGCCATGGCATGCATTTGAGGGAGGACAGGATTATGATTTCATAACAGTTAGGGATTGTATTTCTCATGGCTTTTTTCACATGAGTCTTGAATGAGGGAATCCTGCTATTTTATTCACCAGCCTTTTCAACATCTTGTGCTCAGAGATCATATAAACTAGGGATAGGAAATCTATGACCCTCTAGGAGTTACTGGACTTCAAATCCCAGCATACCTGATCTTTGGCACACTGGCTGGAGTTGATGTAAATTGGAGTTAAACAACCTATGCTATGGGCATAGCAATTTAAATATTTTGGTCACCGCCCAACATAGAATTAGGCACCTTTAAGTTGTTTGCTTTTTGGTGGATTTATGTACACATAGCCCTTGTACAGGTTTGTGGCCCTGATATTTGCCTTTATGGAATTCTAACCTTGAATACTGTACTGCATAGTCACTTTTTGTAGGCTTTAAAATAATGGTATGGAATAAACAAACTTGGTATGTCCTCATCTCACTAAATTTGTGGGCAGGTTACAGGACTTCCGGGGAGAGGAATGGCGGTTTGGCTGCCTCTCTGTTAGCTCCTGCTTACAGAAGATAATTATGTGGTGATTGATAATAGACAGATAGTCTGACTATTAATCATTATGCAGATAAGGGTGATCTGGGAGTTGACCTCAAATGCTTTGATCAAGACTGTTTTTATGTGCCTGGCGGCTTGGACGGGAGTTAGAACGAGCTGGGAAACTGAGGAGTTGCCATCGTGCCCAAACTCCACGTAATCATTTTTCACAGGTAAGAAAGACCCACACCCTCTCTTTTTAAAATACTTCTGGGACAAGGAAAACTTTAACAAGAATTCCCTCCAGCTGGTGAAAATCTACAATCTGAAAATCTGTAAGTAACACCTTCCGTCATTAAGGAAAACAGAAAGGAAAACAGATTGTTAAGTGTCTAAGGCAGAGCAAAAATCCAGATTTATGGTTGACAATAACAATTAAATGGACAAGGGGAACCCCTGTGTGAAAAATCTTTAACCCTTTTTCTCTTTTCCTGCCACTAAACAACTGAAAAAACTGAAAGTAACGTGGCCGTTTCCAGCTGTGGGTTAGAAGTTTCTATGAGATAAGACACTTTGCAGCTGTGATTTTAAGGTGGAAATATTAAGCTAGACTGAGTTGGTAATAATATCCAGAACATCAAAAGTGTCCATTATGGTAAAGGCACTTTTGGATCTTCCAGTGACTGTTGGTGTTGTTCAACAGTTGATGACTGAATAATTTAAAATGATCAGATCAGAGATTAATGGAGAAAATGGAGAAGGGGAATACTCAGGTGATGCTAAAGTGGAAGTGACTTCCATATCTTGATTTGGAGGAGAAGGAGAAAATAAAATCACAAACGATGAGATGGAAAATTATCTGGATATGGTATTGATGGAGTTGAGGAGTGAAATAAACTTTGAGAAAACTTCAGTCCTGTCCTTGCTTCAGTTCTAGTAGAGAGAAAGTATTCTGCATACAATCTGGAGTGAATTCAGAGAATGATGCTGCTAAAGTTATGGTATTCTCTATGGGAAAAGACTGGGGGGGGAAAGAAAATGGACATGGGCAGAAGAATTTACTATCACTCAATATGGAGTAATGGTGGTGGGAATTAATGGGGGTAATGCCAAAAGAAAAAATATGGTTGACATTTATCAATAGCAATAACAATTAGGGAACCAATCTTGGACTTTTCATGGGAAAAAGAAATGAATGATTTTGAGGCACCTTGACAGAAAAGAAATACAGTTTAACAGAAAGCAGAGAAGATGGATGTTAGCATGGACTGAATGTTTGAAATAATCATTTTTTCCTTTTTTATGTAACCTGCAGGTGAAAAATCAGAAGTTTTCTTTAACTTTCTCTAATGTATGTTCTTCTTTTGTCTCCCCCCTTCTCTGTTCTTATTGTTCCTTTCTCTTTTTGTTTCTCTCTTGTTTTTCTTCTTTCTTTGGAGTCTTATATCTGGGGCCTTTATTAAGGTCCAGAGATTGTATACTTATGGGACTGGTAGATGGTTGATGGAGGACCCTGGATGAGAGACAGGGAAATGTTGGTCTCCTGGGGTGCTTATTTGTGGGTGGTAAGGGCTAAGAATTACTTTGAAGAGAGAATTTGTATTTTTTTGTAGTGGCTATTTTAATTGTATTTTGTAACAACAACAACAACAACAACAACAACAACAAAAAATTTCATTCAGGGGGAAAATTGTGGGCAGGTTACTGTTCAAGCATTCATGTGTGGAATGCAATGGATCAGCCAGTGTCTGAACTCTTGGCAAATGGCCTTATCTGAACCATTCAACTTGATAGCACAAATAGCTCAAGATGGCATTTTCAGTGGGAAGGTAAAAAACTGATGGACCTATGAAAGACCAGCTTCATCCAGATAAGAAATAAGATGCAGGAAATATAGCAATGTGAAGAAGACTTGGCTCCTATGTGTTGTTGTTAGTGTATCTAGCTTGGTGAGGTTGCTCAGCACTTGAATCAGAGTGTGAATGATTCGAGGGTCATCTGGTCCACCTTTCTCTCTCATCCTCCCTGCACAAAGATAACTGTGGACCCCTCTGCATACCGCCCTGTCCAGTCCACACCCACACTGTGACATAATCAAATAACAGTAGTTTGATGGGGGGGGGGACAAGCAGAGCAAGCTGCTTCATGTTATTCAAGCAACTGGTACCCTATTGCAATGGAGATGGAAGACCGCTTGAGCTGGACCTCTAAAGATTCTGTGCCTTAATAGCCAAAATCCTTCCAGTGGGATACATTTATTGTTACCATTATTATTGTTATTATTAATTGAATTTATACCCCTCCCAGGGTGGCAAATAGATCCACAGTTTAAAAAACAAAACCGTTCTAAAACAGTTAAAACCTTCTAAGAGCAGTTACAGTTTAAGCATTCTAAAAGTTACAGTTAAAACTATTCATTCATTCCAGTGATCTCGGGATTGCCAAGAGCAGTGTTCATGCCACCGAATCCCTGGGTAAACAAGGAATGTTTTAGAATTCCTCCTGAAAATTAATAATGATGGAGACAGATGTACCTCACTAGGGAGAGCATTCCACAAACAGGGAACCACCACTAAATATGTCCTGCCATGGGCCAGTGTCTGCTGAGCTGCCATTGGGTGGGTGGGTGGGTGTAGGTGTTTGGTGTTGTCGATGGGGAACAACTCTGTTGTTTGTGTTAATTTCAGGGAAGCAAGAGATGGGCTCCCAACAAAGACAAAGGAGCATGGGTTAAGAAACTCGAGTGTGGCTGATGAGTGCAGTAATTAGTGAATAATAACTGTTGTCCTGACCTTTTGGAATTCTCATTCCAGCTTCCTTCCTAATCTGTTTTCGGGCAAGTTTCTTTGCAGAGCTACAGTCACAGGAGGCTAGAAACTTGGTGTTTATTTTAAATGGAAAATCAGATTCTGAATTGTATTCTTAGCCTCTGCTCTAAGCTTTTGTGGGTAACCATAGCATTTCAACTTGCCATTGCTTTTGGCTGTAACACTGATGTGGGCGTTTAGGTGATCTGGTGGCAATTGAGTTATAATATGATGATTTGCACTGCATGATTAGGTTAATAATAGGCTTCCAGATGTACTGGCAGTGTGGCAATGGCTTGATACCTTTCTGGCCTTTGTGGTCATAGTTACACCCAAGTGGGCTGCCATCTTGTTTTTCATGGTATTGGCTGCATCAGTACAGCTCCAGTAGCAGCTGAGGCAGCACAGACTCTTGAATCTTCATCCCCCTGCACTGTTATCAGCGGTTATATAAATAGCCTTGTCCTTTACTGATGGCATAGAAGTAACAAAAACTAATTTTATCCCTTCAGCTTTTTGGTTGCAGGAGGGGTTTGCTGGGATGAGAAATCCCAGGCTTAATATCAGTGTCTTTATGCTGTAGTTTTGTAAAAGCCACTGACTCCCACTCTGTCCTTAAGCTGTGCCTCCCAAGGCCTTTGGCAGGATGTTACAGGGAACCCTTATCAAACCATATCACTGAATATAACAGATAAGCAGCATTGGAAAAACAAGTCACGGTTGCTTTGAAAACCCTCAGAGTTGGGAAATACAGAGTGAGAGCTCAGCTACCATGTGGTAGCCAATTCTGTTCGAAATGTGTTTACACACACATATACATATTATTTTGTGCCTACGGTATATTCTTCTAGTTGCATCCTGGTTTTTAATTTTGCCTTTTACGAATGTAGCACTTCTTATTCTTATATTTCTACATTAAACAGGTTCATACTTAATTTGTGGGAAAGTACCTTGTGATTAAATACTAGGGGACAAACCCTCATGGTTGTTTCAGTATAGGATAGGATTTTGTTGACTAGATAATCTGTTACAGACCTCAACTCTATAATTCATTGACGTGTGTCTACTAGAGGACAACTATAAAAGGGTACATAAATGTTTTCAGAGGTATTAATAATCTGAATCCTCGCATGTGTCCTTCAGAGGAATGTTTGTACGTCACATTTCAGGCAGCTCTTTGTATTTCACGTTTTATATTAAATAATGCTCTAAAGAAGAGATCCATGGCCTGAGATAAGTATTCAAGGCTTTTAAATGTTGGATATGTTAGTCTTTTTGCACTTGGCCTGTATGCAGCCTTCTTTTTGTTAGTTCATATCTACCAGAAACTTTCCCAGATAAACTTTTTAAGCAAATGTAAATTCTCCTTGGAAACCAGACTGGATTTTTGCTTTCAGGGCCTAGAGATGGAATATTCTCTTTGCCACTGTCAACTGCTAGAATTAGCTGATCCAGGTTTTCCAGGTGGATATTCCACCTTGAGAGCTAGTTGTCTGTGGCTTTTGGTCTTGGGTGCTGGTCTGAAGCGCAAGGTTTCTGGGTTGCAACCTTTGCTCTGAAAATCTTGGTTTTCATTTTTAATCCAGGAACAAGCTTCTAGCCCTTATGTAGGACACGGAAAGAGATGAAACCTGATGGGCTTTAGAATGGGAACTTGGACATCATGCACACATTTGAAGAGAGGCTTTCACACCCCTTTTAATTCTGTACCCTGCCTGGTTATAAAAGTGACCTTGCTCTTCGCATAGTTGTAAGGTCCAACAAGATTAAGCATTGCAGAGCGGCTCTTAAATTAAAAGTGCTATTCATATAATAAATGTGTGTGGGTTTCTCTATCTCTGTGTCTTTCAGGCGTGAGCTGTTGAAACCTCTATTGGTGTATGTGCGGTAACAACATGTCTGTCCCCCTCCTCGCCGATGCCGTGACCATTTCAGGGGCAGAGCGGGAGACTGCAGCGGTAAGGGCTTTCTCTCCTTGGCTTGCCATCTGTCGGGATCCAGAAAGATTAGGGGAATTAACTGGATTTCTTTCCTCCACCCCCCTCCACTTGGTTGCTGCTAATGTCAAGGGGCTGCCCTCCCTTTAACTCAGAAGCCATTTGAGAGAAAGGGTTGGTTGTGGGGTGGCAGAGGAATTGTGCAGAGAGAAACTTTGGTGAGGGGAGGGCTGCGGGAAGAGATCAACATGGTTTCGTTCCTTTCCAGTAAACAGCACAATGTTGTTTGTGTAGGACCTGCGCAAAACACCATCGCTGCCTCTGGCAGGTAATTAGCCCAGCTGTATCAAATTGTGTTGGCCTCGACGCTGCTACTCTTGCACTAACAAGGAAATAATAGCCAAGGCTTGCTTCCTACCACCCCCTTAATGCAAATGTAGGGCTGCTGTGGTCAACCATCATGTCCAGGCGCTTCTGCAGAAATGACACTGTCACCCACCAGGCTCCCAGGCTCCTATAATTCTCTCCCTTGTTGCTGGCTCTGCCTGCATTTGCACCATCAGATGTACCTTGCAGTTTTATTTCCTGCCTATCTGTGTGAACCATGCCCTCCCCTTCACAAAAATCTAAATTCTGCAAGGAGAACACATTACATAAATCAAACACATTTTGCCTAGATCGGCTTATTTGTATATAATTCTTTTTCAGTATTTGGTCTCCTCAGTGCTGTGAGAGTAGAGAGATGAGTGGTTTGTTGGGGCATGGCTGTGAGTGATCAGGAGGCAAGGGACACCGGAAGTGCTCCCTTCTGACCACTGGTTAGTTCTGCCAAGCCCCAAAACACTCTTTAAAAAAAAAAAGTTTGTTTTCTGCATTCCTGAGGACTAGTAACTGAGCTTTTCCGAACGTATGTGCCCAACAGACAAAAGATGCTAAATTTTGCCACATTCTGTCCAACAGAAATTATTGCATTCTGGAATTCAGCAAATATTACTTTGTAAAGCCCATCTCCTTGTTCTATTATGTAAATGACTATTGATTAATTTGCAGTTGTAATTGTGGCTCTTTTCTTTTTAAAGGACAGAGAGAGAGGCTGATGGAGACTTGGAGTGGGGTGTTAAATGTTTCAGCACTGTGGGAAGGAGTGAGATTGAATTCTCCAGGAGCCAACTCCCCTTTGCACCCAAGTTCCATGGGGGGGGGGGTTAAATCTGTGAAACAGCCCTCAAATTGTTGGTTTGAGAGTTTCTCTGTAATGGGTGCTGGTTGAGATGGGATGGGCAGAGGTGTTTGTAGAATTTGTAGCTGTTTTGGTGAGGGTTAGACATAAGAGAGAAGAATGGATGTGTTAAATGAAAGATGGAATTAGGGCAGTAATAGGTTTTCTGGCATAATGAGTTGGAGCCACAGGGAGGGAAAGGAAACTGTACAATTTCCTCTCCCAAAGACCACAGTGATAATGGCTAGGAACTTGCTCTTCTGCTAGAAATGAAAGCCATGTTTTTCAGAGCTCATAAGCAGCCAAACCATATATCAAGATCTGCAACAGAAGCAAAGCTTTACAAGTCTCTAGCTTTCCATTGGGTAAATCCTGTGAAGATATTCACCAGAAGTTAGTTTGCACTAACCTCTCTGCAAGAGTCAGAAGAGGGTCTCTGGTGGTCTGACACACAGGGAGTGGATATGAATACTCAGATGTAAATATTCGGAGTGTGCCTCCTCAGTTACTTGGCTTGTGAACAGACTTTGCTTGTGAACAGAGATTGAAGCTGCTCAGGAGACATGACTCTGAGGTAACTGATGGTGCGAACAGGCCTGTCTGCCCGCAAGTGGGTCTGCCACTGCCAAAATACTGCTAGGTTTAGCAGTGTGGTAACCTGCTGCAGAGATGTAGCCATGTAGCTGGTTGATGGAAGCTTTTTAACCCTCTCACCTGGACTGGAATTGCTAACTTCCCTGACCTTTCTAATGAACAACTCTGTTTTTCTTCAAGAAGGCTGGAACGTGTGGTTGCCAACAGAAATGGGGAAGCAAAGCACATCCAGCTCTGCTAGGGGGTGTTTGGTTTCCTCTGTCTGGGCTGCTGGTCAAGAATAACATTGATAACAGAAGGGTGCAAGAAGCTATACACCAGCATTTCTGTGTGAATTTTCGAAAGGCCAGATTCCATTGCATGGAGAGCCTGCCTTTTAAATAGGACCTTTGTATCGCTGTGATTCTCAGTGCTGTATTCTTCAACCTGTATATTTTTTTGCAAATTTGTGCAATATGTCTTTATTATGCATAATTTACTGCACAACTTTTACTGTTTCCATTCTCAGCAAATAAATATACCATATTTTTCCGTGTATAAGACTAGGTTTCCCCCCTAAATAATAATGTCAAAAATTAGGGGGCATCTTATACACAGATACACTCCCCCTTTTCTTAAATCTGAGTCCCCCAAAATAGGGGGCGTCTTATACATGAGGGCATCTTATAGACGGAAAAATACGGTATTATGCAGAAGGGGCAGAGGAGTTATGCAAGGCTCAGAAGCCTCAGCCACTAGAAACCAGACTGGGCCAGCTCTGTGGTTTTTGAGACTTCACTGGTCATACCCACTTTATATTGGCCTCAAAGCCATAAAGGCTAGAAACATCATCTTTTTGAAAATGGAGAATCTCAGGAAGCCAGATATTGTGATCCTGTGAAAGCTTACACTTTCTTTGAGGTGAAATATTAAATGCTTGAAATAGGCAAGGTTTAGGAGAGGAGGTGGTAGCAGCCTGTCAGATTAATTCACAGAAAGCAATAACCTTGACCCAGATGTTACTGGGGGTGGGGCATATTTTTTAAACAACATTTATATAATGGTTACTCAAACAAAAGACTTCTAAGTGGTTTACAAACAATCTATAATATTCATTTAAAAATACCAGCAAAAGCTAACATTTGAAAAGTTACATAAAAAAGTTTAAAATACAAAAGAAGGTAAGTAAATTTAAAAACTGCAACTACATGCCTGAGTAGGCTTGCTGAAATGAACAAATTTTTACCAGGCACTGAAAGTATTACAGAAGGTGCCTGCCTACTGTAAGTGGGCAGGGAGTTCCAAAGTTCTGCCACACTAAAGGATGGATTTCTCACAGGTGTGGAATGCATGTTTTGTGGCATTTGTAGAGTGCTGGTTCTGGAGATCTAAGCAGTCAAGTGGGCATGTATGGGGTGAGCTTATCACAATGCCTAGGTTTAGGAATCCTATATGATGGGCCTATCTGCATGGCTCAGCTTACGTCTTGTATTTGGCCTCTGTCTTCCAGGTGCAGATGTGTACATGATGTGTTAGCAGTCCCTTTTCAATGACTTGTGGGGTGGGGTTGAGGCCTCTTCTCTGATTACAGCTGGGGCACACACATGGTGATGTATAGGCTCTTCGTTCTCATCCTCTCCTCCTCACTTTAGGTTGGGTCCTTCCTGCTTTTCCCCTTTAGCATAATTCACTGCTGTGCTTTTTTTTTGGCAACTAATTGGTCTCACAGGATGCTCCTGATGTGCTTTGGTAGCACTTTTGCACTTGTTGTGCTGCCTAATGTGTTATTTTCTGCTTGATTTCACAGGTCATTTTTTTACATGGGCTTGGAGACACAGGGTGAGTGTTTGGGTTGTGTTAGTAACTGAGGCAAGAAGGGAAGGGGAAAACCTTCTTTGTTCCAGCAGCCTGGACCCAAAAGAGACCAATGCTTCTGTTTCTAGTTGGGAAATGTTGAAGGTTAATATTCTAGCCAGCATGAGCAGCAGCAGGATTGGAATAAGGAGATGTTGAGACAAAAGCAATAGTTTACCAATCCAGAACACATTTTCACATATGAAAATGCCTTATAGCAAATCAGATTATTGATCTATCTAGCTCAGTATGTCTACACAGGCCTTCTCTAACCTGGTGCCTTCCAGAAACCTTGGACTACTGCTCCCATCAGCCGATTCCAGCATGGCCATTGGTCAGGGATGATGGACATTATAGTCCAAGACACATGAAAGGCACCAGGCTGGGGAATGTTGGTCTACATGGACTGACTGCTGAGCTCTTCTGTTGGAATGCTGCACCAGGTGGAGGAGGACTTACCAACTTTACTGGATTGCAGTTCCTAATACAGGGTATATAAATTTACTTGATTATTTATGCATAGCTTTGCATAAATGCTACTTACAGCTATGAAAATGTCCCACCATGGCTTTCCAGTAGAATGGCTTTTGGTGGGGGAGACAGGCAGTGGAAAATGCTTGCTTCTCCATTTTAGTTTGTTTGCTGTGCAGTGCAAGTTCTGATCCATGTTCTTTCTGCCTTCCCTACTTCAGGCACAGCTGGGCTGAGGCCCTGTCCTCCATCCGGCTTCCTTATGTGAAATACATCTGCCCTCATGCGTAAGTGTTGCCTCTGCCCTGGGTTACAATTAAGGCTTGCATATGTTTCAGGAAACAGGCCTCTGCTTGGGGTGTGTGTTCCCCTGATCAGTCTGGTTTCCCTGACAGACTCAAAAAATACACTCACCACCCCCAGCCTAGTGCCCTTCAGTCGTTCTGGACTGCAGCTCCCATTAGCCCCAGCCAGCACAATCTCATCATACTTCCAATGGCCATGGTAACTCTGGGCTAATGGGAACCAAAGTCCAACAATGTGGAGGAGGTGTGGAACACAGGTTCCCTTAAGGCCTATGTGTGGTTTTAATCCTAGCCAAACTGGAAACATTCTCTTCGCCCATGGAAACTAGATTGCAGGCATTCTGACAGCTTTGCTCTCATGTAATTTGGAACCTTATAGGTTGAGAGGCAGGATAAGGGTGTTGCCTTATGTCATTTTTGTGAGCTTCTCTGGGCTTCTGGTAGGTTACTATAGGGAGCAGCATGCTAGACTAGATAGCCCTTTGATCTGATCCAGCAGAGCTTCTCTTATGTGCATCATTGCACCAGTGCCAGAGGCTTCGCTTCCTTAAGCACAATACAATATATATTCCATTAGTGGAATTGGGCTGTGATGTTTTTCCTGCCTGCGTCCACTTTTTCCTTTTTAAAATAGAAATATATGTATGTGCTAAGGCAGAATCTCAGCTGCATCCCAGTTCTCTTTCTTGTTGGATCAAGCCAGCTTTGGCTGTCTCAAAGTGAGAACAGCACTTAACCTATAGCTTTTTAGGGGCTATGGCTTAAGTTTTTCCTGCCTGCTTAAGATTCTGCCCTTGCCAAAAAAAAACACCAAAAAACCAGCCCCATCAATCATTAATTAACCAATCATTGTGTTATCCCTGATATTCTAATCTTTTTCAATCAATTTTTTTGAAGATTTTAAACTGTAAAATACTACAATCGCACGCACATCACAACAAAAAACAATAATTTGGTGTTAATGGTAAAACAGCCATATTAAATATTACAGATTGATGTTAGTACGTTAATATCATAGTGGTGACCCAATCTGAAAAATAGACATCAGACATGATGTTGACTTTTGACCAAACCAGGTTGAGAGTTGAACACCTGGAGGTCAGTTAGTGCAAACTTCTTGACTGACCAACATTAACAGAAGCCACCATTTCTCCACAAGGATATTGGCCTTAATCAGCTAATATTCAAATCTGAGGAACATAAGAAGATCCTGCTAGATCAGGCCAATGATGTATCTGATCCAGCATCCTGTTCTCACGATGGCCAACCTGTTGCCTCTGGGGAGCCTGCAAGCAGGAACCGAACACAGAAGCACTCTCCCCTCCTGCACTTTCCACCAACTGGTACTCAAGAACATTACTGCCTCTATGACAGTGGCTGGAAGGAGCTCAGTAGATCTTGCTGGCCAACCCAACACTCTGCCTGAACTCCCTAAGCTCCAGCTCCCCTATAACATGCATGAATTATCCAGTGTCAGCCATTCAGGGTATTGTACACCACACAGCAGAGGTGCTTATTTCAAAAAGCCTTCAGTAAATTAGCCCAATATCTTTGAGGCACAAAGCACATTTCCTCACCACCTCACCCCTTAGCATGAGTTCACTTGCTTTGGACAAACATAGTATCTGCCAAGCACATACTAAGGGGCTCACAAATAATTTTGCCCTTGTTACAAAACTCAAGAGTCTGACCTGGTTTTCCCTTCACCAAGTCCCCACCCCCAGCAGCTCCCAGGTGGAACATGGACAGATAATCATACCCCACAACTGACCATCATGCCCCCCCTTACACTGGGGAATCTCTAGGTTTGCCACAAAGAGCATGTTGACAAGCAAGGTGGGGGTTCATCTGGGGTGTGGCCAAAATGGTGGGTCTGGGTGCCATACAAGATGATAAACAGGCATCAGTTTCCCTTCCTAGGCACCTCTTTGAACCTTGACTTGCACTGGGAATGACAGGATGAGTAAAATAGGCTCCAAAAGAGCTGATGTCTGCCTTCACCTACATTCTTTCTGTCAGAACACTGGGAAGAGCCACACAGTTCTCCCTTGAGCCTGCAATATCTTCCCCACCCCCACTTACCTTGCAAAGCAGCCGTGTCTGTTTTTGTGACGCCACTCGGGTCAGATTTAAGACAAAATGGAGTGACTTGCAGACTGCTCCTACTTGAATCCAGCTCTTCTGTTGGTAGCAACAGGCAGACACGCGAGGCCCTGCGCCCACTGTGTTGAGTGCAGGCTCATGAGCCTTTCAGCCCAAAGGAGATGGTTGCTGCTTCCTCAGCAACTCTAGCCAAAGCACCTAGCTCATGCTCAAGTCAGTCCCCAAATGTCCAGGTCCCAGGGTGGGCTGCTTGGCAACCACACCAAACTGCTGCCTGATCCAGGAGGGACTATGTGTGTTTCTTAGAAAGGAAGTAAGGGCAAGCAGCAGGCTTTGTGCGTGCGCACATATGTACAGATCTTTGTCACCTGCTTATTTGCAAAGCTAACCCTACCTGGGCAGACCCTGAGGTTGGGTACTTGGAGGGAAACAGCTAGCAGTTCTATAGCTGGAACTCAGTCACGTTTATCACATACCTTTTGTAGTCACATTGTACAAGTTCAGGATTTGATAGAACGTGCAGCCTTTGCAGGTTTTGCAAATTCTGCTTTGTCTGGATGAGTTGAGGTTTCTTATGTTTGTGAGTAGCCTCATGACCTGTCGTCTCTTCCTACTGGAGCATAATTGCCTGTTTCTCTCTCTCTCTCTCTCTCTCTCTCTCTCTCTCTCTCTCTCTCTCTCTCTCCCCCAACCCTCTCATATGCTTGCAGGCCTAGGATCCCTGTCACCCTCAACATGAAGATGGTCATGCCATCCTGGTTAGTATAAAACAATGTGCCCCGGCCTGCTGCCTCCTATTCCAGGCACTTCTTTTTCTGGCCTGCATGACATCATAAGGAAATATGGCAGCCAGAACTGGGCTTGTGGCAGTCATGAGGACTGATGGGGAATGATACAGATGAGAGGCTGATGGGAGGGGGGAGGACATTAAAGGCAGCAGCTGTGTGCAAAGGTTTAGTGGACCTGAGGAAGCTGGCCAATGTTTTTTGGCTAGGGCAGGTTGGTGCATGATTCGTAGGGGGCACACCATGGCTACTCCTATAAGGCTGGGGTGCAAACACTGTAGAGGACGAAGAGTGAGTCTTTAAATAAGACATTTGGGCCATGAGGTGGAGGAGTACTGCCTACCAGGTAACTTGCCTTGCCTAGGGTTCTGATCCACAGCCCTTTAACAGTCTTTTAAGAAATGTATATTGTTTCAACATGCACAGATTTCACTTTTAGATTTTTCTACAAACTTTTCCTGTGTCTCTAGACTTTTCTGGGCAATGGGCATTAATGTATATTCACAATACAGCAGGGGAGCATGGACAGGCTTGCCGCCTCTTAAGACCCAGTGGAAAGGAGGTCTCTGAATTGGTGCATGTCTGAAGCCAGCAGATACTCTGCCGGGTAGAAACCTCTCCAGCTTCCCAGCAGAGTCCTCCCTTAATCACTTTAATTCTTTCATACAGAAGAGTTTGGAATGGCACAGCCAAGCTGCCAGGACACTATATAGTCATATAATGTGCTTGCTTAGCCAGCCTCATGTAGGCTGCTGGCGGACCAGAGAACAGGGGCTAACTTTCATTTTTCTTCCAGGTTTGATTTGATGGGCCTGAGTCCTGATGCACCTGAGGATGAAACTGGAATTAAAAAAGCTGCTGAGAACCGTAAGAAAAGCTTGCCCGGGGTAGTGTTAGAGCTGGTCTACATTTCTCCAAATTGTAACTGACAGCATTTGAAAGCCAGAGAGAAAGAGAGAGAGTTGGGTTCTGTTCCTTGAGCCATAAAGAGCCTCTGCCCTTTTTTACATTCCCAGTTCAAAAAGGCCCACTTCCTAATTCTTGCAAAAAGTAAAGCGAGTGAAGCAGTTTGGGATGTTTACATTCTGAATGCATGGAAGGCTCATTTTAAAACACTTCCTCTTAGTGCAAATGTAACAGAGGCGTCCTGTAGACAATGTTTTGCACATCTTGAGCCATCCTCCACTCCCACACCATATTTATCCCTTCTCCAAGAAGATTTTACCCTTGCCTGCCCTTTCCAATTTTAACTAGTTTTGTGTTGCAGGTGCAGTGGTTGCAAGCCATAGTTCCTATCCGAAACATATGGAAACCATGGTTTATGAGGGAAGCTGGTTGTAGTAACCATGGTTTGCATTGGTCTGTATAACAAATCCTTGGCTAGCAACATGGGAAATTACCTTGCCTAGTCAGAACCTTGGTGGGTGCTGTCTATGCTGATGGGCAGCTTTTTGACAAGGGTCTTTCCAGCCCTACCCAGAGATTCTGGGGATTGAATCTAGGATCTTGTGCATGCAAAGCAGATGCTCTACCTCCGATTTGCAGCCATTCCCAAATTGTTAATGTTGGCAGGAGAAGAAGAGGAGATGAATCACTCCAGCAGGAAAGACCCAGAGAGTGGGAATGTGTGCTCCCAAGGCAGATTCCTGATTTGCAAATGTGGGGTATCTTAGCACTGTCTGCCTATTTAAACATTTCAACACCAAAGAAGAGTGGTTTCTGGGTTTTAGCAATCTCACACCAACTCTCTCTTCAAAGCTGGTGTGACGTAGTGGTGAAGGCTGTGAACTCACTGAAGAGGTCTTGGGCAAGCTTCAAATTCCAAAGAAACAGTCATGTTGGTCCACTGCAGCAAAACCAAGAGTCCTCTGGCATCTTAAAAGACCAGCATGTATTTTGTGGCATCACTTTTCATGAGGGAGAGCTGAGCCCAATGCAAACGTTGATTTTCTTGTGCTCCCCCCCCTTTCAAACTCCACTCCTTTTCCCTTCATCTCTGCCACCGGAGGCCTTCCCAGAAAGAACATCACACTCCTTTTAAAAACATGGAATTTTGAAGCAGAGGAAACTTTGCGAAATAGATCTGTGCCAACAGACTTTGTCTTTGTAATTTATTGTGCACCCAACATATTTGGCACCTGAGATGCAAGGCCTATGATATTATGCCACCTTGAACTCTCTCCCTCTGCATTCCAGTTAAAGCGGTGATCGAACATGAGATAAAGAATGGGATCCCAGCCAACCGTATCATCCTGGGAGGCTTTTCACAGGTGACTGGTGTGTGTGGGAGGCTACATCCCCAGGATGGCAAGCTGGTGTGTGGGCGGTGGGGTTGGAAATGAGGAAGAGGACATGAGCACTGGTGCTGGGGGAAGATGGGGAACTAGCAGCTGCCACCTTGCTAACGGTTGGGGGGTGGGGAGCATCAGAGATGAGGTATAGGTTCCTCTGGAGCAGCAACTTGGATGTGTGCAGTTGTTCCAACAGCACTGAGGTTAAGTGGTATCCTGAGTCATACTGCTTTCACTTTTTCCATTCAAAACACATTTCTAACCCTTATGGCCATGGGAAACACACACGCTTTGGGGCAATGTCTGGTAAAACCTTACAAGCGAAGGATGGGTGTGGGGACAGAGCTAGACTTCTGGAGTGGAACTTCTGTCCTCCTAACTACTACAATGGTACCTTGGGTTACAAACACTTCGGGTTACAAACTCTGCTAACCCGGAAGTAGTACCTCGGGTTGAGAACTTTGCCCCAGGATGAGAACAGAAATTACGTGGCAGCAGCGGGAGGCCCCATTAGCGAAAGCGCGCCTCAGGTTAAGAACAGTTTCGGGTTAAGAATGGACCTCCGGAACGAATTAAATTCGTAACCCGAGGTACCACTGTACTTTGCTGTTTCCTTCTGGCAAGCTGAACATTGCGTGCAAAAAAAAGAGAGGGAAGCCTTTGAAATTTGTGTAGGTAGAATATAATCAAGTTGCAGAATTTGGTTCTTTATTTTTGAAAGGTTTAGGTTGAACCAGGTCTATTTTCCCCCTCAAGCAGTTAAGCGGGGCAGGAAGTGGTGAGGGTTCTTCTCTGTCGCTGTGCATGAGGAGTGTGGCCTCCACTGACCAGTGTGTCGTCCCCCCCATACCATTCGTGCCATAAGAACCAGGAAATCTCCTACAAAGGGGTGTGGTGGGGAGGGCTGTTCACAGGGGTGGCAGTAGATGAGAGTTGTGTGCATCCTTGCATTGGTAGAGGGTCTTTTCGGGAGCAAGCTCTGACCTGCTTTCTAATCTTGGTTGCGCTTCAGGGTGGTGCGCTGTCCCTCTACACGGCGCTCACGTGCCCACACCAACTGGCTGGCATTGTGGCCCTCAGCTGCTGGCTCCCCCTGCACAAGACCTTTCCTCAGGTACTGCAGTCCCCTCTCCCCCTTGAATGTGTTGCTGTTGACCCTGTGGGGTGGGGCTTGGTGCATGCCGGGGTGGCTGCTCAACTGGGAAATGCCTGTCTGGTAGAGCAGTTCCTTCACAACTAGCTTGCCCAGGTACTGCATTTCCCAGAGTGCAATGGATTGTTCACAGCTTGGTGCTCCTTCCCCTGCTGCTGTTCCCCCCCCCCCCTTTGCAGGCAGCAAATAACAGCATGAACAAAGACATCCCCATCCTACAGTGCCATGGGGAGATGGACCCCATGATCCCAGTCCGCTTTGGAGCCCTCACTGCCGAGAAACTGAAGGGCATTGTGACTCCAAGCAGGGTCCAGTTCAGAACCTACCCAGGAATGATGCACAGCTCCTGCCCTCAGGTTAGTTGGCAGCTGGTAAACCCATTTCCCAGGATGACTGACTAGTCTTAGTTGAGTGCCATATCTTGGTTGCAGCCAGGGTGCATGCTGGGATATTAGGGTTGAGATGCCCTCTCTCTACCTTACTTTGGGAGTATCTGAGGTCCTGTGCCTGGTGCCTCGTCCTTCAGAGGTTCAGCAGATGGCATCAAAAGCAAAACATCCTTTGAGGTAATCCTTGAAATGCCTTCTGCCAGGAGCCCTTATTATGGCTTGTATGCTCCAGTTTCCTAAGGCAGCTTTGCAGACCTTGTGGTCTCAGGCAGCCTCTTTTTGATCCCCACTTAATTATATTGTACTGCTGCAATCAGCTGTCTTTAACTGGATATGCATTTTTTTAATTGATTAGTTCAAAAGAGGTAACAGTGTTAGTCTGGAGTACTAAAAATAGCAGGTGCCCTGTGGAAGCTTAAAGGTAGACAACTATATTGTGGCATCAGCTTTCATGCGCCAGACCCCCAACTCCTGATAAAGCCAAGTGCCATCATGACACTTTAATTGTGGCTTTTGTTTAATCTTGACTTGCTTAAATTGACTTTTGATTTTATATGAGCAGCGAAATAAATTGCTGTGAGCTGGCTTGGCAGCCTCTTCTTGTGGCAGCCAAAAGACTGCTTGAAACTTGAAAATCAGCATACATGTGTGGGCAGCAACTCATGTAGCATAACAAGGAAACTGGCCAGTTCCCCCTCCCCCCGGACTCTTGATAAGCTCAGTTCTCATTTCAGCTCTTGAAATTTTTTCTGTTTTATGACCCTCAGTTCAATGCAAAGAATCTTGTCACTCCCCAAAGGGAGCACATGAACTGTTTGGGGCTGTTATGTCTTTGAAGGGGAGGAGAATGCGCACGCACGTGCGTGCACACACACACACACAACTTCTCCTTTTACTCTGCACAGGAGATGATGGCTGTGAAAGAATTCATTGAGAAGCTGCTGCCCAGGATTTAAACAAAGCTACTCGAGACTGTTGCAGGGAGAGGAGATGGAGGTCACCACCTGTGATCTTTAACCTTGACCTGCCCAGCTGCAAATGGGGAGCCACAGCAATCCACCTCCACTTCAGCCGGTTTCCTTTCTCTGGCCTTTCCTTTCCTCCTGCACCGCCCCCCTCCTGTGCATAGGGAGGGTTGCCCCTCTCTCTCCTGTACATGGAGTGAAGGTACGGAGCGGTTTTAAGGTACAGCTGAGAACTTCATGTGGCTGCCTCCTTGCAAATTTAGTATTTTTGGTCACCTGATTTCCGCCTTTTTTGCTATCTCTCCCCCCTTCCCCAACCCCACACAAATGCTTGCTGTGGCAATGAACTGGGTGGTAGCCAAAGGCTTAAAACAAAGGTATTACGAGACTGTGTTCTGCGCTGTTACAGTATTTGCAGGGAGCATCTGCAAAGGTATCTGAGCTCCCTGATGGGTTTGCAGCAATCCCACCCACAGTCCCTGTGCCCCCCCTTTTCTGTGATGCAGAGCCTGAGTCCTGGTGAAACCACCTTAGAGGTGCAGGTAGGGTCAGGGCCCCCCTCTCAAGCTGCCAGTGCTTGGCTTTTTCTGGGCAGGGGAGGCAGGTAAACTGCCCCACCCAGGCAATCATTCCATCCCTGTTTTGGCATCCCATCCACTCTGCCAGGCGAAAGGAGGAAGGTCTGGCTGGCTGACGGGTTGCTGTCCATCCTCCAAGCATGTCCTGAGGCTGCTCCTCCCCAGTCAGCCACAAGCACCATTCAGTGTGCTAACAACTCCCAGCTTGGGCTGGAGATACCATTGGTTGGGGTGTTAATGTGGTGGAGGGGCCCCCACCTCACCAGGAGTTGCTTCTAATGTATTTGTTTTTAAAATTCCTTTGTTTGTTTCTTTCAAAATCATCTCTGCTGTGGTCCCCTCCTTTGGGTCTATCTTGTTTTGTACCTACACAGATAGGGTAGCGTTTGTCCAGAAGGTGGACACTCAGCAAGCTGTCTGCAGCCTTTTGGGCACCGCAGCTCTGACGCACCACTCCTCCACTTCCTATCCAGTCTGTATCGAGTAGCTGCAAGCGGCCATTTTGTCTATGGGGTGCAGTCTTCCTCTTATCACTCCCCACCCCCCTGGTCTTGTTTGGGCAAGGCAAGGTCCCCCTCTCTACCTTCTAGCCCTGGTGGCTGGCATATTTTTTGAGGCTCTAACCTGAGTCTCTAGTCTGTTTTATTTCAGTAACCGTTCCCTTTCCCCTCAAGGAGAAGGCTCCCATCATTTCCGGCAGGGGGCTGTGCTGTTGAGCAGCCAAGGTTCTTTTACCATCACCCCTTCAGCATCCACACCCAAATCATCCACCGGCACAGGCTGACACCAGCCCTGACAGCCAGGGACAAGGTGTCTATTCAAGGAGCTTTCCTCTTTTTGTGTGAAGGGCTAAGTGTTGCCTCCCACATTGTCCTACTGTGTTGCTCTTTGTGGGGGATTTCTCTGCTCACTTCCTTCCCCTGGCTCTGTATGGTCCTCTGCGGTTGGTAGCAGCAGCAGCAGCAACAGCAAGGGAGGTGCTTGGGGTCCCCCAAGGCCAGGACAGCCCTCCCTCTACTACACTTTCCAGTGCTTTATACAGCTATGTGCAGCAAAGGGGGATCTCAGCATATCCATGTAGGAATACATGGCCTGCCCTTATACAGCTTGCATCACAATGGCAGCCCCAAAGGAGTTGTTGCTCCCCTTCCTGCTTTCAGTGCAAGGCTGCCTCCTCTGCCCTGAGCAGCCACTGCTTCCCCCAAAATCTGCTTTTTGCCAGCTTTGGGGATCATTTGGCCGAGGCAAAACTTGGCTTCTCTAGAAGGCAAAGTGCCTTCACTGCCAAGCGGAACGCCTCCCACTTGGGGTTCTTCTCTTTTGGGTGCAAGGAGAGGCCTGGTCCCTGTGGGCACTTTCCTTTTTAGCAGCTGGCAACTTGCTGGGTCGTCCTCCAGGTCGCAGGGGCTTCCCAGATCTCATTGCAAATAGGGCCAGATTACATGGC
Organism: Lacerta agilis; assembly: GCF_009819535.1. NCBI lineage: Eukaryota > Metazoa > Chordata > Lepidosauria > Squamata > Lacertidae > Lacerta > Lacerta agilis. The sequence goes on from NC_046319.1 coordinate 59,226,170, forward strand.
TTGGTGCCAGAGCAGCTCACATTCACAAAAACAGCAGGAATGGTTGGAGAGATTTGTTTGCAATGGGCCGGAGTATTCTGTATGGCCTCTTTTTATCACCAGAGAAGCAGAAAGCGCTAATCCTTTCATAAACTGATTTGCATTAGACTCATTTTGAATGACTGCTTAAATGGCAAAGCTGCCTCTTGCTTGCTCTGTGGAGGGTTTGAATCCTCTGCTATTCTGCTTTGGGTTTGGACGTTTTAGTGGTTGGGAGGACTGTGGCTGGTTTTGGACATGCAGCAGAATGAAGTGGTAGAATCCCAAGGTAGTAGAGGAGGGGGACTGTACAACTTCACAATTGCAAGGTGTGCACTGTTCTTGAATGCTCCCTGACATAAGTAGCAACACATCAAACAGGTTCTTATCTAGCCCTCTCACCTGCTGGATTTCTACCTGCAGGGACCTCTGTGCGTGTGTATGCTGCTTTTTTACGTAGGGAGTATTTAGACATGTTATCCCACCACCACTTCAGCCTTCAGAAGGAAGTGTTGTGGTGACAGTCCTTTTCCCTCTGCATTTTGCTCCATTTGCAGACCAGGCCTTGGCTTCCTTCTCTATAGTGAGCGTGGGCAAGCAGATATGAGGGTCGATGCTCCTCCTGTGCTTGTGGCTGCCTGGCTGCTTCTGTCTCTCTCCTCTTCTCTGGCCATTAATTGGATTGTTCCGTATAGTAGTTACACAGAGAAGTGCCCTGGACTCTGCTGCTGTTGGCACTGCCAATTTTGACTAGATCCTTCTCAAAGCAAATTGTCAAAGTGGCCTGCAAGTCATGGGTGTCTCTGGAGGGAATGTGTTAATATGGAAGCCAAAGCAAAACAGTGGCTTCTGTATGTTCCTGCACATGAATTAATTCTCTTCCCCAACCCCCCTTTCCCTTTTGTCTTCCCCATACATCATTTTTATTTTTGTGTTCCACTGAGATTAAACAAACACAACCATCTGTGCCTCACCTTGTTGTTTCTTCAGTGTAGTCAAGATGTGTCAGTTTCTCCTACAGTCGTTATGTGTTTAAAGCACTGTGTACGCCTCTTGGTTTAGATGAATAACATAGGCCGAGGCGGCTGGTATGTGACCCTCCAGATGTTGCTGAACTACATATCCCATCCTCCCCAACCATTGGCCATGCTGGCTGGGGCTGGTGGAAGTTGCAGTTCAGTAACATCTGGAGGGTTGCAGATTAGCTACCCATGCTTATAGGTGACTTTCCTACAGGATGAGCAGCAGGGGAAAGAGAAACTCACCTAAGGCCACCTGCGGGCTTCATTTGTGAACTAGTATTTGATCACAGATATTCCCAGTCCAGGCCCAAATACCTATTGCAACACTAGAATTCTACAAACCGCTAGTTACCATCTTTGATTTCTAGAGTGCAACATGTGAACCACATGACGAAGAAAATATTTTTTTTGTCTACTAAATTTTAAAAGGTTCTAGTCCTTATTGTGGCACAAAAAAGCCTCCTCAGGCTAACTGCTGAATGGCTCTGAATCCAAATACTGTATGTACAAAAGGGCTTATGTAATAGAGAAGCAGTGTGGGTGGTTTGGGTAGGAGATACTATTCCCATGTAACATCCCGAGTTTGAATGGGTTTTTCTTAACCTTCCCTTCTCATTGAGTCAAGGCCAGCTCTACTGCTAGGCAGGTGTTGAAGAGGTAGGGAACAGCAACAAAATGTTGGCTAGCGCTGTGTGCCTGTGCCTTGTGATCCGCCTTGCACCCCCTCAGCTGGCCGCCTGTTTCACCAGCTGCAGTGGAGAATGCTGTTCCATCACCAGCACTGAAGTAAGGCTGAGCTGCGCGTCTGTGTGCATGCGTTATATTGTCTTTCTGGCACTGGCAGCTAGATCTCTTAGGCTGACCTGAGGACAGTATTGTTTACTCTGCTTAACACTGGCTCTTCAAGATCTCTGTTCCTTGAGAATTGTTTCAGCTGGAGATGTTTGGGGACTGAAGTTGGGACATTACATGCAGAGCAGGAACTCCCACCTCAACCACAAAGGAAACTTGTAACCCAGCCAAGGCAACATTCTCATAGCAATAGCTCTTGCTATCGCCGGGGTGTGTGGTAGGCATCTGTCTTATTTATTCAAAGTGAGGACAAGGAAGTTCCTGTTGCCTACATTTTGTCTCAACAAAGAGAGATGCCTTGTACGTCATGAGGTGGCAATCTGATTTTACTCTGCTATCTCAGAGTATGTTAGGCAAGGCCTTGTAAATACCTGGCTTTGGGGCAGGAAGCCTTAATCCACTTGTTCGCAAACAGTCCCATTGACGTCAGTGGGCGCTGTTTCACCACCAGGATGTGCTTGCATGTTACTGCTGGTGCTATAATAAAAGCTGGAAGTGAGCCTAGTAATTATTACTATGTGTTAATCATTTTGTGTATATTTTCCAATATCTAAAAATATATCAAAACACATCTTTTAAAAACCTCATCCCCCTTTGTCTCAAGCCACCAAATTTACACTGGCAAGATTTACATTTCGCTGGTACCTTCTGGGATGTGTTCCAGGCAGATGACCCTAAGAATAACATACCGTATTTTCCGGCGTATAAGACGACCGGGCGTATAAGACAACCCCCAACTTTTCCAGTTACAATATAGAGTTTGAGATATACTTGACCGCAGATTCTCCACCCTGCGTATAAGACGACCCCCCGACTTTTGAGAAGATTTTCCTGGATTAAAAAGTAGTCTTATACGCCAGAATATACAGTAGTTATCAAGACAAAATAAAAAAAAATATAAAAAAAAATCCTTCCAGTAGCACCTTAGACCAACTAAGTTTGTTCTTGGTATGAGCTTTCGTGTGCATGCACACTTCTTCAGATACACTGAAACAGAAGTCACCCGACCCTTATATATAGTGAGAGAGTGGGGAGGGGTATTACTCAGAATCATTCAATTGCATCTTCCCCAATGCCCTTCTATATGTTTTTTGAGACCTCAGAAAAATCTGGCTCCTTTTAGAAGGATCAGTGCAGCCTCTGCTGCTACTTGACCATGTTTCTGGTGGCGGTGGCTATCATTATGCTTCACTTACTCTGCACAATTTTAATAATGTGCCTATTTTTATTGATCTTCTAATTTGCCCTAAAATACTTCTGCCTACATAAAAAAGTATATGCATATTCAGATGATGGTGCTCAAATACAGAAATGTTTCAGCGCAGATTTAAGAGTTCTTTAAAAAGCTGGGCTGCTAAATGGCCATTCTTCAGGGCACTGTAACTCACTAGGGCAGAGGTTGCCAACATGCCACATACAAGTGCTAATGTGCCAGCCGGTATCACCTACGGTGCCTGCAAAAGGTCTTGGTAAATATATATAACATAAGAGACTGTTTGATCTTCCTGTTCAATTTGTGTTTGCACTTGGCTTGGCTTCTACGTTGAATACGCCCCTTTAAATATGCCTACATTTTTTTGGTTGCCCAGGATTGGGGACCTACCATATCTGCTGCTCTGAACAGGGAAATTAGGCTACCCCCAGCAGCCATTTTGGCACTTCCTCAAAATTCCAAATACACTCCAAAAGGTTGGCAACCCTTGCACTAGGTTATGTTTGCCAACATAGTTGGAATATAGCATGACACTACCCACCTCCCACCAAAATTGGGGAAAATCAGCAGCAATTCTACATGTAGCTTACACTGGGAGCAATGACCTTAAAATGAAGTTTTCAAACATTGGAAGATGGTAGCCTCAAGTGGATTCTCCTCTTGTTCACTCCAATAAGCAAGGCTATGCAGCTTCTAAGCCCCACAGAACACATTAAGAATTGCTTCTGAATAGGCAGGCTCAGGATAGTGCTTACAGTGGGGATAAAGAACTTCTAGCAACTGGCATGAGAGTTAAAGCTTCACCTGTGAACCGCTTGCCAGCAAGCAGGGCGGATCATAGATTATTGGTAACACAAAGATGGGTGCAAAATCTGGCCTTGGACTTTTTTTTTAACTTCAAAAAAATCAAGTATTTAGTCCTTTTTAAGGTGGAGGGAACACAATGGCAACAATAGCACTGTAACGGAGACACACAAATAGATCAGAAGGGTAGAAAGAGTAATCTCTAGTTCTTTGATTTTGTAATCCAGCATCTGGGGCTGCATCTCCCATTATCCCTGCCTATTAACTATGCTTGCTGTGGATTATGTGAGCTGTGATCCAACAAGAGATAGGGAGCCATGGTTGAAGGACATTGCTCCAGTCAATCAGGTAGAGCTGTTTCCCTCAAAGCTTTCTGCCCTCAAGTTATACACTAATAAAACATTCCATACTCATGAAAGCTGCTATATACACAATTTCTTCTAAGTGCGCAATCTGGCTTTCCACTGCAGGAGCTACACACAACTTTGCTACTGGAGTAATTTTATCTGCTGCAAGATGACTGCAGCAGGAATTTTGTTTGGCTGCAACAGAAACTGCTGTGTGAATTCGAGTTAGTTGCAACAGATAAAAGCAGACCAGAAAGGGGAACTTATTCCACCAAGCAAATCCTAGCTGATGCTCCATTTTTGCAACTGGTTTCTTTTTCTTTTTCTTTTTTAATCCGTACACCACCAAAAATTTCCATAATGCTTCAGAGATTGCTACTTATAAACTGGTGGTGGATGATCACTAGAGAGGCCAAAATTATTGGTTCCAATGGGGGCAAGAAATGTGGCTGGTTTAGGAAAACATGTCCTGCCTCAGAATACATTAAATATAGAAAGAGGAAGGCTGGTCTCTTGTAGCAGGGATGGTACACTGATCATTAGTCATTGCAGGAGGGCAATTCCAAAGAAACCCAAGTGTGATGGTGAACTGAGCTAGTTGGTACAAGACTAGGCTTTTGAGTTTCCAGGCTGACCATAGCCTATGTCTCTACTTGACCAAAGCAATTAACATGGATTTTTGCACCAACTGTCACAGTTACAATGAACAAAGAGGAGCTTAGGAAGTGCTCCCCCCCTCCAGTTTGGGATCTGGCCCCTATGCCACACAGCCTAAGCTCAATGAACTAGTTTTACTGGAGTGGCCCATTCTGTGGCGCACCTGAGGTGAAACGGGAATGTGCTGTCCCCTGACCTGCTCCACCACCATACATTGCCTGCCCCTCATTTCCACTGCCACTGGAACCAAAACTCTGCAAGAAGGGGCCATTCTGTGAGTCCTTGGCACTCATCTTCACTCTAGGGGAAGAGGAATAGCAATATTGTGGCCAGCTCTGAATTCTACAGGACTCTATGGATTCTGGTTTTTATGGGGCTACACGAGCGCAATTGTGCTTAATGAGAGGTCAGCTATTTGCCTCATTATCTATTGCAGTACATACTGGGATTCTACCTCCTTCCCCCTCCACTGCAGCTACATCCCTAAAGCCAGCATTAATTATAATTTGGGCTTGACCTTTACAGTGACCCTGTTTGCTTAGCCTCTGCCTGATAGAAGATACTTCAAAAGGTTACCACATTCCTATTCAGCTGCAGTATTTGTCCCCTCCAAGTTTGCTTAGGAGCAGCCTCCTGCCCTGTTGAAGAGTAACAATCCAAACCAGTTTTCCTTATCCTGGTGCTGTCCAGCTGTTGTAGACTACAACTCCCATCAGCTCCAGGCAGCACAGCCGATACTCAGTAGTGATAGGAGTTGCAGTCCAAAGCTTTCTGGGGGGCACCCCTTGATCTAATCTGAAAAGCACGTTTTCCCACAGGTAGTAGACATGCCCTCAGAACTAATGCCCCTCTTTTTCCTCTCTTGATTTTCATCCCAGCCTCAAGGCCTCAGTGACCCCTCACAGTCTGTGGCCTACCCTGCTAAGGGTCACTTGACCTAGCATGGGCTGAAAGGTGCACCAAACTATAAGCCTGAAAGTTCACTGAATCACCTGCCAAAGAGTTGGTGTACTTCTCTCCTAGTACTGCTTTATCACATCAGTATTGGGGAACCTGCTGGACTGCTAACTCCCAGCAGCCCCAGCCAGCACAGCCAGTGGTCCAGGATGATGAGGAGCTGTAGTGCAGCCACATCTAGAGGGCCACAGGTTCCCCACCTCTGATTTACAGAAGGCATTACAATTTAGAAACGGGAAGCCAGGGAGCAAATGACAAGGCTCCGTGGACCTAGCTGTCGTTTTCCAACTACATTTTAACACTCGTACCTCCATTCAGCCTCTTCCCGCAGCTCAGAACCTCATGGAGCAGCCTGCATCCATCAGGACATCTCAAGAACCTGGCAGCAGAGGGTGGACTCTTTAAAACCAAAGAAACAAAGTTTGTCCCCAATGAGGGGAGCCTGACATCTTCCATGGGCTCTTTTTATTTGTCAGTCTTCCCACTCAATGGGAGAGTCAGAGCTCCTTGCTCCCTGTTTGGTACCAACCTGGCTGGCAGAGAAGGTCCAGGGAGAAGGCACAAGAGAGAGAAAGAAATGGGTACAGCAAAAGGCCAAGATAATCTTCCCCTTCCTGAGTCTATTTGTTCTCTTACGAAAAGGGAGAAGAAGGGCAGGGGAAGGAACAAGCAGGAACCACCATCTTCCCTGAGTGAAAAGCAAAACAGCCCTTGGAACTGTCCTTGGGCCACGGCAGCCACGCACTGGGGAGGACAGGCAACATCTTCCAGATGCTAGTTCTTGCTGTAGCCAGTAGGGTTCTGTGACTGCCACCTCCACAAGTCCTCACCTGGAAAAGGGCAAGAGAATAACGGCAATGAGTAAAACTGGAATTCGCTACCACGCCGTGTGGGTGGGTGCCACTACGGAGAAGGTCCTTTCCTTGATTTGCAGAGAGAGTAGACAAATCCTTGGAGGATAAAACTAAAAATGGCTACTGGTTATGATAGCTATGGTCTACCTCCAGTGCCAGAGGCTGCATATAGCTCTGAATACCAGTCGTTGGGAATTGCAAAGGGGGAGAGATGTTGTTGCACTCGGGTCCTGCTTGTGAGGCACCTGGTTGGCTGCTGTGAGAGCAGGATGCTAGGCTAGCTGGGCTGAAGGCCTGACCCTGCAGGATTCTTTGCATACCGATGTCAATGTAACACCCCACCCCATGAGACTCCATGTGAACAGTGGCGAGTGAAGCAACTTGGTTGAAATGAGGAGGGAATGGAAACCCATTTATTTCTCCAGCTTCCACCCCTAAGAATAAAGAAGGGGGAGGCAAAGGCTGGCAGAAAAGGAGCAAGCAGATGGCCCTCTGTGGGGAGGCTCCACTTACACATTTTGTCCAGGCCAAAAACAGCTTTCCAGCCTAGCTCCCGTTCAGCTAGGGCAGGGTTGGCGTAACAAGAGGCGATGTCTCCTTCCCGACGTGCAACGATCTTGTAGTTTATCTAGAACAAAGACAGCAGCCTGTCATTAAGTGATGGGAAACCGACCGGGACAGCAACCAAGATGATAAGACACATTACTATTAATAGTACTATAATTTTGATTTATTAGTCTCACACTACAAAACCCTCTCAGAGACATAAGAACAAATTAAGTGCCACAGGCAAAGAATGAAAATGAAAAAATTACGCATTACAGTGAAGCAAATCGTCGGCAGCAATAAACAAAACATTTATCATAAGCCATCAAATGCATGGGAGAAGGATGTTAATGATGGTGCCAGGTGGACCTCACTGGGGAGCATTTTTTCATTTATTTAAAGGCAATCATTGATAAGCTGCTTAATATTCAATAATCTGCAACCTAACCACAATGGCATTCCTGCCAGAAAACTAAAGGGGTGGTTGAAGTGGTACCTCAGGTTACATACGCTTCAGGTTACAGACTCTGCTAACCCAGAAATAACGCTTCAGGTTAAAACAAAATAAAAATAAAAAAATTCCTTCCAGTAGCACCTTAGAGACCAACTAAGTTTGTTCTTGGCATGAGCTTTCATGTGAACAAACTTAGTTGGTCTCGTAAGGTGCTACTGGAAGGAATTATTTTATTTTGTTTTGACTATGGCAGACCAACACGGCTACCTACCTGTAACTGGAGCTTCAGGGTAAGAACAGAAATCGTGCTCTGGCGGCGCAGCGGCAGCACTGGAGGCCCCATTAGCTAAAGTGCTGCTTCAGGTTAAGAACAGTTTCAGGTTAAGAACGGACCTCCGGAACGAATTAAGTTCTTAACCTGAGGTACAACTGTACTACAGCGTGAGGCTCCTAGACCAAAATGTTGACTGGTCCCATGAAAAGCACCCTGCATTCTGCATAGTAGGTGGGCTGGTCCTGCCACTGGCAGAGGGGAGCAATGAGCCTCTCTATAGTACCGGTATTAAAATCTACAGGTACACTTTACAGGCACAGTTTTATGTCAACTCTTTTTAAACGGGGTCGCAGATCAAAGAGGCTGTGTTTGCCTCATATCAAAGGAGGCAGATTTTGGATCCCAAAATACTGAAAGCTACCCCAGATACGGCAGGCATTTATTATTTTAGCACAGGCTAAATAGCCTATGAGCCCCTAAAGCAGGGGTGGGAACCTGTGGAAAGTCATTTAATTCCAATTCCCATCATCCCCAACATCATCTAGAGCAGGGGCCCCCAGACTAAGGCCCGCAGTCCGGATGCAGCCCAAGGGGCTCATTTATACGGCTGCCGGCGACACCCGCTGCCGCTGCCCACTCTTACTGGCGCGGCTGCCCACTTTCGGGTCAGCGGAGCAACAGAAATAGCCTGTGCGCATGCGCAAGCCTCATTTCTGGTGCACTTCCTGGTCTGCAAAGGCCCATGCGCATGTGCACAAGCTATTTCCGGCGTTGTGCCGACCCGAAAGTGTGCCGGAAATAGCGTGTGGGCACGCGCTCCCCCACCCTGCCACGCGATCGGCGCTGGAGGAAGCGGCCTGAGGTCCGGTAAGTCTGGGGACACCTGATCTAGAGGGCCACAGGTTCTCCCAAGCCCTGCAGAAAAGTGGATGCAGCCCACCAGCCATGTATGGAGACCTGGCCTGATAGCCAACCTGATTTTGCTGTCATAACTAGCGCTGCGAACAGAACAGCCTGGCAATGGTCTGGGAAGTGCTAAAATGGGTGGGGAGCCTCCAGTCCATGGGCAAAATGCAGGACTTATCCAGGCCACTCCCCTTCCTGGCCTTGCTCCACTCGAGTGCTTTTGCATTGCTGGAATGTGTCCTTGAATATCTGGAGGGCACCAGGTTGGGGAAGGCTGAACCAGACTCCTGCTCGGTGGTGGGCCCCGTGAGGGTTCGCCAATTGGCAATGCCTTCCTCTCTCTGGTCCCCTTTACCTGGACCCCAACAGGAGTTCAATCCCCCCTCCTGGAACCCAAGTTTTCCCGATACTCTACCTCTCTTCCCGACGCCTTCTCCATCGCCTTCACCATTTGCAGGACTGAGCAGCCGGTCCCGGTCCCAAGGTTGTATATCTGCAAAGATGCAACTCTTGTGACCAAGGCTTTGTTGCCCTTATTGCACTGTGCGGCACTTTCCAGGTGCCTGTCCCGAGGAACTTACAAATATAAGAAAAACCACCACAAGGGAAGGGTCTATAGGAAGGAAATGCATTCGGTTTTCACGTACGTCCCTAGAGCTTAGTTTCTGTAGGCTCTGTAGGGAAATAACTAAGGGGCCATGCCAAAGTCTTCATGGAAAAAGCATTATGTGAAACGGGAAGTGTGCATAATAATATAGGGTTGTGGAACTTTCTTGGCACCTAAACTGAGCCCGTCTCCTGAACAAATTAGGAGAAGTGCCTGGAGTCTGCAAGCAAAGATGCTCCCCAAATCCAGGTGACGGAGGCTCAGGTGACGAGCTCCAGCAGAACACAACAGGGAGGGAAGCAGTGCTTCTGGCCAAGTCTATGCACTTCCCTACCTTGCAGCCACAGTTCTCCTTCAGCTTCTTCAAAGCCGCAATGTGGCCTTTGGCCAGGTCCACCACGTGGATGTAATCCCGGACGCCTGCAGGAGGAGGAGGAGGAAAACCATCAGCCAGCACACTGTCCACCCCCTCTGGTTAGGCCTACATCTTACTTAGTTCAACCTTTGCCACCCTGGCAGCCTCCAGATGATCTGGACTACAAGTCCCATCAGCCCCAGCTAGCTGGGTCGCCACCAGGTTGGCGAAGGCTGAACTGGTTTATCATCGGAAGAAGGGATGGTAAATACTGACGCTATCCTGCTATGAAATGAAAGAAACAACCCAGGGAAGATTTTCCAAACAGATCATGGATTTGCCAAGTCTGATTTTAAACAAGGCTTCCGAAAAAGAATTCTGGGTATTGCAATATGCCAAGGGTGCTGGGAGCTGTTAGGAGATCCCCTATTCCCCTCCCAGTGCTTCAATTCCCAGAGTTTGCCGGGAAGAGGGATTGATTGTTAAACCACTCTGGGAATGAGACTCTTCCCCAGGCCACACCCCTCACAGGCTATGGTTTGCAACCAGACTGCTGGTTGGAATGTGCTCCGCCTCTTGGTTGCCTGGATGGAAGACAGAGGCGGGTGTTTCAAAACTAGCCTATCATATAAGGGGACAATTCATGTTCATTGCTCCACCCACGTTTGCTGTTCCTGGCCCTGCCCTTCATTGGCCCGTGACCCTCAAAAGGTTCCCCTTAAAGTTTTCCCATCTCTGCCCTAGAACACAAACAAAAGAGAAAACACTTCCATGCCTATGTGTGTCTATAAACCACTTGGGTTAGAGGCCCATAACCTCTCCGGCTTCCACATCTCCAAATTTCCCAGCCCTGTATTTCAAGTAGATTTGGAGGTGGAGGCATCGTTCCTTTCAAGCTAGGGTGATTCCAAGCAACTCACCGGTCCCATCCACTGTATCATAGTCACCCCCAAATACACTCAGGTACTCTCGGCGCCCCACAGCCACCTGGAGTGGACAGAAGGAAGAAACAACAGGAAGGCACAGGAGTTAGCAGGAGAAACTCGCTGTGCAAGAGGTGGAGCAGAACAAACTCTCCCAGTGGGGTCTTGGGTACCTGAGCAACGTAGGGCATCAGGTTGTTTGGGGTGCCCTGGGGGTCCTCGCCAATCCTCCCCGACTCGTGGGCTCCAATGGGGTTGAAGTATCGCAGGAGAACCGCGTTCCAGTCCTGAGAGAAGCAGCACAAGAGATCGGATCAGAAAATACTGCTGTATGGAGGACCCTGGGTGAAGGGCAGACTTGCTTTCCAGTTCTGCCTTGCACAAGTCTGACTTTAGAGGCATGAGATAAAAAGCTTTTATTTATAGTGGTATCAGAAAAAACTAACACATCACTCAAAGGTACTTCTGAGGATCTGGCCACTGTTTGATGGCCATGAATCAATGATCCACATAAATATTATAGGCCCAGACACAATTCATTGATACGGAATTACCTGTAACCAATCTCTGGCTTATGTCAATTATATTTTAAATATATGTTGTTATATATTGGAGCAGATAAATTGAGCTAAATGTATAGGCTTATGCTGGTATTATAAGGCCATGTACTTGTGGATTCTTAATACCGTATATGCCTTTCTTTCCATTAGTTTCAGAAGTAATGAAATAAGTAATACGTATTGAAATTAATGCTATATGAGTTTTTGTAAAAATGACAATAAAGATTATTTTAGAAGAAAAAAAGAAAAACAACCCAGAAAATACTGCTGAGGACAATTGTACCCCTGCGTTATAAGGGGGTTGGTGGTGTGGTACGTTGCTCACTCACCGGCTCTGCCTTGCACAAGTCTCGGATCATCTCCTCGATGAAATACTTGGATTTCCCGTAAGGGTTTGTGCAGCCTCCGACAGGGTGGTTTTCGTCAAGGGGGAGGTAGGCCGGGTCGCCGTATACTGTGGCTGAGCTGCTGAACACAAGGTTCTTGACCCCATGCACTTTCATGGCCTGCGGAGGAATGCAGGCAACCTAAGCTCAGTGCTCTTCCTCCAGACGTCTCTGGATGTTGTTGGACTGCAACTTCCATCATCCCTGACCACTGAGATGGCTGAGGATGATGGGAGTCTGAGTCCAACAAGAGTCAGGGAGCGAAGGTCGAAGGGCACTGAGCTAGCCAGGCTCCATTTAGCAGGGGTTCTGTTTGAAAGCGATTCCTCAAGAGCAGGAGGAAGCCCTGATGATGGGTGAGCAGCACTTCCCCAGGCCAGGGCAGGCCAACTGATGGGCCACATCCAACCCCTGCCCAGCCTTCCTCCAGGCCAACATGGTGCCTTGAGCGACACTATGGAAAGACTGCTGCACGTGATGCCGGAAGCACCTTTGGGCTGCTCTGACGGGCATCTGCACCACACGCGAGGTGGGCCTCATGCAGCTGACGTCCTTCCACAAACCTACACTTACAACAGAAGCTTTACAAACCCTGGTGGAATAAGCCATGTCCCTGCTCACCTCCAGCAGTCGGATGGTCCCAGTCAGGTTCACTTTGTAATATTCCAGCGGCATCTGGACAGACTCTCCCACAGCCTTGAGGCCTGCAAAATGCATCACGGCAGAGAAATTGTGCTGCCGGGAAACAGAAGGAGGAGGCTGCGTTAAGAATACTTCTGCAGAGGCTACAGTACTTTTTCAATTTACTGTATACGTGCCCATATATATATATATATGTTCCCCTAATGAAAAGCTGGAAGAGGGCAAAAAGCGCCTGTGGTGCTTTTTTTAAATGAGAAATGCCATTTTGTGTACTAATTCCAAGGGCTTTTGGCCCAAGCTTGCAAACACACACACCAAAGCAAGATGCCAGCCTGACACAACCCACAACAGGGATGTGTGGCTCCCGAGTGGTGCAGATGCCACTTCTGAGTTCTGGGGTTGACAGGTGTCACTCGTGGCTCCCCAGCAAAGCCCAAGGAGGTACAGCTGGTGCTTTTGCCATATATCTTTAGGTACCAGGCAAAAATGTTTTTCCTAGAAACAGGCCTTTGGCTAATTAACATCCCATGTGTTTGTGGGAGAGGGGGCTATTGGTTTCTTTTTGTTCTTGTTTTTATTATGCATTTACAAAATACAAAATTATCAAGTTTCGAACCGCCCTATGATATCCTTCGGTGAAAGGCGGTATACAAATAAAATAAATAAATAAATGGGCCAGAAGTAAACACAGAAGGGGGTGGGGTGGGGGGAGCAGCATGGCAGCAACACAAAGATGCTCTGGTGCACACACATTGGGAACAATAAAGTCTCCCCAGAGGTTGAAAGGAGTACTGTGGGGAGGGAGGGGGAGCAACAGGGGGGTGAGCAGATGGCAGAGTCAGGAGAGATGGAACCCCTCTCCTGCCAGCCCAAAGTGTAGTCCAAGACAGTGAAGACAGGAGATCTAGGGGACCACCACTGAGGAGGCCCTGATACCACCCAGAAAGCAAAAAGTAAGAGAGTTTGGATTTGATATCCTGCTTTATCGCTACCCGAAGGAGTCTCAAAGCAGCTAACATTCTCCTTTCCCTTCCTCCCCCACAACAAACACTCTGTGAGGTGAGTGGGGCTGAGAGACTTCAAAGAAGTGTGACTAGCCCAAGGTCACCCAGCAGCTGCATGTGGAGGAGCGGAGACACGAACCCGGTTCCCCAGATTACGAGTCTACCACTCTTAACCAATACACCACACTGGTGGTGCCCCCATTGGTGGGGGAGGGGGCGATGCTCTGACCCATCTCAATAGGTGTAATGGGGAAGGAAACATTAAGCTGTAGGATCAGGCCCTCACCTTCTTGAAGAGGTTGTGGAGACCTGCCTCATCGAGGACATCCAGTTCCTGGAATGGGATCTTCTTGCCCACGATCTCCTCCACCCGCTGAATACTCTCGGGGAGCATGCTGCCCCCTGGGGAGAAAGACTTGTTTTTGACACCATGCCAGAGTGGACCCGAGTCCCAAATCATTGCTGTCTTCAATGAGGAAGACTTAGTGGTGCCTTTTGGGGGGCAGAAACCCAGGGACCCCCACTCAGCAGAGTGAACGGGTGGGGGGCCCTCAAATATGGAACGGCTGGGTTAATGATCACATTGTGAGGTAAATACATGTTTCCATCTAAGGACTTAAATTATCCTAACAGCACTACTGAAAGGAATCACACACCCAGATCTATGACCCCCTTAGGCACCTGGTAGTCCAGGAGCTTGGTCTGGCCCTCAGGGACTTTCCATCCACGTTCCAGCCTAGAGCAGGGATGGGGAACCTGTGCCCCCCCCCCCAAAATTGTTGGGCTTCAACTCCTATCAGTCCCAGCCAGGACATTCAATTGTTAAGGAGTGATGGTTGCTATAGTCCAACAAATATCTGGAGGTTTCCTCTCCTTGTCCTAAAGCAGGGGTCAGCAGCCTAAGCTTCATGGGCCATGGAGATCGTTTGACCATGGAGGTCGTTTGACCCTCGAGCTGCCCCCAAACCGAGCTGCCCGCTCGCGTGCTAAACCAGCGCGGCGTGGAGACTCGCTCCCGCGGTGCTGGAAATCGCAAATGCAGACAATTGCCGAAAATCGCAGGCTCATGTGAGTGCACAATCCGGCCCACAGAGGGATCTCCACAGGATTGATCCGGGCCAGGCAAGATAAACCTTGCCGACCCCTGTCCTAAGGAGTTAAATAAACCTCTGCTTCTGTGTATGGGTGGGTGCAACCAATGTTGCTGCCCCACCCTGATTCCTCACAGTTCCTTCCTCCTACTTGAGCCAAGCCAGCCCCTTCTCATCCAAACGGCAACAGACATTCCTCCATCACTCTGCTGTGCCTCTGACTTGGAGGCAAAAGGCTCCTGATCCTTTCCACAGGTGGAGCAATAGTGGCCTGGTCAGATGACTGGTTGAGGTGCACAAAAGCAGAATCCTGCCAGTGACTCAGTTGCTGTTCATGTGGGGAGGTTCGATGAAAAAGAGAGACCTTTTGTCTGTACCTCAAGTGAGTGAATGGAGAGGCACAGGAAGAGGAAGGCCAAAGCCTGTGTTGCCATGCTGGGAAAGAGAGGGTTAAAGAGCCCTTTGCCTCTGCAAATCAGAGGGTGGAGCTAATGCTTCTGGCTATGGGGCTTTGCTCAATTATGAATATCCCTTTACTGAGTCAGACCATTGGAAGGGCCACAGCTTAGTGGTCCAGCATCTGCCTTCCATGCAGAAGGTCCCAGATTCAATCCCCAGCATCTCCAGGCAGGATTCCTAGAAAGCCACTGCCTTATCTAGATAGACCAATGGCCTGGCTCAGCTTAAGCCAGCTTCCTGCATTCCTAGAGGTCCATCTAATTCATCAGAACTCAACCTCAGGTCCCCAGATGTTGTTGAACAACAACTCCCATCATCCCCAGCCAGCTTTGCCAATGGCCAGGGGTAATAGGAGGTGCAGTCCCAACAAAATCAAAGGACTCACAGTTGAAGAAGGCTGGTCTGCATGCAATGGTAGCAGCTCTTCATGGTTTCAGGAGATGGGACTTCTCCATTCTTCTGGATATGCAGCAGGTGTGATCTAGCAGCCCTCTTTTGCCAGGGATTGAACATGGGGCCTTGTACATCCTAAGCAGGTGCCCTACCACTGAGCTATGGCCCTTCTCTAAATTCCCGTCAAACTAGTTCCTGCCAGCCCAAGCCTTGGCTGCCTCCTTACCTTGGATGGCATTGTGGAAATTGTCAAGGACCACAGGGGTGTAGCCTGCTTCAGCCAGTTCCAGAACGCAATGGCTCCCTATGTAGCCGGCTCCGCCCGTCACAAGGATCTTTTCCGACATCATCACCTGAAAGGGGACATGGAAGCTGCTTGAGAGAGGAGGGATGGGGGCCTTCATGCGAACCTCAGAACTGCAGAAGCCTTCGTGGAGGACCTAGGAAGGATGTGGGTGCGCCCAACAGATATCTGCCTGGATGGCACAAGAGGCGAAAATCCAGCCTGAGTCAAGGCAGGTGTTGCACAGAATGAATGCACACAGCTTTCATATATCATGACGGCACTGGGGAAGTCATGACATTCTTTTCAGGCCCAGAAGTCAGCATCCCGAGAGTCTTGGCTCATATTTAATAAGGGAACATAGCAAGTTTCTAGTCTTTAAGACTGCAACGGCGGGCTTGGAAATCAGACACTGCCTGGTGATGTTTCAGAAGATGGGCTTCCAGTGGCTATGAGGTACTCAGGACACTAAAACTGCGCTAAGACAGTGCAGGGTTGTTGTGAAGAGAACTATGACGCCTTTTGACACCCTTTGCATGCTAAACAGAAATAGGGGAGTGTTGTTTTCTCTGAAGATGTGACATTAATGTCACAGGATGAAACCCCCTCCAAGCCTGCCTCCTTCCTTCCCACAACTTCCCTCCACCTCAATACAATTTGGAGTAAATGGCAACATTTACTTCATCATCTATTTCCCACTGCTTTGGGGTCCTCTGTGAGGTAGATGCCATACAGAACCAACACTGTTCTTAGCCAGGGACCAAAGAAACTTGTAGTTCCTACGAGTGGCGAAAATATAGTCATCTGGGAGAGGACAGGATCAACCACGGGGTGGGGGGGTGGGGGCGGGGGGGGTGGACTCTGACCAGGGCAATGAGTCCACCCTGTTTTGCCCAAGAACCAAAGAGTGGGTTGCCAACACCACAGGGCAGCTGCCCAAAAGCACACCTCTGGCCATGTGGGCATCTTCGCAGTCAGCAGGCAGATGGGTCAGCCCCACCTTTCTGCCCACTGAAAAAGGTTTCTGTCCTCCTTCTCCCTGGAGAGAAAGGCGGGGCTGGAGCAGGAAGGGGTGGGTGGGTGTTTCATCCTCCCAAATGGCCAATTTTTTTTTCCAGGGAACAGACAAGCTTTTAGTCTTCTTGAGCTGGCAATGTTCAGCGTCTTGCCTGGAATAGAAGCCCTCAGAGTAGCAGCTGAGAAGACTAAGCCAACTAGACAAACTGGGCTCACTCCAAAGGCCAATGGAAAGAATATCCAAATACACATACACAGAGAAAAGCATTCATGGTGGGGGGGGGAACCATCGCAGAGATGTGGCTGGGCTGTTATGCTTGGACTAAGGTTCAAATCGAGCCTCAGGCATGCTCCTGAGCAGCCTTGGCCACATTACCCCAGAGCCTCAGTTGTCTTCATCTGCAAAATGGGAACACATTGGGTCCCTGACTATTTCTGGATCCATCAAGAGCGCCCTGTCCTTGGCTTCAAAGCCCTTCTTGGCCTTGCCCCCTCCTCATCCCTCAGCTCATAGTATTCAATAAACCCTTCTCCGTGATCTTCCCTCCTTCAGTTCCACAACCCTCAACCAACCAAACGTTTACTCAAAAGACTCCATCCTTTCTCTCTCTCTCTGCTAGAAACTGCCTCCCACAATGCCAGCCTGATGCCACCTCTCCCCCTTCAAAACCCTTTTCTGTGAAATCTTTGGCACAAGTCCACCCCAATATACTACTAAAGCCACATGCAACTGAGTCAAATTACGGTACAGATTGGAAATGCCATGGGGGCAATGACTTATACGTTGTAAAGTGCTGGTACCACTACTATGGAAATGAATGTTTTAAAAAAACTAAACTAAAAACAAGGTGGGGACAAGGTGATGGAAGAGCTGCAGAGCATGGCAATCTGAAACCAGAAACATGCCTAATGTCCAGGCCAGCCTCCCTTAACCTCGTTCTCTCCAGATGTTTTAGGCTAGGCTGATGGAACCCAGAACATCTGGAGATGAGCATCTGGTTGAGAAAGGCTGGTTTAGACACCTGGCAGAGGAAATACGAAGGACCCAAGTGTACATTTGATGCCCATTAACATAACTCTTACAAAGGCATCCACCACAAAACTTCCTAAAAGAGAAATAGGAATAGGCGTGAGAAAATAAAAGGCTATGGTTGGCAAAAAGAAATGTAGTTCAGCGGGTCGAGCGCCTTCCTTGCATGCCAACAATCCCAGGTTCAATCCCTGGCATCTCCAACTGGGACAGACCCCCATATGAAACCCTGCAGAGCCACTGCTAGTTGCAAGAAGGACCAGCTTCCTGTGTTCATATGCTCCTATGACAATCTCAGCAGATGAGCTTCTTCCAGGGCCTCAGGCCCACTTTCACACCGTAATAAAGCAGTTGTGTGGACTTCGGCGCTCCTGCAAGCACATTTGATCCAATACAGTATTTGGATTATTATTTCTACTATTTTAAATCATGATTAGCCAAAACAGAAGCCCTGGTGATAGCCAGCAGCTATGATGCTTTCCCCCTGCCATTTCTCCTGGCTGAACAGACCATCTGCTTAGCCCCTTCTGGGACTGCCCTGGCGTAACCTCACTTGCTCCTCCGCCCAAAACCATGTTTTCAATCCGTTTCTGCTTTATAATCTGCAACCTTTTGCTGCAGGGTGATTAATGTTTAAGCTTTGATTGCCAGGGCAGGCAAAGGATGTACTGTGCTTCCGACAACAGTGCAGTTCTCAGCACCCTCCGACTTAGCCAACATTTAAAAATATGTTGATAGGTTCTGCTCCTGCGCCTTTAACAACAGCCTGAAAAGCAGAAATGTAACAGAGAAAGCTTTCCCCAATCTCTGTGTATATCCTTATGTCTGGAAAAGCTACACCTGCTAGGTTTTTTGTTGTTGTTGTTGCAGAAGCAGGGCAGTGAAAATGTTGGCAGCTCAATTGCTACATTGCTGCTTTTGCAGGGAACAAGAGAATTGAGCTCTGTGCCAGTTCAATCTACTTTCTGGCCCCCATCGCAGGTATGTTGAAACACAGTCACACCCTGTGGGTGTGCAGTCAGCTACATGGCTGGGAGCCAACCTGCTTCAGAAAACAGGATGTGGAGACACCAAGGTCACACAGTCCCAGGTCAGAGATAAAAGGGGGAGTGGCATGACGGACTGGAACTCACCTGGGCAGGCCAGACACCTGCAAGTGGAAATAAAGCCTTAGGAGGAATGGTTGAGGGAGTTGGGTAAGTTTAGCCTGGAGAAGAGAAAGCCGAGAAGTGATATAATAGCCATCTTCAAATATCTGAAGGACTCTCCTTCAACTGGGGTTTTTTAAACAGAGGTTGACTAGCCATCTGTCAGGGATTCTTTATCTGTAATTCCTGTATTGCAAGAGGCTGAACTTGGAGTCTCCTCCAACTCTACAATTCTATGATAATTGTTGTTGTTGTTGTTGTTCAGTCGTTCAGTCGTGTCCGACTCTTCGTGACCCCATGGACCAGAGCACGCCAGGCACGCCTATCCTTCACTGCCTCTCGCAGTTTGGCCAAACTCATGTTATAATAATAATAATAATAATTTATTATTTATACCCCGCCCATCTGGCCGGGTCTCCCCAGCCACTCTGGGCGGCCTCCAACAATCAAAATACAATACAGAGTCACAAATTAAAAACTTCCCTAAACAGGGCTGCCTTTAGGTGTTTTCTGAATGTCAGGTAGTTGTTTATTCCCTTGACTTCTGACGGGAGGGCGTTCCACAGGGCGGGCGCCACTACCGAGAAGGCCCTCTGCCTGGTTCCCTGTAGTTTTGCTTCTCGCAGTGAGGGAACCGCTGTTAGTAGCTTCGAGAACACTGTCCAATCATCTCATCCTCTGTCGCCCCCTTCTCCTTGTGCCCTCCATCTTTCCCAACATCAGGGTCTTTTCTAGGGAGTCTTCTCTTCTCATGAGGTGGCCAAAGTACTGGAGCTTCAACTTCAGGATCTGTCCTTCTACTGAGCACTCAGGGCTGATTTCTTTGAGAATGGATAGGTTAGACTCTCCTAAACAGTAATCATTAGAACAGCAGATGGATTCAGGCATGGACTTTTCATATTATTATTAATTAGGTGTATTGGTCACTTTTTTTTACCAAGGTAACTCAAAGCAACTTATGATATATAAGCAAAGAAACACATACAGTAAAACCAGCACAGAAGAAAAACATTTGAAGCAAAATCAAAAGGGCGATTCTATCAAGGGGACCACAGATGATTAACAGCCAAATGTTTTTCTAAGCTATGTAATGGTGGTGCCAGGCAAGCATCCCTGGAGAGAGCATTCCACAAGCTGGGAGCCACCACAGAAAAGACCCGTTCTTGTGTTGCCACCCTCAGACATCCTGAGGAAGGAACACACAATTAAGGGCTTCAGATGAAATCACTGGGTCCAGGTTGGTTCAGAGGGGACTTTAGAAGGTGGTAGGTATACAAGCTGTACTGTAGCTACACTAGCAGTGCCACACCAAGACCATCTGGCTCTGATGGCACACCTGGAGTACACACAGCCCTCTCTTCCACAATTTGAGCATAACCCTAATGCCCAATGAATGAGGACAAGTTAAGGTGACTCAGTTATGTGAGAAGAACCACAAGCTGTCAGCAAATGTAGGAGAAGCAGCAAGAAACCTGATTTGAGTCAGACCTTGGAGAAACAACAGAAGGAGACACTGTGATGGGCAAGATGCAAAAATCCAGGTTAGCAGATCAACTAGCAGGAAACAAAAGCATGTATTGGTTCGCCAGAAGAGGCTTAGTCATGCTGGCCACATGACCCGGAAGCTGTACGCCGGCTCCATCAGCCAATAAAGCGAGATGAGCACCGCAACCCCAGAGTCGTCTGCAACTGGACCTAATGGTCAGGGGTCCCTTTACCTTTAGGTCAAATATATACAGGTCTTTATTGGCATGTCTGTGAATTTTGACAGGTACAAATTGCTTTAAACCAGATTGTGGAGACATGTCTAGAAGATTTCTTTATTATTGTAATGGCCAGAAAAATCTTCTATCATATCATTAATGAACCCTGTACAGTTTCCATTTATTAACTGGCAAGAGCCAAAATTTCTGAAACCTGTATGCTGGAGGGGACAGGGGCAAAGATTTAGATCAAGGAAATAGCATCAGAGGGAAATTTCAACCACTTCCCTTATCTTCAAGGCAGCTATGCAGTGTTGGTAATTAGTTAACTAAAAAGACAAGCCACGGTTTGGCTTGACATGTTGCCTGAATCCAGGCTCATGGTTTAGCTCCCCCTGGGCTAACCATGAGCTGTAAACCATAGGTTCAAACTACCAGCCCTGTTTCAGATAACATGCTAAGTAAGGCAAACAGTAGCTTGCCCCGGCACATCTACAGATTGACTGACAGGGAACAAAGTGGCCTCAATCTCCTCTCCCACAGCCCATGCATTTGCGCTAAACCATGGCTTGGCTTAGCATGATGTGCAAAGTCTTTGTTGGCCACAGTATCACACCAACACAATGCAAGAATATGAAGATGAAGGGGTGGAGCTATGCAGATCCAACTTGCTCATTTCTCAGTGGCACTCACCCAGTTCTGTATGTGAAAGCTACAGTCTGGGATAAAGTTCAAAGTGCACCAAACCTTCCTGACAACAAGAGGGTAGGGGTGGGGAAACTGTTAGACTCCAGCTCCCATCATCCTTCACCTTTGGCCATGCCGGCTGAGGCTGATGGGAGTTGGAGTCCAACAACATCTGGAGGGCCACAGGTTACAATGCCAAGTATGACTTCAATATGATATCTTTGATTTTTTATTTTATGGTCCAATTTCAAATACAAAGGAAAAGTGAGTATAACATGAAATGTATCCTGCATAGAACTTGCATTCCAAAAACATCACACATACACTATGTAAAAGATTGAAAGTTTACTACCGCCTTCTCTCCCCACCTCTCTCCTCTTCCAACCTTATACTGTATACATTAAAACCTTACATCAAATAAAAACAATCTGTAAAAAAAACTATGATCTGAAAACAGAGACGATGTATGCACTTTTGTGACACAAGAAAATCTTTAATAAAAACTTTTTTTTAAAAAAAGAACTTGCATTCCAAACAAAGAACAAAGGTGTAGCCTTAGGAGGAAAGGAAAGGTTTTGCCACACACCTTAATATCACCCCAAACAGCCATCAAACCACAATATACTCCCAGCACAAGTCATGTGCAGCGAGGGGCGTAATCCCAGGTACTGTACATCAATTTTAATGAAAGAGAAGAAATGGGAACCACATTGCTTCAGAAACAACAGCATCCACTAGTCTAACAAACCCTTTAGTAATCTGTTACAATGTATTAATATGCCAAACTCAAGAGTAACAGCTTGTATAGAGAACAACTTTGAGGACATCGTCCACACTCCAGATTATTTCCATGCTGGCTGCTACTAGAAGGGAATTTTTCCTTTACAGAAAAGTTCATCACTGCAGAGAAGCAAAATCTTCCCTCTATATGTGATGCTAGGCGATCTGAAACCTAAAGACAGAGATTAAGCAATGGGGAAAGTGCATCTCTGTGTAAAGAAAACATAGGGGTACACTGAACACACCTGGCTCCCTGCAACACACTGGTTTCTCCTACTACTACCTATTCTAAAACATAGGAAGTTGCCTTCTGCAGAGTCAGACTACTGGTCTATTTAGTTTAGTATTGTCTTTAACACTGACAGGCAACTAACTGCCTTGCTGGGTTTCAAGCAGGTATGCTTCCCAGATCTACCTGGAAATGCTGAAAATTGAACTTTGGACCTTTTGCATGCAATAAGACAGGTATCGGGAAGTAAATGGAGGCAGCTGTATCATTTCACAGCAGGTAGACACATGATGGAAACGATCGGGTGAAGGCTTTCCTTTGCATGGAGGTAAAGCAGGCCAGGAAAGGCTGCTCATTTGCTAATGCTAAAGACACACGAGCAGGACCACCAGGAAAAGGTGGCAACCTGATTGCACAGAGGCTACCCGGGCTGCCGACCTCCCTCGCTGAACACCAAGAGATCCCACTAACCCCCCCCCAAAAAAAACCTCTCCCCCACCCCGCTTTTAGGATGAGCAGCATCCCTCAAACAGCATCGCATGTATTCAATCAAAACCTCAGTCAGTAACATCTTCCTCCCTATGAGGTTTCAAATTGCCAAGGCCCTCCATTTCATTCATAAATATATATAAATGCACACACACTACGCGGTACGTACCGCCTACCAAACTCCCACACTCACCAGCAGCTCTGAAAGCGCCTCCAATTCAACAGGGTCGCATTCTTCGGCGCGTCTCCTTTAAGAGCTCCTCGGCCCCCCACCTCCGCCGTTCCCTCCTGGCCCCGCCCCGCCCCGTAGCGTGGCGACACGCAGCAGCTTCCCCATGGAAACGTGTCACTCTTCTTCCGCCCCGTTTCACCCCTCCCCTGCTACGGGAAGAGGCAAGAGCCAAAAACAGCCAAGCCATCAGCCATTGGATATAGACAAGTCGGCGCTGTCGTTCTCCCAGCCAGGCACAGGCTAGGGCGGCAGAGACCTGCTCAGCTCCAAGCTGCATTGTGACTGGCCTTCAGCGCCTTCTCTGTTTGGCTTCGGAGGCAGCCTTCTCCAACACGGGATCCCCAAATGCTGGTGGGCTACTACTCCATCATCCCTAACCAGCAAGGCCAGCGGTGAGGGATGCTGGGAGTTGTAGTCCAAGGCTGAGAAAGGCTGCCCTAAGTGCATAGTTGCTGTTGTTTTTCCTCTCTCTCCTTTCAAGAAGAATATCGAGGTGCAGAATAATAAACATGTCTTCAGTAGTACAGATATTTGTCATTTTAGAGTCAATTATTGCAAAGGTTGATGAATGCAATACATCAAGTAACAATGGAACAAATAACTATTTACTCCCGCACGACTCCTCCCCGCCAAACAAAATTCTTTTTGCTGTTGTTCATGAAAATACGTTTACATTCAAAAAGTGGGAGAGACATCGTTACCTCTTCGGAAAATCACATCACAAGGATTACCTGGTTTAAAAATTAATTTCACTGATTGGATGCGTTGTACCAGCAGCTGCTTCTTAGAACACACTGCCCCCTAGTGGCCGAATGTGTGAACTAACATCTACATTATTGTACTTACCGCAATTCTCGAAGTACTGTACTGTACACGGGTTGAGAACGCCTGGCCCCAGGGGATGAATGTGGCCCTCAGAATCTACCCCAAGCCATACTCCACACGGGTCCTACTCCAGGCCCTCCTCGACTGCTTGTGCCCGGTTGGAATCTCATTTCCTTGTCCTGCTGTGATAATGCCTCTTGCTTGCCTGGATGGAGAGGGGTGCATGAGTGTAAAAAGATTTGGCGTTTGCACAACCGGGATGTAACAAACAGTAAAGAATCACATCTGTTACTCCATTGCCCTTGACTTGCCCACAACTGGCATGTTCAACCCCCAGCGAGGTTGCCCACAAGGGAATGTGGTTCTCAGGCTTAATGCTTTTAACATATTCTCATGAGGGTAAAAGAATCAGACGACAAGATATTTAAAGCAGGTAAGCCCACCTCATGCCTCAGCCAAACACAGCCATCACACCTCTCTGCAGGGGGTGGAGAATGATTCTGCGGAATAGGTTTCAATGGGTTGGAGAGGATATATTGATTGCAATGTATCCCTCCAGACACCCATGCATGTGGGTTGAACAGTTTCAAAATCCCATCCTTGGCAGCAAAACTAAAAGCAAAGGGAATTAAGCTGTAAAACCTTATTTGGAGCAAGTCCAACTCTGAAGTAAGTTGGCTTTCCCCTTCTTACCCTGTTTAATGAAGAATCAGGGAGTAATTTAGGAAGTAAGTTTTAAAATATATTTACTTACTTTATAATCATGGGTTGGTTCATAGCAACAGTAGCAGTAACAACCATGCGGGCAAAATACTTATATTTGCAATATAACCAGCTTCAGGCCTGTGCCTAAAGGTGAGGCAAGCAGAGGAATGCCAACACTGGTCAAAGGAGGAGAGAGAGGAACAGGAAGTACTATATGCTGCTTCCTCCCCAGGAGAGGAGGGGAAATGACATCACACAGAGCCCTCTCTATGAATTGCATTTCTATGGGCTGAGTATCTGGCTATCAGCAATACAGCCCTGTGGACTTAGCCCCTTCTCATGCTAACTAGCAAGAACATGCACTTGTTGGGTTTGGCTGCTAATTTCCCACAGATTGTGCCAATGTTCCTCCTTGCATGGAGGAGCGCTAGAGTGTGGCCATTGCGTGCAGCAGCAGTGAGCCAGCTCATGTGCCTTGAGGTTGGGGGCTGGGGAGCTTTACAGCAAAAGGAGAGGACTTAGTGGAAGTGCACTGCCAGCCCTGCTTCCGTTTCAAAGTGTGGACCCCCTTCTGAAGAGTATGAAGGGGCTTTAATGGAGGGCGGGAAGGGGTCAGACAGGCCCCCTTGAGTCTAAATCCCACCATCCAATGTAGTCAGGAGCTATGCCCTCCACTGGAGGGAATCAAGGCCCTGCGCAGGCACACTGATGTACACATGCAGACCTATTCCAAACAAGGAGAAGCCCTAATTGGCAAAAGTCCCCTTTCAAGTGGAGGAGCTCTACCTACATACATGTGCAGGGCCCCTTCTGCCCACTGAGCATGAACTGTGGTGTGCATGCGCTAACTCTGGCAGTGAACATATATCTGACACACACATTGGTTGTGTTGCTTTTTTCCAGCAGCTTTCTAAAAATGAAAAAGAAGAAGAAACTTTTAGAGAAGTTTGACAAGAGAGAGTCACATCTCCCCCTGTAACGTAGCAGGATGACAGGGTAGCAGAATATTGTTACGGAGAAAACATTCAGTTCAGTTTGGTGGACAAAAGTGCCTAATTTGAGAATACTTCCCCCCACCCCCACCCCCAATGCCAGAAAGTCTTAATTTCCCCCCTCGCCTTGCTTAGGAAACAAAGGCAGGATTTCTCAAACTATTCTCCACTTTTTTTCATGGGAGCCACCCTCCCACCCCTGCCCTAGGTTTGGGGCATTGTTAAGGAAGTCGTAGAATCTTAAGAGTTGGAAGGGACTCCAGGGGCCATCTAGTCCAGCCCCCTTCAATGCAGGAATTACAGCTGAAGAATCCCTGGCAGACAGCCATTCAATCTCTGCTTAAAATGCCTTCAGTGAAGGAGAGTCTGTCACCTCCAAGGGCGTCCGTTCCACTGTCAAACAGCTCTGTCAGAAAGTTCTTCCTGTTTACTTGGAATCTCCCTACTTATAATTTGAATCTGTTGGTTCAGCTCCTAACCCCTAGAGCAGCAGAAAACAAGCACTGCTCCATCTTCCATGTGACAGCCCTTTAGATATTTGAAGATGGCTATTATATCACTTCTCGGCCTTCTCTTCTCCAGGCTAAACTTACCCAACTCCCTCAACCATTCCTCCTAAGGCTTTATTTCCACTTGCAGGTGTCTGGCCTGCCCAGGTGAGTTCCAGTCCGTCATGCCACTCCCCCTTTTATCTCTGACCTGGGACTGTGTGACTTTGGTGTCTCCACATCCTGTTTTCTGAAGCAGGTTGGCTCCCAGCCATGTAACTGACTCAGCAAACCCACAGGGTGTGACTGTGTTTCAACATACCTGCAATGGGGGCCAGAAAGTAGATTGAACTGGCACGGAGCTTAATTCTCTTGTTCCCTGCAAAAGCAGCAATGTAGGAATTGAGCTGCCAACATTTTCACTGCCCTGCTCCTGGAAAAAAAAACCTAGCAGATGTAGCTTTTCCAGACATAAGGATATACACAGAGATGGGGGAAAGCTTTCTCTGTTACATTTCTGCTTTTCAGGCTGTTGTTACAAGGTGCAGGGGAGCAGACCTTGAAAACATTTTTTAAAACTGTTCCTCATAAGGCTTGGTTTCCAGACTCTTGATAATCTCTGCACACGTTTCAGCTTGTCAATATGCCCATTAATTTGTGGCGCCTAGAAGTGGACACAGTATTCCAGGTGCGGTCTGACCAAGGCAGAATAGAGCGGCACTATTACTTCCCTTGATCTGGACAACTTCCGTTGATGCAGCCTTGAGTTGCATTAGCTTTTTTTGTTGCTGCACTGCAGAGTTGACTCATGTTAAGCTTGTGCTCTTCATTAAGATCCTGATATGCCCTCCATTCTACCCCCCCTTGCCCATTCACAGCAATTCCAAAAAAGAACAGAAGATTTTATAACTAATACTTTATTTAAAACATTTCTATATCACCTCCCACAGCAAGTCTCAAGGTGGTGTACAACAATATTAAAATACACATCAAAACATTAAAATGTGGGAAGGAAACACAACTGAAAATCTAGGGTAGCTTTATTCTGAGACCAAAAAGCACCAGAATCCTGGGGGCACGATGTGGTTTTAAGATGTGCAAAGTAATGAGGTTTAGGCATATTTTCCACTCTCAGAAGGCAGGTGGTTTAATATAAAAAAATTCCTTCCACTAACACCTTAGAGACCAACTAAGTTTGTTCTTGGTATGAGCTTTCGTGTGCATGCACATTTCTTCAGATACGTGCATGCACATGAAAGCTCATACCAATAACAAACTTAGTTGGTCTCTAAGGTGCTACTGGAAGGATTTTATTTTGTTTTGACTATGGCAGACTAACACGGCTACCTACCTGTAACTAGGTGGTTTAATAGTATGGGTGCCACCACTGAAAAGACTCCCCCTCCAGTGGCTGCAAACTGTAGCTCCATAGGCTGCAGCCCAACAGGAAGAGCCTCAGGTATCCTGGCACCAAGTTGCTTAGGGCAGTACAAGTCATTACCAAAATCCTTAAAAGCCTGGCCCAGCAGCTTGTTTGCAGTCAGTGCAACTCCTTAGTGTAACATGCGCATGTTGCCCCAGCCTGCAGCCTAGCAGCTGCATTTCATACCAGCTGCAGCTTCCAGAACAGCCTTCAGGGCAGCTCCACATAGTGTGCGTTACAACAGTCAAGTCTTGAGGTTACCAATGCAGGGGTCACAGTGGCCAAGCCATCCCTGTCCAGGACCAGGCACAACTTGCTTATTTACCTAATAATTCCCTTCCATTTACCTTATATATAGAAAACCAGAACGACTCCTTTCTATATATTCTATTTCAGCCCTCCCCCCTGGGGCCAACCAAGTGCCCTCCAGATGTGCTGGACTTCCAACTCCCACCAGCCCGAGCCAGCATGGGTATCAACACATGTGCCTTGCATACTGAACACAACATGTACCTCAAAGGCAGGCATGGCCAAACTTGGTACTCCAGCTGTTTTGGGACTACAATTCCCATCATCCCTGACTACTGGTCCTGTCAGCTAGGGATGATGGGAATTGTAGTCCCAAAACAGCTGGAGGGCCAAGTTTGGCCATGCCTGCTTTAAGGCATGAGCTCTCTGGGGAGTCCCAGAACTGAAGGGCCACAGGTTTGCTACCCTTGCTCTAACCAGTTCTGAAGGATTTCCCCAGCAACAAGAAGAAGCTAACAATAATTTGGCACCAATTCCTCCAGCACACGTCTGTTAGAATTGCTAGAAAGCTATCAAGCCCTGGAGCCTTTGCTGTTCCTCACCTTCAGAAAGACTTACGAGCCTAACAAAGAAAGGGAAAGTGAACTATAAGCAGTGAAGGAATTGGGAAGCAAAAGGGTGAGCGCCATATGGACATCAGGATGACACAGAATCATAGAATTATAGAGTTGGGACCCTGAGGGACATCTAGTCCAACCCCCTGCAATGCAGGAATATGCAGCTGTGTCCCATACAGGGATCAAACCGTGGCATTATCAGCACCAAGCTATTAGCAGCTGTGTCATCCATGGTATCATTTATTTTTGGCTGGAAGTAAACATAGCTGGTGCAGATTTGTACCAGGGAAGGAAGGTTGCTATTGCCATTCTGACACCAACTCATGGAGAACAAAAAGGGGTAGGGGGAGGGAAATGGAGCAGAGGGACAAGCGTGAAAGGAGCCCACTCCCCTTAGCTGGCAAGCAGAACTAGCTGGGTCAGGGGCTGGAACAGCACAAGGATCTATCAGCTGCAGCGTCATAAATCTAGGGGCAGGCACACCATCACTCGGTGGCACACAATCCCAGCTGCACCTCTTTCCCCAGGATTGGAAGCCATCATCCCCTACTGGCACAAGGAGGAATGAAGGCCTGCACACTGTTCTCCAAGAGCGGGTAGGAAACTGACCATGCCCCACATTTCCTAAGGAAGATCATGTGGGGAGGCTGAACTGGCATGAGCACTGGCAGGAGGAGGAGCTTGTGATGGGCTTCTCCTACGAGAGGGAGTCTTCAGGGGGACAGGAGTTGGGAGTCAGGCCAGGATCCCACCCTCTGAGGCCCAACAACAAGATTTCAGCAAAGGTTTCAGAGAGGCTACTTGCTTTTAGATATAGAAAGTAGCATATTTAATTGGTTAATTCTTTTTAATTCCTTGGGATAGGTGTGGCGAACAGAAGGCAAAAACTACTGCCTGTTTCGGGTTGCCCACTTATATCCCCACAAGATGATTGAGAAAGACATCACGGGGGGGGGGGGGTTACTCCACAGCGCACTGTTGACGCAACCACAATGTCACATAGGAAACTCCGAATGAGAAAAGAGGAAGAGATAAATTATGGCCCAAGCAAATGCAGGGTCCAAAAATACAAATAGGGATAGAGGTATATAGGACGCTCCCATGAAGATGGATGTTTTAAAAAGCTCCAATTGATGCTGGAAGATTCAAGACAGGAAAAAAGGAAGATCTTCTTCACAAACTGCAGTGTTTAAACGAGGGCATTTGCTCCCAAAATATGTAGTGACAACCCCCAACTTGGATGGCTTTAAAAGGCAAATTCATGGTAGATAAGGCTATGAACCGCTATGGCTAGGTTCCCCCTCCCGTGTCAGAAGCAGTATTCCTCTGAATATCATTTGGAGCGAACCTCAGATGAGGAGAGCCCCACTGCACTCTGGTCCTGCTTGTGAGCTTCCCATAGGACTCTGGTTAGCCACTGTGAGAATAAAATGCTGGACTATGACAGGCCTTTGGCCCAACCCAGCAGGGCTCTTTTATGACCCCCTGCAACAAATCTGTTCCCTGGAGGCAAGTTGTGACCAAGTGGGAAGGACTAAAGTTCTTTGCAAAGCCCAAGATATCCAACCAAGTGCAAATACAGTGCTCTAGACTACTTTTTTTTTAATGTCTCTTTTCAGGGTAAAATTTGGCTGACTCATCTTCCTGCCGTCGAGTCCGGAGACCACTGGAGAGTGCTTAAATAAAGTCAGGAGAGGAGAGCAAGTGCAAACATGGCAGATTCCAGAGTGTCGCTTGTAGTTTTGCTTCCAACAAGTCCCTTAAAAGCACTGCTCTGCTTCACAGTTTGCAGGAGGCCTGTGCCACTTTCGAATTGGTCCTCCTGTTCAACGCCTTGCAAATAAAGGTTCCTGCTTCCAGGAGTTTCGTGAGGTCCACACCCTTCATAGGGGAGAAGAAAAGAGACACATCTGCTTACTTTGTACATACAAAGCCGCATTAAATGACATCAGATCGTTTGTCCATCTAGTCTGGTACTGCCTGCACTTTTCAGACACTGGTCTTTCCAGCCCAGCAAGCTGAGGTCCTCTCCCACTTTTTTGTTTTTTTAAAGGGGAGATGCAGAGAATCGAACCTAAGACCTTCTACACCCAAAAACATGTGCTCTTCCTCAGAGGTCACATCTGCACCAAGAATTTAAAGTACTCCTATACTGTGTTAACAATCATGGCTATCCTGGGAACTGTAGTTTGTTAACAGAGCTCATTAGGAGACCCCTGTTTCCCCCACAAAGCTACAATTCCTAGAGTTCCCTGGGGTTGGTTGTTAAAACACTCTGAGAATTGTATCTGTAAGCGTCTCCTGACAACTGTGCACACCCAGGATTTGTTGGGGAGGGGGGTAGACTTAAAAGTGGCATAGGAGTGATGGTATGAACATGACCAAAGATATAGCCCTTACTCAGAAGAATATAATTTTGAGGCAGGTAACTCCCTCATGCAGTGGAAAACTTCAGACAACCTGTTTCCACCAACACATATACAACATTACACACAGTGGCAGATAAAGAAGCTTGGCTGGATGCTCTGGTTAGGAGAGACATCAAGTACAATAGCAGCTGATCAGCCAACGAGGGCCCCAGACACCCATCTCTATCAAAGCAAAATAAAGACAAGCGTGCCTTGTACTAACTCCCAAAGCTAAGACAAGTGTGTCCCCCTCCTATGACCAAGTACTTACAGTGTGGATGCCAAGACCGTTGAGCATGTACACCATGTCTTCTGTGGCTACATTCCC
The DNA here is from genome assembly GCF_009819535.1 of Lacerta agilis. Taxonomy (NCBI): domain Eukaryota; kingdom Metazoa; phylum Chordata; class Lepidosauria; order Squamata; family Lacertidae; genus Lacerta; species Lacerta agilis. Next base: position 59,257,127 of record NC_046319.1, read on the forward strand.
AGATGCCCCTTGGGCATAGGGGCAGCCGCCAAGGCCAGCGACTGAGGAATCCACCACATTCACGCCCATCTGCGAACAGAAGCAGAGCCGTTCTAAGGAAAAGTCCTGCCTGGTCCGCCCAGTGAAATAGCAACTTATGGGCTGATTAACTAGACCAGGGATGTGGAACCGGTGGCCCCTTTGATGTGGGTGGTTCCTAGCTCTCATCAGCCCCAGCCAGCATGCCCAATGGCCAGGGATGAGGGGAGCTGTGAGCCAACAACTGGGAAGGCCACAGGTTTCCCATCGCTGAATTAGACTGAAAATCCAAGTAAGGGGTTCTGCCTCCCTTTTCTTTTGCAAAAATAAAATAAAATAGGTCACCCCCCTTTCTTCCAGGGTATCAGAAATTCTTTTATGATTTGGGGAAGATGGATGTATGCTGGAGAGGCTCCTAAGAGCACTCCTTCTGAGTGGATCCTGTTTTATATGTAGTTCAAATGCCTTTTGTGGGTCCCAAACATACCCCTTTTATCCACACCAGGCTCTTTGGCGAGTCACTGTTAGTGGTCCCCCGTGGCTGAGATGCACGGCTTATATGTGCCAGGAGCTGTGCATTCAGAGGACCCAATTTTATAGAAGTTCCTTCCAGATGAGGTCAGACAGGTCCCTTCTTGAACTTACTACTGAAGACTGTTTTTTATTCCAGCAGGCATTTTAACAGAATTCTAATCTTTTGTTTGTTTCAATTGATTTTTACCTGCACTGTACTGAGTACATGGCTTACAGGCAATTCTAATTAAGTGATACATAAACTGTCAAAATAAATAGATAATCTCTATCCCAGGCAAGTATTGGCCAATGACCAGGGCTTGTTCGTGGCTAGCATGTGGATTGGATCGGTTGATTTGCGCCACCCATTTTAGTGAATTATGTCTTGAGCTATGAAAACAGCAAGGAAGTCACCTGAAGCGCTACCAGCGTGTTGGCGAGTGCCTGCCCGTAAGTGTCATGGCAGTGAACAGCCAGTGCTCCAAGAGGCACCTCCTTCATGACAGCAGAGAGCATGTCCTTCATGTTGCCAGGGGTCCCAACGCCGATGGTATCACCAAGGGAAATCTCGTAGCACCCCATGGCATACATTTTCTTTGAAACCTGCAGCAGAGAACAGAACATTTGCATAATTTCCAACACAAGAAGCTGCCTGACACCAAGTTGGACCACCGGCCCGTCTAGCCCAGTGTTGTTTAGAGCAGAGCTTCCCAAACTTAGATCTCCAGCTGTTTTTGGACTACAACTCCCATCATCCCTGACCACGGGTCCTACTAGGTAGGGATGGTGGGAGTTGTAGTCCAAAAAACGGCTGGAGGCCCACATTTGGGAAACCCTGGTTTAGAGTGAGTGGCAGTGGCTCTACGGGATCTCAGACAGGCTTGTCCCCAGGCCTACCGTACTTGGAGAGGGTAGGGACTGAACCTGTGACTTTCTGCGCAGCAAGGCAGGTGCTCTACTACTGCCCTTCCCATGCATACCTACCATTTAAAGTCTGAGCTACACAATGTAAGGAGCACAGGGACAAAGCAAAAAGCAGGAGCCCATGGCTGAGTTCCATCCTCCCTTTGCGTAACATATACTTCCGTTCACCCCATGTCCCAATATTATGGTGTGAGTTTTCCTGCTCTTCGCATTGTTGGCTGCTGGTGGTGAGGATAAGGGGTGCACAGTGAATACATGCAGCTGTTTTCTACTAAGTCAGTCCATTCTTTCACCTGGCCCAGTACTGGGCTCGTCGCACCCCTGCACTGCTGTCAGAACACAGTGCATGGTGAATGGTGTCTGTGTGCCTATATGGTATATATACACACACCAACTTAATACACGGCTGCCATTTGGGATGGCAGTCCTATGCTCTTTGGAAAGTGCAATTCCGTCTCGAAAAAGGCGCCTGTTGCTTTTTCCACCTGTGCAATGAGAACTGAAACGACGGCAGCTACAACATGCAGTGCTGATGTGCAACCGTCTACTGATGGACGTTACCAAGAATATCAAAGACAGAAGGCCGCCGCCCACAAATGCCTTTCAATATTGATGCTGGGTGCACAGTGGATGCCACAACACCCAACTGCAACATATACTCACTTCTGCTACTTTAGCAGGAGCAATCTTGCCTTCATATGGGCAGCCAAGGACACAGGAGACATACCTGCATGAAGGGGAAAAGAACAGGGCACTATTATACCCAATACAAGCGGGAGTTTCAAATGCCTTTTACACAATCAGAACGGCAGCCTCAGGCCACCGGCCTCACACGTGACCTATAAATCATTTGCAGAATAAAAGTAGCATTGGCGTGTTCCTAGGGATTTACAACCAAGCCTGTGGTATGAAAACCTCACCACAGCCTGTTATATACACCAGAATCTTCACTCCCATCACATAAAAATGTGAAGAGCTCCCTCGCCCGCCTACTGGAGAGTGGCAGCTACTTCCTCACGTACATGAAAGACAGCAACCGATGGCCACAACCCCAATTATGGCTTATTAGGACCGCGTTATGGAAAGCTCCTTCAGGCCATCTCAGAGATGATCCAGTATTTTGGTTCTGAATCCCCTCCCCTCTCCCAAACCTCACCAGCACATTTGTAAATGTAAATGTAACAATAATAAATCAATCACGGTAGATTAGCAGATAGAGAGGAACGTTCAAAAACCTCAGTTAGCACACGGCCCTAAAGCTTACCCTCGGACCGGGATGCCGCTTTCTCTAGCTGCACTCAGGACATCACTGAATCTGTCCAGACTCTCCTCAATGGAACAGTTGATGTTCTTCTTTGTGAAAAGTTCTGATGCTGCCCCGAAGACTGACACCTCCTTAGCTCCTGCTGCCACCTGCCAATACAGGGAATATGCCCTATATATCGCTCCCTCTGATAAGTGAACTCAGGTGGTGGTGAGTGACAACAATTGAATTTTCAAACTCAGGTGGTGACTGCAAGCCATCTTGATTTTCTGCTTATCTTTTAATGCAGGGCTTGCCAACCTTTTCGGATCGGGGGCACTTTTCGAATGTTGAGAAGCGCTGTGGGGGGCCAGTCACAAAATGGCTAGGGGCGGCATGGCATAACACAAAATTAGTTACTCTACTTTTCCGTGTACAAGACTGTGGTTTTTTCTTTAAAAATCATGCTAAAAAGTGGGGGTCGTCTTATACATGGGTAGTGCATAGGGTGGACGTTTGATTGGTTGCTGCCACGGCTGTCAGTCGCTATTGTGCATGTTATTGGTTGCTGCGTCAATGGGCGGTGTTGACTGGCTGACACCCCAGCAGTTGGGTGGGCGATTGGCAGCTTCTCCCGGCGATGGGATAGACGGGAGGCTGATTTTGCATCGTGTTTGAGTGAGCGAGTTTTGGCAATCCCCCCTTGAAAAAAAAAGCTCAACAACCCTAGACAATCCTCCACAAAAAAGCTCAACAACTCTGAGCCATCTACCCCCTTTTTCTAAAATTTGAGAGGCAGTCTTATACACGGCGGCGTCTTATAGATGGAAAAGTATGGTACCTCCCCAACAACCTTATGCTAACCATGGGAAGTCAGCTATGTCTGTCTGCTCCTGGTTGTGGAGATCACATAATATTGATTCTACACGTATGAACGATAGTTGCTGTGTAATAACAGGAGGCATTTCGCAGCACCAGGTGGCAACATCACACTCGCTCTCATTTCACAGAAATTGATTAGAAGGTACCTGAATATTTTGCCCCCAAACTTTCTTCCTATGAGGAATAGGGACGGGGTGGTTGTTGTTGTTGTTTATACAAAACCTAGTGTCTGGGACACCTGCCTGGGGCAGCAGTGAAAGCCTTTGCAAGGTGCAGGGTAGGGGACCTCTGTTTTAGTGGGGTAGATCTGATCTATTATACGTATTATTGGCACAAGCATTTTAGGTTGTGTTTATTCTTCTTTTCACTCGTTTTTAAAGTTCCTATTTGTAAGTCACCCTGAGTTCACCTTTCTGGGAAAAAGGGACTAATCAATACAATCAACAAATAAATAATGTACAAAAATCGTACCAAAATGGGCCTGGTTGACCCGATTTAAGGCTACATTTAGCTAATTAAGATTCCTGTGATGCTGGGGAGACTTTTTCCAGCATGGCCTACAGGTTTTCACATATACAAGCACCTTCACCGAGTTCAATTTGGGGGGTGGGGAATGTGCCTCCTGGATTTAAATAAATGAGCTGCCTGTCCAGGTACACCATACCTGGAATAGGATATGAAATTGCAGTCATAGTTGTGTATTTCTCACTTTAAAGATCTCTACTGAAGCCATGACCTCAGAGCTTCTGCACTGCCATCTTCCTTACCGCTGCTTGGAAGCCTTTGAGGTTGGGAGTCAAAACAGGGTAGCTGATCCCAGGAACCTTCCGAATCCCTTGCATGACTTCAGTATGATCAGCCATCTAAGTTGCAAAACGAAGAACATAGAAGACAGGAGTGTGGATTTGATATCCCACTTTTCACTACCCGATAGGAGTCTCAAAGTGGCTAACATTCTCCTTTCCCTTCCTCCCCCACAACAAACACTCTGTGAGGTGAGTGGGGCTGAGAGACTTCAAAGAAGTGTGAGTAGCCCAAGGTCACCCAGCAGCTGCATGTGGAGGAGCGGAGACGCGAACCCGGTTCCCCAGATTACGAGTCTACCGCTCTTAACCACTACACCATCACAGGATTTTAGTTTTCCACTGTAAAAGAGGGCAGCACCTTAAAGCTTCCAAAACCCTCACAGATCAAAATGAGAAAAAGAAATAGGATTGTTAGGCGACAAGTGAAAAGTATTTTTAAGACGTTGGCATATCCAAGACAGACTTTCCTCAATGAAAAGCGGGTTCCTCTTGCAAGCTCTGCTTCCATTATTAGCTGGTTTTTAAAGAGGGACTCTAGCTTTCTGAACAATGTTTTACAATAACAGGTGGCTTTGAGAACGATGCTCAGTAATCTACGAAGATCAGAAACTTTTTATAACAGAAACAACCCATCTGCATGCTGCTGTGTTAAACTGCTGCATAGCCACATTACGCTTAGCAACCCTGGGGGGAAGTCCTGAGAATCAGAGTGTGGCTCCCAGCTTCCCAGACCTGCACTAAATTATAGTTTGGAATTTTGTTGTTGTTGTTCAGTTGTGTGTGACTCTTCGTGACCCCATGGACCAGAGCACGCCAGGCACGCCTATCTTTCACTAGTCTGGAATTACCTATATGCAAATGGGGCCTATGAAAGAAACCAAGTTGAGACACAGTAATTTATCTAAGCCACCCAGCAAGGTTATGGGAGAAGCAGAGACCCACTCTCTTCACGGCATCCCACTATGAGACTCACACGTCAGCAACATGAATTTGAGGATATGAGGTTTGGAGCTTTCAGGGTTAAAGAAGCTCAACAGTACGCCCCTCCCACAGGGAGGATGTTTCACAAACATCCGGGGTATCTGCTGTATGCGATGTCTTTGTGATTTATGTAACGCACCTTTATTTCTTGTTCAGCCTTACTTTCGCTTTTGAGCGAAACGGAGAGGCCGGAGATGTCCTCCCAGTCTCCGGGCGAAGCTCTATGATTTATATGTTTGTAATTAAAGCTTGCTTACTTTGAAACAACCCAGACATTGTGGAATTTATTGCTGGCACAAGGCACACACACCGTTGCGCAAGAAGAAGAAGTAAGAAGTTTGAAAAAACTCTGCAAAAGCACTGGAGAAGCAGGAAAACGCAGAGGAAGCGTAGCTGGACACCATTCCAAGTGCTAAACTGGTTTTGAGGCTTTTCCAGTTAAAACCAAAAGCCCAACAGAGGGTCAGCCATACTGACCTGAGGAATCCATTTGGGAGACACAAAACTGGTAGCTTCTATGACCGAAAGACCCGTTTCCGACAGCATGTTGATTAAGTCAATTTTCACATGGGTGGGGACGATGTTCTAGAAAAAGAAAGGGACACATTTCCCACTTATAGCAATTCCACAATCCCTTCCAGAAAGTCTAATCAAACCCTTCTCTGAGGTAGAACAAAAGAGGCTTTGAAGGGTTGGGGAAGGCCACTGAGGTGGAGGATCACAAACTGGAAGGCAAGACGGATGCCTCTTATTGGAGACAAGGGAGTGGAAATGGCTGGGATCTTTATACAATGATCTTTTTAAAAAAAAAAAATTACAGACAGATGAATTACCACAACCTTTTTGCATTTCTTTAATTTTTATACTGCATCTGACCTTGAGCTTTTGAGAATGGAGAAGACTAAAAATCTCTTATTATAATAAACAATAAATGTGTAAGAACCGGCTACACTGAACTCGGTGGGGCTTACACTGTTAAGACAATTTTGCATCACTGTGAGTTTTGCGCACCAAACAGCCTGCCAGAGGGACAAAGATTTCCTGTTTTGCAACCTGGTAGCGCTGGACAGACTTTGCAATAGGTAAACATTCACGTCAAGCCTTAAACAAACTCCCTGGCTCTGACTTTGTGTATTTGGGGAGATTTCTCTCTCTCTCTCCACAGTTACCGTAGGTCAGAACTTGTACTGTTTTACCTAGTTGGCTACCTGAAATGATTAAATAGCTTTAGAAGAGGGTCGGAGAAATTCAGGGAGGACAAGTGGTCTATCAATGGCTGCTAGTCATGATGCCAATAGGCAACCTTCCAGTTTAGAAGCATTATGCCTCTGAACACCAGCTGCTGTGAAGCAGCAGCAGCAGCAGGAGAGGCCCATTACTCTCATGTGGGCTTCTCAGGGACATTGTGTTGGCCACTTGGAAATCTGGGTGTGGGGCTAGACAGACCACTGGCCCGATGGGGACGTATTCTTGGTATTCCAACAGGATTTTTCATTATGCCTTTATCAAGTCAGTATCTCCATGGGGTGCAGGTAAGACTGCTAAAATCCCCCAATAGAACTTCCAAGATATGGTTCACGGACATAAACAAAATCATACACATCCTACAAGCTGCAAAGGCTGCCACTGAAGCCAGAGGCAGACAGTACAATTCTGACTCCATGCCTGGATCTTGCAGCTTCTCCTCCTAGTACAGAAATCCTTCGATACTTCTGAATTATGCCATTTCAAGGCAAGAGCAGGTAAAATGTAGTGGCTAATAAGCTAAGCTTGCTATGAACCAGGGAGTGCCCAGTTCAAATCTTGCCTCTGCTATGGATGTAGTTTAGGGCAAACTATTCTCTGAGCCTCAATGTCCCATCTGCAATATGGGTACAACACCACTGACCTACCTTACATGTTTGCTGTTAGAACAGAAATAAGGTATGCAAAAGCATTTTGAGCAAAGAAAGAGGGACATAAATACTCAATGTTATTGGCGGCATCACTCATTAGGGTGCCAGTCTCCTGATCACAATGCCGCCTTAAATCCTTAAAATTGGAAACTATCAAGTTCTGTGTAATGCATAGTGCTTTTCAACCCAGAGCCTGCAAACATTATACATACTACTGTGCATGCTCATATGAATCTGATGAAATGCAACAAAGATCACAAAATGTTAGATTAGAGCATGTTATGAAATGTTATCTCTCAAGGTGCTCCTTATGATGGTCCATGGCATCTTTGCATCAGCTGCGCAGCAGGTTGTACCCATTTCACAGGCTGATTTAATTTATATGAGCTGCTGTATTGAAATGAACAAATGAGAAATTGAGCAGCAGAGACTGCAGTTTGCCCAGGCCTAAGTCTCTGAGGTGAGTCTAATGTGACCCGCCAGCCTGGATTGATGCATTTCTAGGGATCAACACACAGGAATTGCCAGAAACAAAGTAGGGCGAAAGGGTGAGGATGGAATTTTTTGAGCTGTGACCCGTGTTCTAGTTGGCAGCAAAATCAAAACAGCGCAGATATTGAAAGGGTAGGTTCATGAGAACAAATTACTGTAGGTTTCAGGAGCAAGACAAATAGCTTATCAGGAGTCATTTACCTTTTCATTTTGCAAGCCATCTCTTGGACCAACCTCAACTATTTTCACATATTTGGGAAGTGTACCAGCTGCTGTTGAGCTGAGCTGTAGAGGAGGAAAAATGATAAATTTATTTATTTACAACTGGGATAAAAATACATTTTCACAATGTTCTTATCAATCAACATGCCTAATGAATAATTAATGAAAAGGCATATGGAAGTCCATCTTGGGTACAGTACATAGCTAAACTAAAGGATTTGCTTCCGTAAGATGTAGCAATGGTCCCCGATTTGGATGGCTTTAAATGGGGTTCAGGACAAATTCATAGAGGTTAAAAGCAATTCACGGAGGGCAAAAACCAAAATATAGAGTAGATTCAACTAAGTTTGACATCTGTCCTTCTAGCATTTTTTGAAGGGTGGGCAGAATGTAGACACTGATCTACTGGTAGATCTCTGGGAGATTTACAGTAGACCAGCAAGGATTCCCAATTGTTTCAGAACAGCAACAACAAAATGTCATCCCTTACATCCCGGGGAGGGGGGGGGGGATCCTAATATCCTGAAATGAATAAAGCTTAAAGTGGAATGGATTTGTGCGTGGAAGGACTATAAGCCCACCTCCAAATGATTCCTCATGCCTCACAGCACTTTATTCATGTATTTCCCCAGAGAACCCTGGGAAAGTGCATCATTAAAAAAAAAACCTCTATAGTCCTGTATATACATATATCCATAAAACATGTTCTTATTCAGTGATTCCCAAGTTAGTAAAAACCTTTGGAACTGTTTTTTGTTTTTCTGGAGAATTTGTACGTAAACGAAACGGACCTCTACCATTCTCCGGCAAAAGGTGCACTTGTTCCTCTTGCCAGTCTGAATCTGCGAGTCACTGCAAGTGTTTACCGGTATCTTGCACACTGGCTGGTGGAGCTCGGGAGGTTGCAGTGCAACAACTAACCTGAAACGTGCCCTCCCCACTGGCCCTACAAGCAGCCTGTCTGGGGCCCATGTAGAAAACATCTGGAAGTGGCCCCTGCCGTTCGCAGGCCACCCCATTAGCAGCTGCCAGGGGCAGCTTAGGGACACCCCTCCCCACGGAGAGCCGCCACAACCGCAGCGCCCGAAGCAGCAGCAGCAGCAACGTCCCACTTCCCAACCTGGAACCGCCCCAACTCTGCTCTCCCGCTCACCGGGCGCAGCGAAGCCACCAGCCGCGGGAGCGCCCGCTTGGCCGCCACCATGTCGCCGCTTCTCCTCCTTCTCCAGCGAGAGTCCGCGACTGGAAGCGGGTCACGTGACGGTGGGAGGGCTTTGTTCCTCCACGTGACCCGCTTCCCTTGATGCGCGTGCGGCGGAGTGGGCGGCGCTGGCGCGTTCGTCTTCCCGAGAACACGGGCGAGGCTTCACCTGGTGAATCTCTGCCTGTCCGCTTGGGGAAAAGTCGCCGAGAATGGGAGCCCCCGCCACGGTTTATTTTATGCTCTTTACGCCTGAGCATGTGCAGAGTGCCTCCCTCGCCCCTGGCGGAGTAGCAGTAGCTGGCGCCGCCGCGCAGCTGGGAGTGCGGCAACCAGAACCAGAGCTTGAGGGGACAGCGTAAGAAGTGCTTTGATGAATCAGACGAAATGCTAATCGCGGCAGACACCTTCCTGCCGCCTCCAAGCAGGCGTTGCGCCTGAGAGGCTTTCAAGAAGGGAATAGGCGCTTCCTGTATTTTCTGACCGGCTACAACTGTTAAGAGCTCTGTGCCGGATTTACCTATAAATCTCTTGGGCCCCCCCAAAAAAAAATTAAAAGGGAAAAAACAACTGGATGTACATTTTTATCTTACGTACATGTACATAAGATAAAAAAACAAATAAAATAAAACCTACATACAGCAAGTGTTTTGTGTTGTGTAGGCTCCTATTTGTTATGTGCAAATTGCTTTAGATACCTATTAGGTCCATAAATTACCATATAGCACATATTCAACACAAAAAATGGTGACAATTTGTTGTTGACAAAGGACAGCTGGACATATAAAGGGCCCCATTACCTTCAGTCTCCTGCCAACCTAGCAGTTCGAAAGCACGTCAAAGTGCAAGTAGATAAATAGGTACCACTCTGGCGGGAAGGTAAACGGCTTTTTCGTGCACTACTCTGGTTCACCAGAAGCGGCTTAGTCATGCTGGCCACATGATCTGGAAGCTGTACGCTGGCTCCCTCGGCCAGTAAAGCGAGATGAGCGCCGCAACCCCAGTCATCTGCAACTGGACCTAATGGTCAGGGGTCTCTTTACCTCATCAAACCTAAATCCGGCTCTCTATGTATAAAATGACACCAGACCCATACAAGCATAACAAGGACTGTTTTTGACAAAGGTAAGCATGACATGCAAGTAACATGCAAGTTCCCTATCAGAGTTTCACATTTTTGTATTTGCTTGAGTTATGCTTGAACCTCAACATCCGAAGCAAATCCCTCACCTTCAAAGCTCTTCCTGGTCAAGCCTGATTTCCTGTTATCTCTTTGCCCCGTAACTTTCCCACCTCTTAGCATTAGTCACATGGCTACTATGAAGTTTCCTGCTAACAATCTGAGCTTATGCACAATAGGGACGGCAGCCCTACATTGCTCTTGACCACTCTCAGCTGCTGCTGCTCGTACCTGAAAATCCCTTCCAAATACCTGATGCCACCTTTCTGCCCTGCTTTGTGTTCTTCTCAACTTACTAAGAGGCTAAAGAAAGCAATGTAATGACACATAATCAATTACACCTCATTTTGCTTGCTACACTTATCAGCCTAACATATAGTGGCCTTCAAAAAAACAAAAACAAAAACCCAACCTATACAGTATGGTACTATCCATCCTTCAGGTGTACCGGAATTCTCAAACGTGCATATAGGATACAAGAGATAACCATGATTTTTTCCCTAATAGCTGAAACAACTCATTACACATACTATTTGCACTCATTTTTGAAAAGTATACCTGTCCCATCAGGCTTCCTCTTCGTAAAGGTCCCATTTTGCACTCTGGTGTCTCCTGCTCACACAGGGGTTTGACTTAGCTTGGCCTGCACGGGTGACTTGCAGCACTGCCCTAAGTGCATTTATACCACTAAAGCAACATAAGCCTGCGGCTCTGAGATAAGAGCTATTTGTTTTGGCTCTAAAACTGCCAATTTTATTTACTTGAGATATTCCCTTCACCCAAGGGTCTATGGAATGAAGTGGAAAGGTGTGTTACTATTCTCCTCCCTCCCACCAAAGTTCACAATTGTTGCGACCCAGCGCCAAGAGAGTTTTGGATGCCCAGTATATACTCAGCATTTTAGCATCGTGGCATTTTTCTCAGTATGTTGCAAGGAATGATCAATGCCAAAAGCTATTTGCCAATGTCCCCAAGCCAGGAGACAGATGACATCAATTGCATTTTTTGGATCCCCCTAACTGGCACTGAGCTTGAGCTTTTGAGGTTGACTGTTACTTCACAGCACTGCAATTAATGATTGAACCAGGATGTTCATTGGAAACCACCTTTCTTTGGAACACGCATGGGTCTTTCCCCTTGAACATGTTAAAAATCATTTTAGAAATGATTGAAGGTAACTAAAGGGTTGAGAGAGGATTTCCTTTGCCTCCGAGGTAATGGATATCTCTGAAAAGTGCTGGAGTAAAACAATAGCACCCCTCTGGTGTCTCCTTGGCTTTCTCAAGAGCCTGTGTCCATGCTGTGAGCTGCTAAGTCCTAGATAAATCCCCTATTCTCTCATCCTATGCTTATCTATTATGGAGATAATAATACTATGGAGATAATAATACTAAGATGGTGATTAAATGTGGTATTATTATTCCACAGGATAATTGAAAAGCTGCATTTTATGTGCAGAAAAACTGGTCACCACAAAGGGCATTCTCACAAGCCAGTTCTAATGGCTGCCTACCCATTCCCAGTGTGGTGTAGTGGTTAAGAGCGGTAGACTCGTTATCTGGGGAACCGGGTTCGCGTCTCCACTCCTCCACATGCAGCTGCTGGGTGACCTTGGGCTAGTCACACTTCTCTGAAGTCTCTCAGCCCCACTCACCTCACAGAGTGTTTGTTTGTTGTGGGGGAGGAAGGGAAAGGAGAATGTTAGCCGCTTTGAGACTCCTTCGGGTAGTGAAAAGCGGGATATCAAATCCAAACTCTTCTTCTTCTTCTTCTTCTTCTTCTTCTTACCCATTTTGCTTCCAAACCTCACTTGTTGCAATGCCTTATATTCAGATCATGCAATGCTTTTACTTCAATTCCAATGTTTTATTATTTTTGCAAAACCAACATTTGAAATCAGATGTGAAAAACAGAAAAGGCACTGTGATCAATACATTGCAGAATAACACATCAGGAGGACCACTCATACCATGTGGTTCAATCTAGCAGTTTGGTTTTATTTAAAAAAATTAAACATCTGATTTAAAGTCATTCATTTACAGAGTTGCACCGTACGAGTTTCCTTTTGAAATATAGATACTGTCATATCTTGTCTTGATAGGCCATATGATGGAGGTGAAGAAATCACCTGTTATAGCTGCTAAGCAACTACAACACACTCCTTAAACCTGCTGGGATCTACTGCATTGCATGATCGTAGTCTAGAGGCCATAATGGGGGCGGCAGAATGCAGTTTGACTGCTACATACCACTTGCAGCAGAGATGGAGAACCTGTAGTGCCCAGCTGCAAGTTCCATCATCCTCAACTGGCTGGTGCTGATGGGAGCAAGACTAACATCTGTAGTGCCACAGATCTCACATCCATCCCTTGCAGGGTCAACATTTCAACCCAGTGACTCATACCCTTCACTCAAGAGCCACATTTGCCCTCAATTGCATGATTAGCTTGTACTTCTGGAGCACAATAACATCCCTCAAGAAACGGGGTAAAAGGTCCTGCAATCGTATTCCCCATCTTGTATGTTTATTCGTCTAGAAGATAAGTTTATATGCTATGGAAGGGTTAGCCAACATGGTATCCTCCTGATTTGGACTACAACTTCCATCAGCCACAGCTAGCATGACCAGTTGTCAGGGATGTTCGAGTCCAACACCTGGAGGGCACCAGATTTGCTGTCCTTGACATAAGGGAAGGGACTAGCTAAGGAAAAACGGGGTGCGATGAGCAGCCAATGGTGGAAGTTTCAAAATTTTGCCAGCCATGCCAGTGGAAAAGACACCTAATGCCATATGCAGCAATATGAATTAACTGGATGTTTCAGGATAGCATTAACTCTTCATCAATAGTATGCATGGAAAAGGCAAGTGAGGGACCAGCTACTTTTCTTATTTACAAGTGAATTCTTAATTGATTTGTAAGTCTAGACCTTGAAACCCATTCCAAGAGAGTCCTTTTCCTGTTCTACATGGGCTCACGATCCACTTTTTGCAAGAGATGAACTTACACAATTCTGAAAACATGAAGGTCATATCATCACTGCCTTCCAAGAACAAAGTTGTTTTGTTCCCCTCAAATCACTACACCAAAATCTGGCATTTAATTATCTATTGCCCCACAACTGTGATGTATTGATGGCTCCTTACCAGTGATTCTAGTTAATTCTGTGTTCCCTCCCATTGGACTTTGCTGGTTTGTGAACTCAGATACAAGGCCTCTCCTTTCCACTTCCAAACAAAACACTTTTCAGAAGCTTTCAAAGTTCTAATTAATACCTCATAATACCAATGGTCTATGTTTTGGACATGTATTTTTGGTGTTCATACTTATTGGATAGGGCAGTTATTCATGTTTTTGAGTGATGTTTGTGAGTGAACACTTAATATAGTTGTTTTGTTTTATACTTAGTATATCTGTTTCATTTTGATTTATTATTGTCGATTGTATGCTGTTGTCTCTGGAAACTGCTTTGTGACTCCTCCTGTGTAAAGCGATACATAAATGGGAGACCTGCTCTAATTCAAATGAGATTAATTGCTGAGCTCTGCTCACTTCCCCCCTAATCAATGGCCTAAGTTTGCATGTCACAGTATACCAGGTAATGGTTTAATGGAATGTGCTTTTCAGAGCTGCTTTTGTTCTTTTCCTGCAAGTGGACCCAAACCATGATCCCTGTCTTAGCATTAGAGCAAAACAAACCATGACCCCAGATTTGGAGGTAACGCTAATCCAGGAATCATGGTTTCTTTTGCTCTAACAAAGCATCATCAGTAAGTCAAGGACAAACCTTGACTACAGATCAGGGTATGCTGAGACTGAAACAAGCAACAATTTCTGCTTCAGGTGTAATGCTAAGTCAAGGATCACAGTTTATTTCAACCTAAGTGGCCAAGATCACAATAACTTTGGTGTTCAGTTAACCACTAGGTATAGTTTCCCATAACATGTGAGTGAAGTAGAACTCACCACAGCCCAAGCTAATTTCCCCGAGAAGTTACTGGAGACAGTTCTCATTCTGTGCAAATGATGCTCAATGCATTACAGCAGAGTGCTTTTGGACATTTGTGTCAGGCAAATTAAATCCTGCTGGGAGAGGCCCGTTCTTCGGTTTCTCCCTACTGAAATGCAACACCTGAGGATTGCTAACACATAAAACATTGCATTGCTTTGCAGACCCATCTTTTAAGCCCCACCCACCTACCATTTCAAACCCATTCATGCCACTAATCACACCAGCTTGAATGGTTCGTCACTGAGAGAGAAACAGACGTTCCTCAATTTCCTTCCAACTTCACCATCATGCCACTCCAACTAGCTTAAGAGTCCAGGCATGCTGCAGAGGGAGAAGTGAAGGAATAGCAGAGGGAAGCATGATCTTCAGTCCTTTGTCTGGGGCTACCTGCCATTTCAAAGGTTCAGAGAATCCCAACATAGTCACCTAAAACAAGGAAACAAAAGTTGTTAATTTGTTACTTTATACAAAAACATTGTAAGATATTAGGCTGGTTCATATAGCTAGCAATCTCCATATCGGCCTTGCAGAGCACGTGGAACCACCAAACGGCTAATAACATGACTAGTAATGTATATTTTGATCGCACATCTTTTCTCGGTGACATGGCCACCCCTCCGCAGCATCCTAGCTGGGCCATGAGCCCAATGCAGGTACTGTGTGTTAATCACGTGGGAAGAACCAGTGAGTAGTGGTTAGTGTTAAGACTGGGAGACCAGGGTCTAAATCCCCACTTATCCATGAAGCTCACTAGGGGATCCTGGACCAGTCACAGTCTCTCGGTCTAACCTGCCTCACAGGGTTGCTGTGAGGAGAAAATAGAGTGGGGGAGCACCATGTACACTGCTTTAAGCTTCTTGGGGGAATGGTGGGATATAAACATGAGAAATATAAATAAACAGATACAGTACTGCTAGAAGGAACCCCATTGCACTAAACAACTCACTGTCTTCAAACAATTCATAATTAGGGTAGAAGGACCGTTCAGAATAAAGCACAATGATTTCAGAAATATCCCCTGTTTCTTAAGCATTTCCAAGAAAGGAAGAGTATGGAAATGGCAAGTTTCAATTAGGGTTAAGGTTTTCACTGTGCTCTTTAAGAGAACACTGTACCACTGTAAAAACAAACTGTACCAATATTGTAAAGAGGGGACTGCCTTTATCAAGCTTATTACAGTTAAGAAAATACCAAGAATGAGAAAAAATAACTTTAAGGTACAGACATTTGCCAAGCACCTGCTTACTGGCTTAAGGCCTGAAGAGTCTAGGGATTGTGGGTAGCCTGAACAGGCGCAAAACTACAGCTGCTTCCTTCCCAACAAGAGGCCACATTATCCATCTGCACAGATTGATCTCTTGTCAGAAATGAAGAAGTAAAAAGTGATTGCAGAGCACGGGGTAGACCACATACACAGGATGCAAGAAGAAGCAAATAGCATTCTTATAAAATGGCATTTAAATATGTGAATTCTGTTTTCAGATGGCATTTTGCTGTTTAAGTCTATTACAGAACATTCTGGCAAGTATCGAGCTACAATGGCCTATTGAAGGGAGAGGCTTCTCTGATTATTTGCAGCAATCTAATTTTCTGAAGAGTCATAGGGCAATTTTAGAGTGAAAACCTGTGGCTGCCAGATGGCACAGCAAGATGGGAACATGTGCCAACCCTGAAAGCTCTACACTGCCTGCCTGTGTGCTACCAGGTTTGATTCAAGGTGTTAGAGATGGCTTGAAAGCCCTAACCAGCTTTGGGCCCAAATATCTGCCAGAGCATCTCCTCCAATGCCAGACAGCTTGATCTTAAGATCAGCCAGTGGGGAGGGAGCAGCTCTGTTCACAGCCCCCACCAGGATTCAGGGTGAGGGGATGTATAGAAGGAACTTATCTGTGGTAAGGCCACATCCTTGGAATGATCTTCTATGAGTTAATTTCAGTTCGATTTATTTATGCAGTCTGATAATAGAAGATTTACCCTGAGCAGCATTATATGTGTTTTAATTAGCTGTTACAATTCCCCTCCCCCCATTTGAATATGCTTTAGTTATATTTGCTGTATTTTTGTTGATATGTTTTGATGTATATCACCCTGAGCTCTTTCTGAGACAGGGCTAATTATAAATATCCCAAATAAATTAATCTCTTGGAAATACTCAGCAACTAGATTGACCACTGACAGCCTGCCTTCCTACACTGTAGTTACTACTACTTCTCCTGCTGCCCACCTCACCCAACTGCATTACTTACAGGGAGCAGAGGCTGTAGCCTCTGTGTTAATTTGTGGCCTCCTCACAAAAGGAAAAGAAGAGAATCTGGGAAGGCACATGACTGATAGGGAAATAAATGCAAACAATGCACTCCTATCATTTTCTGGTGTGGGCATCATAGTGACCTGGAGCCAGCTATAAGAGCAGTGAATCTGCAGCCCTAAAGTGGGCAAGAGCAGTGCATGGGGTGGGGGAGATGGAAGGAGCTACTTGTCTTCATGCTGGGCAGTTTTCCCTGCCCCTCAGAAGTTAAACCCAGCTAATCAGATAACTGGAGAGGTGCCCTAACAGCATGAAGATGCAGGTTCAACTCCTGGTATTTCCAGTTAAAAAGATCTCAAGAAGCAGAGCTAGGAGAGAGCTTTGCCCAAGACCATCAGCAGCTGTTGCCAGCCAAACTAGACAGTAGTGGCATATGTGTATTTGTGTGTGTGATACTTGAAGGGGTACTTTGCCTTTCCAGAGGAAATATGCATATAAATCTGATATGGAGATTCTGTGTTGCATTTCCTTTCAAGCGAAATCCAGCACAACTTCTACTGTATCTTGGCAAAGGTAACTGAGAGGGCGCTTATTTGGTCATGCCTGGTATAGACAGACCAATAGCCAGACTAAGGTAATTTTGTATTCATATTGAATACGGGGTATTCAAGTTCCTACTAGAGCCATTAAAATAATTCTTTGTTATAACAGAGGTTTAAGAAATGTTAAAAACTATTGAGATGCCAGTAGATGCTATTTTCAGGCCTGCTTTCCCCTCTTTCCTTACATTAGTAGTTGCAGATGAGACAGGTGATGGAAGAATCAACACACTGTTTTCTGGCCAGGTCAGGAAGATAGCATAGACTGTTGCTCCCTTTGAAGTGTACCTGAGAAAATACATAGCAAAGCAAAGTTGTGGAAAGCAACATAAAAATTCCAAAGCAAAGAAAAATCATCCATCTTTTGCAGGAGCAGAACATCTGTTT
Source organism: Lacerta agilis (assembly GCF_009819535.1). Lineage (NCBI taxonomy): Eukaryota > Metazoa > Chordata > Lepidosauria > Squamata > Lacertidae > Lacerta > Lacerta agilis. The sequence continues at coordinate 59,274,729 of NC_046319.1, forward strand.
CGGAAATACCTTCCCTTGCTGATGTTTGCAGGGATCTAGTGCTTCTTCCACCCTCTCATGTTGTGGCTCCGTGGCCAAGAATGATGAAAGCCTCAAAGTCCACCTTTACACTCACACCCCCTAAAAGCAAACATTGCATGACAGTCCGTCCTTGCTTTTCAACTGCTGCCGTCACCAACATGGAGGTGGGTCTGGCAGGGGCCTGTGCAAACTTTCCATTAAGAGTTCTATGCTGGGCTATTCTCTTTTAAATGTTCTCTGCTCCTGAAAGACTTTCAAAGTTGGTATTCTCTCATCTCTCCCTCTACTTAGGATTTAGCATATCACCATGTCATAGCTGATGTATGCAGGGGAGCTTTTAATAGCAAAAATTATTCCTGCATTGAATGGGTGTTGAACTAGATGACCCTCGGAATCCCTTCCAGCTCTACAATTCTGTGATCTATGAAAAGCTGCCTTGGAGATAATTGGTGATATGGCAATGTGTGCATCTTTTAGATAAATAAAATAACTACCCCCAATGTAGTAAATACCAAAAAGTCAACAGAAGTTTTAAAAGTGTAACCAGCGTTTAAACAAAACAAAGCCATTTGTGGTTTCAGATGTTAAATCTAATACAAACTTTCTCATTAAGTACAATAAAGCAAAGCACAGTAAGAAAAGAAACCATTAATCTGAATAGCAAACCTTCATGGGCTTTGGGTGCTGAAAGAGCAGAGAACTGCAGTCCAATCAAATACTTTGACAGCCAGCGTCACCTGTGATTGACAATAGTTTATGTCTTTTTCTAAGGTGAGGCTTCTTGTGTTTCAGTTTCCTTTGAACTACTGCTGCACATGCAAAAGGTTTGCCCTTCTTACTACCTCAGTAAAATAGTATCTGGGTAATAAAGGCTTATAGAGACTAGATCTTCTTTCACACCTGAATTTGTGTAAGATATTACAAAAGGAATTTTGTGCAAGTGTGCTCGTTCCTAAAGAGGTTCTAAAACAGTTTACTCATCACATTAAGAATGCCAATACTGCAACCAAATATACATGAAGACACTGTGACATCTCTTGTTGCTATGAAAATGATGGTACAACTACAAGTAGCTGAAGCATTAGAGGCTACCTCCCTGAATCTTCAAGAAGAAGCCCCCTTTTGTATTAGTTTTTGCCATACCATGTGCTGCAAGTGCAATTCTCCTTTTGTATTCTCCATGGCTTTGATTCATAAATGGCCTCCCCATTAATGCCTAGCCACTTCCCAAGGGCTAGGAGCCTCTCTTGGAAGACTGGAGCGATCACCCCTTCTTTTGTGGGCCCCACATTGAGAAGATAGTTTCCACCATAGCTCACAGTTTGCACAAGTTCCTGTGGTAAAGACAGAAACAGAACATATAAACATTTTTTAAGTCAAGAGAGAAAGAAAGCCATTCCCCAAAGGAGCAATAAAATTGCAAGTGCCTGTTTGAGTCAACTAGTCCAGTCCTTTACATTGAGAAAGGATACTCTAGAACAGGGGAGATAACATGGTCCACAATACCTCAAAGACCGCTTCCCCCCATATGAACCAACCTGGACCCTGCGCTCATCCTCTGAGGCCCTTCTTCATGTGCCTCCTCTGCTAGAGGTCCGGACAGTGGCAACACAACAATGGGCCTTTTCTGCAGGGGCTCTCCATTTGTGGAATGCTCTCCCCAGGGAGGCTCTCCTGGCACCTTCACTACATTTCTGTATCTTTAAGTGCCAGGCAAAACTCTCTAAACAGGTAATTGGCCTTTAAACTATCTGCGACCTTTAAGAAGCGAATGGGATGTTTTTAATGTCCTTCTCTTTCCTCTTGGTTTTAATGTATGTATGTTGGGTTTACTGTCTGTTCGCAAGTCGCTTTGGTTTCACTGGGCAGGATAAAGCAACTAAAGAATGTTAATACATGTAGTAGTAGTAGTCAAGGATGATGGCAGTTGTAGTCCAACATCTGGGGGGGGGACAACACATCAGCCACCCCTGCTCTAAAACAAACCACAGGCACCTGCCTCCTTTTTCCTGAAAGACTTAGGAAATTCCATAACCTCACAAGTATCCAACATTATAGTAAAATATTCACATTGCAGAATGTATCCTACTGCTCTTGCAGTAATTTCAACAAACTGACTCTGATAAACATACAAAGCAAAATTTTCACCAAGCATAAATATGCTGCATGCTCATGTTGATGCCTCCAACATTTGTGGGGGATTTAAGTATAAATTGGGAAGAAGGAAAAGGGCCTGTCTGAGCAGGTGTGGTGGTGGCATTTCATGCCAGTTCTTATCCTCTCCTTTGCCTTTTATCATATGCAGTCCCATCAAAAGTCAACCAACAGGATGAATGTTTATGCTTTTGCTTGGTTTGTTCTCTTTTCAGGTATTCATCTGTGGTTGTAGGAGGCAGTTGGTTTGGGGAAGATTGAAAAAGCCTATTTTTTAAGATACTGAGCTTGTCCAGCAACATTTACATGTGTTTAAGCTGAAGTACAAAAGTATCTAGCATTTTCCTAAAGAATGTGGCCTACTTTAACTAGAGATGAGGCTCAATTCAAACTTCTGCTCCAGCTGTTGCAACCTCCAGGCAACTCTCTGCAAGCTTTTGCAACATCACTGTTGGATGGCCAATCCTTGGCCTTTGTTTACACTTCAAAGTGCTCACCTGAATGATGCTGGATTCATCCATGACTTCACTGATTTGCATGTCGCTTCGATACCCCCAAGATCTCCTGTCAATAGAGCTGCACATCTCCCACTTGTGGTCTGGCAGAGTGCTAGGCTTGTATTTATCTTGACAGTTATAGTAGCCTCCATGGTGGCAAGAGCAATTGATGCCCCATCGATCATTCACCACTACAGTATCCTGGAGGGAGAGATTCATGGGAAATAACTGCAGCTGTTTTGCCTTATGCTACACTCTTCAATAATTACAGGTGCGTGTGAAATCCTCCAGATAAAACAGAGCTTAATGTTTCATGATAAAAATGGAAGTATCCAGTGTGTTCTGCTCATCCACTTTGCTTTGGATCAAAGACAGGGGACAGCAACACATGGCCCTATAGATGGCTGTAGAATCCCTGTTAGCACTCTGAAGAAAGTGGCCTCATTCACACGAAACCATGACTTGTGCCTTGAGCTGGAATAAGCCTGAACAAAGTCTTGGGCTTGCGCCCAGCTCCCTGACAGTGCAGTGAGGATAAAGACTTTGCTACAGTTTAGTTCCAATATTACAGAATCCTGGCCTGTTGTCTGCCCGTTCCCAGATGACTGCAGTATTGGGTGGCAATCTGCATATGGGAATGAGCCACTGCTGATGGAACTTCCGTATCACCTCACCTTAAGCAAATGCCTTTCAGCTGAGTTTGTACACACATTCAGATGCCTGGTTGCAGTGATAGACTGGATGAGGGTGCTGGATGGGGATAGGGTGCCTATGCTCTGGTAACATTGCATTAAGTCTAGTAAAACGTGTTATATGCGGGGCTACCTCTGAAGAGGTTTCATGCACTTCAGCTGGTGCAAAATCTGGCTGCCATATTTATAAGTGGAACTGGGACGATGAATAATCGAATAACAGCACTGGCCATCTGTACTGGCTTTCAGCTGATTTCCAGGCCAAATTCCAAGTGCTAATTTTAACCTATAGTGTGTCATATGGATGAACACTCTATTGCCTTAAGGCTTATGGGTGTCTCTTTCCTTATGAACCTGCTCAGAACCCCCTGGTCATCTCTGGAGCCCTTTTCTGAATACCATCTCCAATGGAGGCGCAGAGGGTAGCCGCGTGAGAAAGTGCCTTTTCTCTAGAGGCTCTCTGCCTTTGGATCACTTTCCCCAGAAAGGTGCACCTGGCTGCAAATCTAACAGCTTTTCACTGTCGGGTTGGTTTTTTTTTTAAAGACACCCAAATATTTGAATACTGACATCATTCTCTCGCTAGCTCAATAGAAGGCTTTTAGCTGCTTATGGTTTTACGGTGATTGTGTGTGATTAATTTTATGGCAGGAAGTGCACTCTTGGAAGGGACACTAAGTGTGATCTTTTTTAGTTACTGTATTTATAGTTTAAAATATTTGTTTATAAACCACCATGAGACCTTTGGGTATAAGGCAACACATATATGATCATAACCATAAGCTGATCTTGCATCAGAAGCAATTCATACATCTCACCATGGAGGAAAGAGAAAGTGGCGGAATTTACAAAGGAGCACAAAAAATGTGACAACCCCATATACCAGAAACCATTCTAAGAGATTCATCTCAAATGCAAACAAGGAGACTACCCAGTTCTTAACCTTTTTAACAGATCAGTAAACATGAAGGAAATTGAGATACCTTGACTGGACTGTCATTGTAAAGCCAGGCGAGGAAAGAGGTTGAGTTCCAGTAAGTATCTGGTGCCTCCCAGTCTCCATCAGACCAAATGAGATCTGGCTTGTATCTAAGATGCAAGTGCCATTGCGTCATAAGTCTGAGTTGGTCAGAAGCCTATTGTGCCAGTGGTCTGCATGCAAGAAACCTACATTCTTATTACAAAACTGGAGTTCTTTGTGCACTACAAACATGTTTTAGAAATGACAAAGTTATAGGGTTGCATATGTACTGCAGTTCCATAAAGCATAAAATTGGTAAAGAACTTGAGTGTTCTCCCCCCCCCCCAAAAAAAATATGTTCCTAGCGCTCTCGCCTGTAACAATATGCTTGAAAGTCTGTCAGCATTGTTTGCTGAAATTCTGGAAGCCACTGTAGGCAAAACAAAAGGGGTTGACCTTTACACTCACTAAGACTGCAATCCTATGCACACTTACCTGTGAGCAAACCCCATTGAACACAGTATGATTTCCATCTGAGTAAACATGCCTACAATATTGCTGAAGGGGATGGGGAAAAGCTTGGCTACCATTTCTAAATAAGTAACCATGACAGGGCCTGAGAGGCAGGGCTTCAGTGGCTTCCCCAGCTATTTCCCCCCTAAGACTATCAAAACAATACATGCATATATAGCCCTGGCATATATATCCTGCCCTTCCTCAAGGAGATCAGGACACTGCATATGAACTTACCCATTTCATCCTCATAACAACCCACCAAGGTAGTTTAAGGGGACACATAGTGAACCATTTGAGATTTCATAGCTAAGTCATGGTTTCACTGTAGGAATCATGGTAGAATGTTGGGACTATGGCAGAGGAGGCCTATGTAACTTTTTACAGCCCCTTACATTCTGTTAAGTGTTGCATGAACAATAACAATCTACCATAGCAACAAGTAGCAAGGGGAAACCTCTGAGCAACCCAATTTACTTGAAAGTCTCACTTTGTTCAATGGGGCTTGGTAGGGAGCAAGCATGTAAGTGGAGGTTGTTCAATCTTACCTCAAGACAAGCTCATAAAGCTCAGGCAGTGTCTTGCCATAGACAAAAAACTGACTCTTGAAGCCATTTTTTTTGTCCAATAAATAGAGAGGGTTAAACCATTCATAGAGGGAATGGTACAGTCCATAGTGTATGTTCCTAAAGATTAAACAAAGGGGGAAACACAGTAATGGAGTTAGATAGGTCTGGATGTCAACAGAAGGCACAGCAATGATCTTCCACTCCCCACTTGTTAACCCACATAGATACCTTTCTCTGAGAGCATCCCCCAGTTCACCCACCAAGTCTCGATGGGGCCCCGTATCTACCGAATTCCAGTTCCATGACACGGTGGACCCCCAGTTGGTGAAGCCTTCATGATGCTTTGTAGTCAACACCACATATCTGTAGGCACCAAAGACACAGGATTAGAAAGGAAGAAAATTAATCCATGATATTCCCAAATCTAACAGGGAGGGTAGGCGAGAGCTGGAGACTAGACCAATATGAGCCTTCCCAACTTTGTTAAATCACTTCATTTTCTCTCTCTCTGGCTGCACTTCCAGACTGTCACTATTTTCATGTGAGATTCAGTCATGTACCAGCTAATTCAGGTTGTACAATTATAGCTGATTGGGAGGTCTCGCAGCAAACCCACTTCCCCAAAGGGTCTGACTTTTTGCGATAAGCGACAGGAAAATGCACTGGAAAGTTGGCATAACAATTGCTTTGATGCAATTGCATTTAACCACCCCACAAACAAATCACAATGAATGCTCATTAAATAGCCAATGGCATCTAATCTCCCTGCAACCAAATTAGGATAAATGCTTAATAAACAAGTCGGCCTGAAATACACTTAAGTAATGCTTCTATTTTGCCTTCTCCCTGTGTACAGTACTCTTCAAGACACTGTAAAAACTTTTAACTATTGCTTGTGTATTCTGTTATCTTCTGTAAAAACACAGGTCTCTTCTTTTATTCTTTCCCAGTTTGATGATTGAAATTCTCTTTGTACACTCTTTCAGGTTCACCCTTTCTCTTCTACTTATTTCTGGTGCCTGTACAGCTGGGTTTTTCCATTTCTTGTTTTGCTGGCTTCTGTTTGTTCATTGCCCTGCATTTTATCCAGTTCTTCCTCTCTGTGAGTGATTGAACTTCTTTCCCAAAATCTTCAACCTCTTGTAACTTCTGCAATGACTTCCCCATCCCACTTCATTTTGTATCCCTCCCCCTCCCTTTACTGTTTTGTTTTCTATGGCTAAGTCCTTTTAAATCAAGGGTTGTATACAATGCTACTCCGACTCAGAGCAGACCCAATGAAGATAATGAACATAACTAACTTAAGACCATTAACTTCAATGGGTCTACTTGAAGTAGGACTTAGTTGGATACAATTGTATGGCACATACCTTTTGAGGTGTTTCCTCAATAAGCCTATAATTTTAAATTAGACCATCCCAACAGCAATGTCTGGAAAATGGCTAGCCCAGCCTCGTAAGAAGCCTCACCAAGAGATAGGGTGTGATAGCTGGTCAAGAACTGAATGAATGAGGGAGGACTATGGCAAAACCTTTTGCACAAAAGAACCCCAACTGGATAAGACTATTGTCTATCAAGTTCAGCATCCTGTTTCCCACAATGACCAACCAGATGCCTCTGGGAAGCCCCCAAGCAGCACCTGTCTGAAGGCAACAGTTTTCTTATTACCACATCTTTCAGCAGGAAATTTCAAAACTTAATTATGTGTCTTAGTATGTATTTTACATTTTTGTAAGTCCAAAATCTACTGCATGTCAATTTTATTGGGTGATGCTGTGACAGAATTTAGGGAAGGCCCATAGCTTAGAACATTTGCTTTGCAGACAGAAGATCCCAATTTCATTCCCTGGCATCTCCAGGTAAAGCTGGGAGAGGAAGTAACACAGTTCTGTGTAACACCTTCATTCTTCTGCAGGTTAAGACTGGACTCAAGCTAGATTCAAGCCTAGAAAATATAGCTATAGCCTAATAATTATGAATGCTATAATAGTTTTGCAATGATTTATATTATGAAAGAGCAATGGTGTGTAGTAACAATAATTTTCTATGCAAGAGTATTTTATCCATCGTAGAACAATGAAAATGCCATGCAATAAAAAATATTGTAACATAAATGAAATGAATTACACGCAGCATTATCCTTTCTAAAGATGCTGTGTAGGAATCATTTGCTATGTGCTACAACATTATGCCAATAACAGATTATACACAGCATAAAGGTAAAGGTACCCCTGACCGTTAGGTCCATTCGCGGACAACTCTGGGGTTGCTGCGCTCATCTTGCTTTACTGGCCGAGGGAGCCGCCTTTGCCTGCAGACACCTTCCGGGTCATGTGGCCAGCATGACTAAGCCGCTTCTGGCGAACCAGAGCAGTGCACAGAAACGCCGTTTACCTTCCCGCCGGAGTGGTACCTATTTATCTACTTGCACTTCGCCGTGCTTTCAAACTGCTAGGTGGGCAGTAGCTGGGACTGAACAACGTGAGCTCACCCTGTCTCGGACTAGGCTCAGTTGTTTTTTAGACCAGTGTTTTTCAACCACTGTTCCGCGGCATACTAGTGTGCTGCGAGATGTTGCCTGGTGTGCCGTGGGAAAAATTGTGTTTATTTGATTCCTATTCAAGAGAATTACTTTCTATATAGTCAATATAGGCACAGAGTTAATTTTTTCAACATTTTCTAATGGTGGTGTGCCTCGTGATTTTTTTCATGAAACAAGTGTGCCTTTGCCAAAAAAGGTTGAAAAACACTGTTTTAGACCACAGCGCCACCCGCGTCCCATACACAGCATAACCACATAATAAAAAGAAAACACTTTATTATTGCTTAATCGTGCTAAGCCACGGGCCGGCGGATATTCAGAAGCACCCTCTGCTGCCCGCTCCGCCCGTCTCTTGCTGACCTGGCGCCGGCCTGCTGGAAGAGCCGCGCCCACTGCCGGGGCTGGAAGTCGCGAGCGGTGAAGCGCGGGGCGAAGTCCGCGTAGCTGGTGCCTGGCGGGAAGCGCGCCTGGACGAAGCGGTCGAAGGCGGGCTGCTTCTCGCCCCGCCACTGCCACCAGAACCACTCGGAGCCCCAGGCCGGCACCGAGAACACCCCCCAGTGGACGAACACACCGACCTTGGCGGCGTCGAACCAGCCCGGCAGCGGCCGAGCGTCTAAGCTGGGCCAGTCGGGGGCGTAGCGCTGAGGGGGCGCCGAGGCAGAGGCTGCCCCGACCAAGCAGAGCCACGCCGCCGCCGCCGCCGCCCGCAGGAGAAACCTCTGGACCGTCTCCATTTTCTTTCCCCTCAGCAATCGCCGCTCAGAACGGCTCTGATTGGCGCCAGCAAGAGCTTTCTTCGGCCAATCGCAGCCTCGCTGCCATATGTAATCATGCATAATAAGCACGCGACCATCCTGGTGCATGAGAGCGAGCAGCTGATAGCGCGAGGGAGTGAGAGCGGCATATAGTACAGGAGCGGAAGTCGAGCAGTCTCCCAAGGACTTGGATCTCGAGAAAGGAAGTGGACGCTGTGGCTGCTGCTGCTGCTGCTGCTGCTGCTGCTGCTGCTGCTGCTGCTGCTGCTGCTTCTTGTCGTTCAGTCGTGTCCGACTTTTCGTGACCCCATGGACCAGAGCACGCCAGGCACGCCTATCCTTCACTGCCTCTCGCCTTTACAGCATTGGACTTTCCTTTCGCTTCCAGGCATATCCGTAACTGAGTGACCTTTCGGCTTTAGCCCAGCCGCTTCATCAGCTCTGAATTCAAGTCTTTACCAAGGCGGCTTCCGTACGAGGTTAAGATAGAAAGTCACAAAAAAAGCTGTCGCAGTACCAGATCTGGGTTCAAATGTTCACCCATGAAATGCACTAGATGACTTTGGGCCAGTCACCAACTCATAGCCTGACCTACCTTGAAGGGTTGTTGCGAGGATTAAAAAATAGAGAGAATCATGTATCGTGCCTCAACTTCCTACTACATAAGTATAATAAATAAAAGTAGCAATTAAAAAATCCGACTGGCTTACTACATTTCAGAGCACATAAACATTAAAACTATTATAAGACAACTTCTGTGCCAATGCCATCTGAAACAATGTCCTCGGTGCCTATATATATATAAATATATATATACCAGGAGGGAATTTCATAGTTGGGGTTTTGTTTGGTTTTTGAAGTAGTTTTTATTAAATATTTTCATGAATTACAAAAGAATGTGCAGTGTCTCTTTTTTGTTGTTCAGATCAGGGAATTCCATAGTTGTAGTAGGATGATCACTAAGAAGGCAGGCCATATCTGCCAGCCGAACTGGTTGTACTGGTTGGTCTCTTCTGGAGCTTAAAGAAAAGGCAGACTGGTAGAGCTGGAGGCAACCTGGCTGGATCCAAATGGTTTGACAGTAGGCTCTACTTCCTTCTCACACAGTTAGAAGAAGACGAAGAAGGGTTTGGATTTGGTATCCCGTTTTATCACTACCTGAAGGAGTCTCAAAGCGGCTCACATTCTCCTTTCCCTTCCTCCCCCACAACAAACACTCTGTGAGGTGAGTGGGGCTGAGAGGCTTCAAAGAAGTGTGACTAGCCCAAGGTCACCCAGCAGCTGCATGTGGAGGAGCGGAGACACGAACCTGGTTCACCAGATTACGAGTCTACCGCTCTTAACCATTTTGGAAAAAACTGATTTACTGCTTAACTTTGCTTACCCCTGGGCTGACGCTTCACATGACTGGTTCAGCCATTACTGCTTCTTCCTTCAGCCATGACAAGTGTGACATTACCACACTATGAATTCTTGGTTTTGGCAAGTGTCATAGGGCAGTGTGTAAATGCTACTCGTGTTTATTTTAATATAACTACATTTATAGCCAACCTTTTCTCCAAGGAGCTCAAGTTGGTGTATATGGTTCTCCCCTCCCCCATTTTATCCTCACAAGAACCCTGTGAGGTAGGTTAGCCTTCATAGCTGAGTGAGGATTTGAACTCTGGTCTCCCAGGTCCCAGTCCATCCCTCAATAATAACTGAAGGGTGCAACCTTCACAGGTAATCAGTTTTAACTTGCCTGGCATCATGTATAAGACATAAGTATACACATGGAGCTGAATGAGAGGGTAGAGATCGTAGGGGTCAAAATGGGCTGCACTACTGCAGGTTGGTCACATTTTTGTGTCTTTCTGGATATCAAATATTCACAACCAGCACATGTATAAATGATTGTCAATTGAACAGGGGGGGGGGGGACAAACCTGACTGTTCATTTATTTTGCTTTTGGATTTTTTTTCAGAAAGGTTTTTTTTTTTTAAAAAAAAAAAAAACTTTAAAAAAACTTGAGCAGTTTTTTAAAAGCTGTATGTCCAAAGCAGCAGCTTTCTTTTCTCCGTCACATTAAGTCTCACCTTAAGCCATGCAGCGGCACCAACATGATGCCCCAGGGAGCAAAGGTGCCCTTTAGGTCTTCCCCTGACACCCATTAAGCCTCAACTCTACACACACACTCTTTGCCCGCCTTGGTCATTTGTTGATGAGAAGGGTTATCTCTATCCTACATCTGGAAATCTGGAAGCAGGAGTTGATATGTGTTCTTTTAAGTATAGGAATCAAGAAGTAAGATGGTTTTGATTCTGTACTAAAAATAACAGAATAGTCTACAGCCAGCACAACATAATTTTATTTTGCACATTGTAGTTCATTCCAGCTGTTGCTTGTTGTGGATGAGGAGAGACAGGAAACTATTCAAGGTGAGGCTATCTGCCCACAACCACTGGAAATTGCATGTCGACCTCTCTCTGGATTCAGAAATGCCTGCACAAATTTATCACATACTGCCAAGCATAATTTTTTCAATCATAAGAACTAGATACCTTTTATTAATTAAATAAATCTACACAAAATGAAAGCAGAGATTCTTAGGAAGCCAATTTTTGCACCCAGTATTTCTTTGTGTATTAGCCTCCGAAACTCTCTTCAGCTAAGGTCAGCTCCCAAAGTGTCACATTCTGCTTTTATTCTGCTCTGCCACATAAATATAACATCTGAGTAGCCCTGATTGTGTCCAATCCTGGCCCACAATAATTGGAGTTTGTGTTTTCACAGTGTAGAGATGCTCCCACTTTGCTTTTTATTAAATAACAAATACACTCTCTAGGTGCCACCCTGTTGTTGCAAATGGTCAGACTTGATAGTCTGTTCCAGAGGTGGACCACTTTAATGGCCCTGGTTTCATACTGTCCTTGACATCCATTGTTGGCGATTTGATGGTTTGTATGGAGTTGTTCCTGCGATCTATAAACTGGGGAATCATTGCAACCAAAAAACTGCTGCCATACCAAAAGGGAAAGTTGAACTCATGTAGAAAATAAGCTCTAGAGTCCCTTCAAACAGGTATAAAACATCAGTTTCTATGTATACGTTTTGATGCCATTTGGAGTGCAGACGTTCATCAGTTCTGCCCCTGTTCCGCCAACAAATTCATCGCAAATCGTTTCAATTGGGCAGGACTTCTGAGTGCTCTCCACTTCTAGGTTGCTCTCAGAGACACCCAGCAGTCTTCCAAAACAGGAGCAGACTCTCTTCAGGGAGGAGCACAACTCCCTGCTCCTTAGGGCATAGATAGCGGGGTTCACCATAGAGTTCACCAGACAGAGAGTGCTGCAGAAGGCAAACGCTTGCTTCATGGAGTCATCTAGTTTGGCAAAGATGCTGTAAGTCATGAGAGCCAAGGCTGGTGACCAGCACATCACAAGAACCACCAGGACAATCACTAAGGTCTTGGCAAGCGTGACATCTAGTCTCACCTTTGTGTTCTGCTGGCCTGTTTGAATGTGGTACTTTTCCATGTACACCACATGCTTGCGGGCCTTCCAAAGAACATTCATGTAGGCATAGACAATAGATGCCAGAAGGATGGCCACCAAGGCAATCCAGCTTGAGAGATATTTGTTGTCGACAAAAGGAAACAGCTCGGAGCAGGGGGAGCTCAGGCGGCAGCAGTTCCACCCCAACAATGGCAGGAAAGCAATTACCATGATGGTGACCCACAGCATCACCAGGGCCACCACAGCTCTTCTGCTCGTGACAAGGACTTTGTACTCTGTCGGCCTGAGGATACAGATGTACCGGTCAAAGGCCATCAGCAGCAGGCTGCCGAGGGAAGCTGTGAAAGACGTGTTGACCCCTCCAAGTTTTAGCAAGAAGATGTCCTTCGATGAATCAATCTTATTGAAAACGTGGAAGTTAACAAAGCTACAGACAAATATAATGCTGGCTAGCGTGTCTGCCAAGGCCAGGCTGCTAATGAAGAGGTAGGAAGGCTTGTTCCGGATCTTGGGGGAAGAAAATATGAGGTATAGCACCAAACAGTTCTCAAAGATACAAAGGCTTCCAACGCTGCAACAGAGCACAGCAATGACAGTCTGAGCTGAATTGTCAAGTACCATGTAGCATTCCATGGGCGTTGCACTGGAGCTGCATTGAGAGCTGTCGGCCGTGGTGTTCTTGCAATTCTCCATGCCAGTGAACTCAAGAGTGAGCAAGCTTTCTTCAGAAAGGCGTTGTCTTCTTTTGCAGTATTTGTGGTGCCACTGCAAGAGAGATGGAAATGAGAGAACTTAAATGTATACAGTACTGTAATAGTCTACAAATGCCATCAGTGTGTTCTGCTCACCTCCAGTCTGGATTTACTAAGTTCTATCTGCCCCCCCCCCTTTTAGCTGCATAGTTTCCTTGATTGGTTGATTGATTAATTGATTGATTCCTCGTTTTACTATATACTGCATTTAATTTCTTTTCTTCATTTTTTTAAACGCAAAACTGCATTTTTAAGAATTGCACAAAATTTGCTCAATCGTATTCTTTTCTTCTATTAGGCCTTACACAAAAAAGGAGAAATGCATCTCAAAGGTGCTGGAGAGAATGTCTATTTTATTATTCAGTTAGCCCAGCATGTTTCAGCTCAAAGGCTTCTCTGATTCCTTTCAAGTTGGCATCTGGCTGTTTTGGGAGACAATGGAGGAGTGCGCCTTTGAGGGTGAAGTCAAACTGTTGGAGAGTTACAGTGTCTGCTGAAACTGATACAGGAGAGACATGTTTTGTTGCAGCTGGGGCAAATGAAGGCATTCGGTTGTGCTGCTGCAGATGCACCATGGCATTTCTTCTCTCTACACTCCTCCCAGTGGTCATTCCTCCTCTGGTCACTACTGCGGATACGTGACCTGACTGTCTGTCTCCAGGCACTGTGGTCATCTGCAAGGGATTCCCACATGGCAGGGCTGAGGTTGCCAGCATTTATGTTTTACAAACTGCTGAAAAGTCATCCTGAGACACTTTTGTCCTGCACAATCTTTGAAATGGAGAATTTTAAGCAATTTGTAAAGAAACTGGTAACACTTTCAAAAGGTACCTGAGCCAAAACAGCAAATTAAATGATAAAATAATCATCCTATCCAGTATCTTTGCAATACATTTCTCCCTTTTCTTTATACCATTGGATGCTTCCTGGTTTTTGTTTGCTAATGATTTTTTTGAACAATTATGTAACTAGTTTTTAATGGGTTTGTTGTATTTTAAATAAACATTCTGCACCATCATGTAAATTTAAATTGCTTAGAGGTCTTCTGCTCTAGTAAGTGGTATATATATATTGTTAAAAGAAAAAGGCAGAATTAATGTTCAGTAACAAGGTTGTCTGGAAGTGTCCCACTCCTCCACAATGGAGTAACAGCACAGGTGTAGCACAATAGCTTTTTGAGAACATGCAGGAAGCAAAGCCTTTTCATCTTTTCATGCACTACACTGGTGCATCTACACTGTCTGTATAAGATTAAAAACAAGATATACATTTCATTTATATGTTTTCTTATAGCAGTCCTGCACATGCATGGTTATGCAAAACTGCAAGTTATTTATTGAGGTTGAGCACATGCACATGACATTATGTACTGAACGGTTTGTGCAGTTAAAGCTAGCAGGTGCGATATGCTCTGTGCTCCTGTGTATAAAGCAGCTAATGGGAAAACCAAAACAATGATATAATAGAAGCAGAAGTGCTAAAAAGTGTTTTCTTTCTAAAGAGGAAGTTGTTTCCATCATGTTTCCTGTTTTCACAAGCATACTTCTTTAACTAGAACACCCTTAGAAACCCTTTTGGGGGGGGATCTAGCAAAGAGAAGTTAGGCAGCCTTTGATGCTACTGTACTAATAGAGCTAAATTAAATGAGCTTTGAAGACTTATTCCAAGCCCTGGGTTAGGGTCCACAACTACATGGCTTTCCCTATAACCTCTTGCCTCCACAGCTTTCTCACAGAACCTCACCTGCTGCTTTTGCTGTCTCCTGTTTTCTAATGCTTGCTTCTGCCAAGCGCACAGCGTTCTGGATAGATTCTGGTCTGTGCTTTGGATTTTTGTGAACCTGGGCTACCTGACATAACTCCTTGGAGCATCTAAGTCATGACAGCTAAAGGAAACCTCCACTCTCAAAGGCAACATAGCTAGGGAAGGAAGGCTCTGTCTATTTTTGTTTCCTCGGCTTCTCGTTTTTTGCAATCTTATATTCAGTTCTCCACATTCTTGTAGTAATATGTGATTTTTTAAAAACACCTCAATAAAATTATTTAGCATTTTAGTGTAAATCTCTCCTAATAACACCTTTTCCCATGTAGTTGTGACAAATTTACACCCTTTCGGTGAGCAATTTCTCCTAATATAATGTATTTTGGTATGTTATTTTCACTAATGCATTCATTTCTATGCATACTTTCCCTTAACATGCTCACTTTTAAAATCATTGGTTGGAGAAGTGCGTTGCAAAATTCAGGTAAGTGAGTGTGAATTTCAAATGATGGCTGTGTTTCGGTTCTCATATTGTTTTGGAAAGTGTGAATTTGCTAGATTCAGCTTCAAATGTGAACTGAATTGAATTCCTCTTCCATCCCTAAGTACAGGTACAGTTCCTGGCTGTTAGAGGCAAACAACAGGATATGGCTATCCCTTGCTTCTGAGCTTCTCAGGAGTCTCTTGCTAGCCACTTTTAGAGAGAAAATATTGAGACCAAAGCTCCATCTTAGCACATCAACATCCATTCACTTTCTTTCTGATTAGGAGAGAGGACCTTGCATAGGGTAGAATGACACTTTGCAAAAAACAAACAAACTGTGGGGCTGCAGCTGAAATCCCATGTTCTGACATCGTGTTGGTCATTGTCCTTCCTCCGACAATTTGAAGTGAAATGCAAAGGTGATAGAAGAAAGAGGAGTAAGGCTGCATTCACAATATACATTTAAAGCACATTCAAAGGACTCCCCACCACCACAAAGAACTCTGGACGCTGTAATTCACTCCTCATATAGTTACAATTCCCAGCAACCCTTAACATAACAAGCTACAAAGCCCTGAATTCTCTGAGGAAATTAATGTACTTCAAATGTGCTTTAAAGGTGCCATGTGTACACAGCCTCCTACACTACAAAAGATGAGAATTTGACAAAGGCCTGCCATTTTCAGTATTTCTGCTAATCAGCTGTTCCACTCTTTTCAATCCCGCCCAATGAGGGATAACATTAGTGAGCATTTAAAAAACAGTGGGCTGCTTCAGGAATAATGCGCAACTATGTTTTAGTATTAAACGAACAAGCCAGCCCGAGCCTCAAAACATGTGTGCTCCTTACCTCACACTCTCTCCTCCTGCATGGTCAGTAGATCAGAAGCATTTTAAACTAACCAGAGTTCCCCATTATGTCCAAATTCTGGAGTGTGTGCACTCTGGTTAGTGAACAAACCAGGATCACAAACCATGGTTTGCTCCTGCTTTGTTTGAGCTAACTAGTTTGAACCAGGGATGGAGAACCTGTGGCTTTCCAAATGTTGTTGGATTCAAACTTCCATCAGCTCCAGCCAACATTGCCAATAGTCAGGGATGACAGAAGATGTACGGTAGTTAAGGAAAGCAACATCTGGAGGGTCAGAGTTTAGCCACTCCTGATTTAAGGTAAACCCTATTCCATGGATTCTGACAGACAACTGTCATTAATGTAAAATCGAAAGCAGGCATTTTTGTTCTCTTACTCCAGTACATTCTCAGTGTTCTCCCTTGGAGCACACCTGAAGCTTGAGCAGGCTTGTTCATATAAAGCTAAACCACAATTTAGTGTAACATTCAATAAAGGCCTTAAAGACCTATTGAGATCCCTGAGATTTTCTCTCAATTTCATCTCACTCTCCTGCAATGAATTACTGCACATTTATTGACTAGAGAACCTGGATTCTTTAGAAAGGCTCTGAAAAGCAGCACACTGTACTCTGCAGCTTCCCAGATACATGTGCAATTATAAAAAGCAATTTTCTTTGTAAGGTTTTAATGTTGGTTTTACTGTATTCAAACACTTTTCATGTAAAAAAAATAATCAAGAGCCTTTTACTCCTTGCTTCCAACTACAAATTTCAAATGCAGGATTGTCATAATCACAGCTGTAAAATGAAGTTTTGGGGAAAGACCTACCTGGCTGACTGCTTGCAATTTCCTCACCTGATTCGAAA
This sequence comes from Lacerta agilis, assembly GCF_009819535.1. Taxonomy (NCBI): domain Eukaryota; kingdom Metazoa; phylum Chordata; class Lepidosauria; order Squamata; family Lacertidae; genus Lacerta; species Lacerta agilis. Next base: position 59,291,646 of record NC_046319.1, read on the forward strand.
GAGTTACACAAAATCACCCCGAATGTTGATCTCCGTGAGAGTCTGTGGGAAGAACAGATGTCTGGAGAGGTAAAACCACAAAGAAACAGCCATTGCAAGAGAAGAACCACGGAAGCCTGCAAAAGCTGAATCATGGCATGTCTGAGAGTAGAGGGATGTAGTGGAAAAAAGAAGACCATGTGAGATTCAGTGCTGGCTTGATCTGTGCCGGGACTTTCCAGGAGTCTGTGCCTGGCTTTCTCTGTGCGACCTTTGAAATGGAAGGAAAGCAGGCAAGCATCAGCTCTGACAGGAGAGCAGGTGGCAGGAGCGGAACAGCTCTCCAAAGGCTGCCACCGCAAGGGGCTTGTGGGGCAGAGATCTCTGTGTTAACAGTTGCCACCAGCAGAAAATGTAAGCAATGTTGTAAAGAGAGCTCAAAGTTGTTTGCAAAGAGCACTATTGTTTGTGACACTCACACTAATTCCATTTGTCCCACTGTTGTCTCTCTTCTCAAGGAGGTTTTGGAGCCTGCATCAGCTCCAGAATTTGGGGAGCCCTTGGGCAAGATAGTCTCAGTGAACCCTCCTCCTGGGTTGTCCCCCTTGTTACCCTCTTCCTCTGGACCCAGTCTGCACTACTGCCCAGACAGAGAAGGCAAGGGAAATGGAGGCTGTTACTCTTTCTCCCTGATCTTCTTGCACACTTTAGAAAGGACAGGTGAATGAAGAGGAGGAGGAGGAGGAGGAGCAGGGTCAGGGGATCGGCAGTGGGCCCTTGCTGGGGTGTTGGGGCATCATCAGGCACCGGACACTAGCCCTCTTTGAAACCCTGCAAAAACTTGTTGTTCCCTAATGAAGAGCAGGACAGAAAAGCAAACAAACAGATAGGCACATTAGAGGTAACAACGGTGATTCTGCAAGTAAGGGACATTTGAGCATATTTATGATAAATGCCAATCTCGTGAAGATAGCTGTCTGGAAATTTGGACTATGTTCACACTCCTGTTTACTGTGCACTTAGTGCCTTTCCAGTGATGGGTCTTTAATCCATGTTCATACAAAGTTATTTGGGTATGTTCATATGACTGCTTACTCTGCACCCACTGCACTCTCACTGCTGATTTCTGAAGCTGCATTGACACAACATTAGCCACAATCCATATTGATCCTGTAGTTTTACAAATAGTACCTTCATCGCCGAAGAATTGATGCTTTTGAATTATGGTGCTGGAGGAGACTCTTGAGAGTCCCATGGACTGCAAGAAGATCAAACCTATCCATTCTTTTAAAAAATCAGCCCTGAGTGCTCACTAGAAGGACAGATCCTGAAGTTGAGGCTCCAGTACTTTGGCTACCTCATGAGAAGAGACGACTCCCTAGAAAAGACCCTGATGTTGGGAAAGATGGAGGGCACAAGGAGAAGGGGACGACAGAGGATGAGATGGTTGGACAGTATTCTCGAAGTGACTAGCAAGAGTTTGGCCAAACTGCAAGAGGCAGTGAAGGATAGGCGTGCCTGGCGTGCTCTGGTCCATGGGGTCACGAAGAGTCGGTCACGACTAAACGACTGAACAACAACAACAACCATCACCAGCAAGGCTTCCTGGCTGACAGGAATGCATCAAACCGTAGTATTTGTCAAACTATAGGATCAATATACATTTTCAGCCTCTTCTTAAAACCTCCAATGAAACAGAGTAGACCACTTTCCCACTGCAACGTGTCAAGGAGAATCTTATTGCTCCCTTACCTCCAGGGGTGGCTGGTGGCCATTGGGAATGGTGCGGCAGAAGCCAGGAAGACCAATAGCAGATGGAGTCAGTGCCAATGAGAGGAGCCAATTAATTCTAATTTGCCCCCATCCTTTCCTCTGCTGAATTTTACAAAGGCAACACTTGGGCTATGTACACGCCATACATTTAAAGCACAACCCCCCAAAGGAATCTTGGGAACTGTAGTTCCCCCCACAGAGCTACAATTTCCCAAACTGTTAACAAACTACAGTTGCCAGGAATCTTTCTTTTGGGGGTGATTTAAATGTATGGTGTATACTCAGCCTGAGAAGAGGAGGAAGCTGATAGACAATGCCGTCCCCTGGACTCGATGTAAGAAGATGGGCAGGTGGAGATGAGGTGAGATGGGCATTCTCTCTATGATTTGGGCTTTGAGATGCACACCTGATGATGCTGTCATTAAGCGATGCACTCACACATACGAACTGGCTGTTTCCCCACATATCTTGGGCCACATGCACCCATTTCCCTTAAGTCAAATCTTAGAAGGTGAGAGTGGTGGCATGCTTGTGGTAGGTCTGTGCCACTTCGGGTGCAAAATCTAGAGGCTGACAGGGGCCTTCAGGTGATGAGGCAAAAGCACACCTAAAACCCTGTCAATGTTTTTCACTGGGGGACAAAACAGGAACAGAGGAATCCAGGAACTGGAGCGTCGTGGGAAAAGAACAAGACTGGTTATAAAAATGACAGTTTTATAGTCTCAGCTGTATTAAGTAGAAGGATTGCTTCTTAGCTGAAGAGAACATGGCTCTTATCTCATGCCTTTTTGGAGTGGAAAAGAGGAAATGTCAGCAAGTGTAGCTGTGTTTGCACACAGAACAGAAAGAGATAACAGCAAAATATTGCAAGAGAACCCAGAAAAATTTGCAGCAACGTACAGTGGTACCTCGGGTTACAAACACCTTGGGTTACAAACACTTCGGATAATAGACTCCGCTAACCTGGAATTAGTACCTCAGGTTAAGAACTTTACCTCAGGATGAGAACAGAAATCACGCGCCAGTGGTGCGGCAGCAGCGGGAGGGGAGGCCCCATTAGCTAAAGTGGTACCTCAGGTTAAGAGCGATTTCAGGTTAAGAACAGACCTCAGGAACGAATTAAGTCCGTAACCAAGAGGTACCACTGTATTGCGAGAGAATTCAGTGCTCCCTTTTTCCTTCTGTGCCTGCATACCAAACAGTACCTGCTGGAGGAAACAAACCTCCTGAATCCTTTGAAGGCTCAAAAAAGTAGTGAAAGCAGGATTGTGTATAACTGCCCCAACACCATCATGAGCACAAATCATTATGAAAGCACAATAAATGGGACGTCTGGAGGGGCCCTCAGATGGCTAAGAGTGGTGTAGCTGAAGCAGTGGAGGTCACTGAAAGAAGCTGATCAGGATACAAGAGCAGAGAGAAAACTACTGGAGGAGCTACAGAGGACTTTGACAGGAAGGTCATGGGGCTTGTGCTGGATCTGGGAATGAACTGAAAGCCTTTGAGGGATTTGAGAAGAGGGGCATCATGTGATGAAAGAGATAAGAGAGGTGGATGCGTTTGGCTGCAGAATGCCTGTTAGACCTGAGGGGGTAAAGATGGAAAGGTCCCAGCTGCCTGAAGATGCCCAGTAAGGGACCCCAGGTCTGGGGTAGGAGCTGAAAAGAGGAGCAGGCTAGTTTCTCCCACAAAAAAATCCTGCAGGCCTACCGCGAAGAGCTTCTGTAATAGATTTCATTTCACATCTCTTGTTAAGTGTAAATTGGCTGAGATCTTGAAAAGCAAGGACGGGAGCACCTTTCCAAGTTATTTTTTTCAATTTTGCGTAGCTTTTGTAAAATAATTTATTTAGTGGAAACTTTTTCAAACCTATATCGTGTGGATGCTCCCCTGCTTTGGGCTTGGGATAAAAAACTCAGTGCACTCTTTTCAAACCCTCTGATTTCAGATTTAAATCAGGAAGAAGGGTATTAAGACAGTTGACAAAAGTTTCAATAACATTATTTTCCACATTTTCTGGGGGGCCCTTAACTCAAATATTTTCCCTTCTACTTCTGTCCTTGTTGTCAGCTAACATTGCACCAGATTTCCTGTTGTTCCAAGGCAAGTGATTTTAGGACTGCTTTATTTTTTAAACTTGTTTCCTTAGCCTCTGGAGCAACTGAAGTTGGGTTTTTTTTTTTCAATTGAGCTGTGAGTTCTCTGAGCTGATTTCTAAGGGGCAAAAAAAGTTTCATCCCAGTCTTTCATTATATCTGATCTAAGTTTTAAAGGAATCTCCATCGTAAAATCAGCATCTATTACGGTACTTTGCTACCTTTTCTTGACTTTTGCGCTGTGTTTGAACAAATCTCCTCAGAGTTGGAAGGACCAGTGCTTGCCTAACTGCCACAAATTGCAAGTGCTGAGGGGGGAGGCTGTAACTGCCATTGCAGACTGTTTCTGTGAAGCCATCTGAATTGAGACAGGGGTCTGCGCTCTACAAGTTCATAGTTGTCAACTTTTCCCCCTTTTTAAGGGAAATTCCTTTATTCTGAATAGGATTCCTTGCAAGAAAAGGGAAAGGTTGACAGCTATGCAAGTTGCCTTCTCTGCTCCTCTTTCCCCTGATCTCTTCAAAACCCTTCTCATTTAGAGGGCAGCCCTTTTCTGAACGTTACAACTGCGTTAAAAGTGGCTTAAGGCTTAAGCCATTTGCTTTCTCCTGTGGCAAGCAACCTCTGAAGAGATCTATAAGTCTTCACTTACCCCCTTCTAACCACAGTAAATCTGTTTACAAAATAAATCAGCCCCACCTGTTTTGTTCTAATTATGAGTGCTGTAACATGTCCAGACAGAATTTGCTATTTTGATAAGTGTTTTTTAAGATTTAGAGTTATCTAATGTAAACATCTGGGAGCCCTGGGGTTGGGGAGAGAAAAGCTATTGCGCCATCTTGTGGTGATGAGGTCACCCACCTAAGCATCCTCTTCTTATAACTAAGGGAAACTTGCTACAAGCACACTAAAACAGTAGTTCCAATTCATGTTTATTATAATTTATATATCCCACTCTACCATGGGGGCTTTCAGCCTGGTTTCATACTCTCCAACATTGCTCAGATGAAAACAGGAACATTTCTCACTCCCCCACAACTGACCCTTGTTGATCAATGGGGCTTACTCCCAGGTAAGTGCATACATAATTGCAACTGCAGTTTCTTTTTAAGAAAGTAAATACAGCAGTGTGTCTCCCTACAGTTCCCTATCATCCTCATCCTCATCCTCGTCATCATTACACACGTTAAACACTGCTCAGCTAATTGTTGATCATCTCTCTATGCAGCACTTGGCTTATTTTAAGTGTAAGCCAAATAATTCAAAGAAACAGGCAAATGATTTATGCAGTGCTGCTGATGCACATAGCACTTTCCAAAAAGACAAGGCTGTGCCCCAAGGAGATTCCAATCTACATTTCAGATAGCGAAGGAGGCAGAAGGAACGGAGGGAGGGAGAACCAAAGCAGTCAATGAGGACACATCTCCACAAATGCCGTTACATGTACTTAGGCTACTATAAATGAATAAACATAAATTAGAGTCAGTAAACACTTTCATCTTACAAGTACCTTTTCTCCCGAGAAAACTGGACCCTTTGGATAGCAGATCAAAGCTCCAGGTAGCTTTATAGATGGGATGCCCCGGTCTGGATGCTTTCTGAGGTCCTCTCCATTCCACCGCCTGGGTTCCTTATGTTGCCCTCCTTCAGCAACTAGGCACTGCACACCCCATGCCTCTTGTACTCATTGGCTCGGCCAGGGCATCCATTCCTGACTGGGTGGTAACTGGCCAAGTTTCACCCTCCTCTCCTAAGTAGAAATGCTCTGTTGTGCATCCCTTCTTGGAATAAGCATGGGGGAAGAAACCCTCCTTTCTGTTTAATCAGCACTCCAGTCAACCTCAGTTGTAGATCACCTTCCAGAGTTACATTTTCCTCCGAGCTACAAGAAGTGTTTTAAGTTGCAAGCCAGAGCAGGGAAGTATATATTACTTCTCCATCTCTGACTTGTGCAGGAGCCTGTCAGCCAAAGAATGTGCTCAGTCTCCTCTGGCTTTGCTATGCATCACTTTTGCTAAGAGCTCAGCGGTGTGGTTAAACTCTTGTGGTGTGTCTGTGTAGGTAGGAAGGCAGGCAAGGAGATTGCTGCATTTGAAAGACTTCATGAGCCCCTGATCAGCATTATCTAACTGTTGTATAGGGATGGATTAAACTACCCATTTCCATTCTCATTTCTAGTTCCCCACCTATCTGCAGCATAGCTGTCAACCTTCCCCTTTTTTTGCGGGAAATTCCCCTATCAGTACTATAGTCTATAGTATAGTACTGATAGGGGAATTTCCCACAAAAAAAGGGAAGGTTGACAGCTATGATATGCAGTAACACGTGTGTGTGTGTGTGTGTATTTGTGTACACACATAGCCTATGAATGTTCTCTATCCACCTTCCCCCAATTAGTGTTTTCACACACACACACACACACACACACACACAGGTGGCTAATTTAGTGTGTTGCATCCTATTTTCCCTATTTCATCCATAGGCAAGTTAAACATGAGGTTGGGTGTGGGGCATAGTCCTGCAATGTCAGTAGGTCTTTCCCAGTGGGAGGGGGACCTGAGAAATCCCACTCTGTGTACACATGCACAAACATGGAGTATACGTGCAGGAATCTGTGAGCTATGGAACAAGCCCGGTCTATTCTAGTTTTAAAAAGCACAAGATCCAATAGAATCATTACTATAAGCCATGATGGGTAAACGGAGCTTCCATGTTTGGAGGAAGTGTACTTAGGTCAGTAGTGTAGCATAGGTTGCCAGAGCCCGGGGCCATGTGGAGGGGATGGGGTGGGAGGGAAACGGACTCCATACGCATGAGCATTCAATTGTCTAACGGCGTCCGGCATCCACATTACTCAAGAGATCACAGCCACAGAGATAAGAAAAGAAGAGTCATTCCATTGTCTGAAGAGATCACTTCCTGGTTCACATGGAGAAGCCATTTTTAACAGAGCACAGCAGCAGAAGCGTGCAGCTGTATTGAGGCAGTACTGGGTGTTGAAATTCTACACCGTATGCTTAAAGCAGAACAGCAATGACTGGCTGCTGCTCAATCACCTACTGTTCAAAGGCAAGAGCAAAACAATACAAAATGCTACATCTGATTTGGCCTGTGCCATTTTTTCCTCTGTATTTTAATTCTTTTTTCTTCTCTCATTCAGTTGCTTCTCTCTTATTTAAAACGTATTTAGCCCAACAGTTTACTGGTGTGCTGTAGTGCTGCCTGTTGGGGGTGTGTGTGTGCCATCACCAGACCATAGTTTACCTGGTATATTATACAGTATACATTATGGTTGCCTATTATACAGTATCTTTAAAGCCCATTTCCTCCTTCAAAGAATTCTGGGCATTGTAGTTGCTGAGACATGAAACTCTGTGAGGAGTAAACAACAGTGTCTGGGGAGTGCAATGTTATTTAAAGGTGTAGTCAGTGTGTCTGCAGCCTATGAGGCAGTACTTCCTATAGCTATGGTCCCAATAAGGGTCTGAACATATAGGCAGCTGTACTGATCCATTGTTAAGCACAAAAGAAGCAGGACATAGCATGATACCTATGCAGTTTCCTAGGAGTAAGCTCCAAGGAAATCAGAGTTGCTTACTTCTGCTGCAGGTTCAACGTACTGTATACAGCATGTTAAGCTATAACAAAATATCTTTATGCAGTTGAAATTCTCTCTTTAGTTTTTAATTAGAAATGCAAACAAGCTTGTAAAGGGGTATCACCATTTAAACTGCAACCACAAAGCAGGAACCACATCAAAGAAAAACCATATATAGCCCTGCTTGGTTATCGTCCTCATTCCCTGACTTGGTCTATGCTAAGCTGTCACAAACAAACTCAAAAGCCTCCTTATCACCTCATTCACTTGCCAGAGCAAAGACGGTCCATCAATTTCCCTAGCCCTCTAGCAGATAATGTCATTGCTCCTGCTCTGGAAAAAATAGAATAACCCTGTAGCTACACACTTCTACACTTTGCTTTGCTATCCTACTATTCTGCTTCCCAGCCACTGGCCAAACCTGGACTAGAAGACTTGGACCCAGAAAGGTCCACAACCGGGAATTATTTTTGGGTTCCTTGTGATTATTGATAGAGCCTTCTATAGCCTAAGACAGCCAATGAGAGAGATAGACGGAGTCAGGTGGCCAAGATAATGAGCAGGTGGAACACAATGTCAGGAGCTGCTGGGATCTGTGCACAGCTTGCCTACTGTGGTGATCTGGTGAACTGCAGGTAGCAACTTCTAATCACCTTTGGGTGCTGGACCGATTCCTCCCATCCAGGCAGACCATTGGATCACTCTGGAAAAGGAGGAGTATTAAGGGCTTCCAGTTCCCGTCAAGCCTTGTCTGAACTAGAAGGTCTTCCTGGGCTCTACTGTATTCCTGTAGCTGTTTCAATTAAGTAAAGTATTATTATGTGTCTGCACCCCAATCTTTTAGCAGCAAGAGACCCCGGGGGGCAGGGTACTGTGCTTACCCCAGGTTTGGTTTCCAAATGATAAGTGGGTTTCAAATAATAATTTCTCCCTTTCCCCCAGATATGTAGGATGCGAGTTCCAATAACACTCAGAGCATGCTGTGCTTCCCTGATCCTTTGAGTAGGGAAGGGTGTAGCTCTGTGGTTGAGTTTTGCATGCAGAAGGCCCCAGGTTCAATCTCTGGCATCTCCTATTAGGGCTGGGGGGGCGGCACGCTGCCAGTCTTTGTAAACAATACTGAGCTAGATGGACTACTGATCAGACTCAATATAACACAGCTTCCTGTGTTCCTATGTTTGCTCCACTGTGTTTAATGGGCCTTAATAGGGATATTTGCTTACATTTGCAGCCTTTAGTGCTGTTCCAAATGAGGAAAGAATTCTATGCCTTTACAAAGAATAATTCAGTGAAGTCCATTCCTGTCACAAGGACATATAAGCAGGCTAGGACAAACATATATTTTAAAGCCTGGTAATGCATATAAGAAAGAAAGAAAGAAAGAAAGAAAGAAAGAAAGAAAGAAAGAAAGAAAGAAAGAAAAGGAGAAATAACTAAGGCATCAAGCCCCTGACAGAGAATTTAGGCAATAAAGCCAAGGAAATATATTTGGTGCTGCCAGTGAGTGCTGAGTCTCCTGGCTCCTCGTTCAGACTAATAGCTCGGTAGCCATAGAATTAAGTAATGGAGGCCATTATCCTACACGGACCCAACAGTAGGCAAAAATAAAAGCAGAGAGAAATATAGCAGCTGACTAGGGAAGACAGGTTCCAGAAGATTTGTGCCAGTCCGCTTTGCAGAGGCGAGGGAGGTATGTGTGGAAAATACTTATAACACACTTATAGCCACTCTGGGCGGTTTCCAAGTTCCAACACATATAAAACACATATAATTAAATAAAAGATAAAAAAACCAAAAAACTTTACAGGTATTGTTTATTAAAAGAAACTGGAACACAGCTAACATTGGCTTTTCATTTTGAAGTAAAACCTGCGCTGCCAACTACTCTGCAGGGTAAAAACACCCCTGATTTGACCTTAAGGTGTGCATCATAGTTTCAAATAAAAAGATGGATGGCAAGACAATGTAGGGAGCTGCCTGCAGGGGCGAATGAAGGTGTTGTGACAGCTGGGGCAGGGCGTCGCTACGGAGGGCGCATGTGCGGTGTCGCTATGTATGACGCATGCGCCGTACATAGTGATGCCGCACAAGCACTGTACATAGCGGTTCGGCGCCGGCACCACCCCAGCGCCCTACAGGTGGTGCTGGGATCCTCTGCTCACGGCCGTCCGTATGGCGCTCGAGCAGCGCCAGCGGCAAACCGCTATGTACAGCGCATGTGCAGCTGCGAACGGAGGATCCTCCACATGTGGCTGCGGTGGCGCGATGGCTGCTTGCGCCGTTGCGGCGGGGCTCCTTCTCATCACCCCCAGACATGGCACCCGGGGCGCACCGCCCGCCTCCCCCCCCCCCGCGATGCCACTGGCTGCCTGATCCCAAAGTCGGACCATTGGTCCCTCTATCTCTGTATTATCTACTGAGGTTCTCCAGGTTTCAGGCAGGATTCTTTCTCAGCTCTACCTGGAGATTCTGGGGGTTGAATCTGGGACCTTCTACGTGCAAATTCAATGCTCTGCACCACCAGCATGCGTGCAAATGAAGGCATTTCCAGTTAATGCTGATATTATTTCTTTTGATACAAATTGGAAGCAGGTTAGCATGGAGACATCTGTGGGCATGTCCACACTGGAGTAAACTGTGGATGCGCAAAGGCCTGTTTCCCCATTAATACAGAGAAAAGGACCAGGTAGAGCAAACTGGCTATAAGCTTCTCTCCTGGAGCTCATGTGTGTCCTGACAATGACATCTTTGTTCCTGTTCTAAAAAGAGGCCCATAATGGCACTGCCCCTCCACTCTTGGGATAACCAGTTGTTGGGAGAGCCTGCTCCGGCTGGTTATGAAGGTTGTTGAAGGTCGTGAGGAGTTTTAGGAGTTGCAGAAGGGCTGAAGGAGATAGCGATAGGCAGCAAGAATAGCAAAAGGTGCATCCGAAGTAGCAGAAGGAGGCCAAAATAAATCAGACTGCAGTCAGAGCTTGTAGTACACTCACCGAACGCGAGCGAGCTCTCCGTCGCCTCAAACTGAGGCAGGGGCTATTTATTGATAAATCATACAGCGTCATCAACTCAACACCAACCAATTACAATTTAGCATTAACGAGCCCTTCCGGGCGGGAAAACAGTCTTACAGCCATTAACAGGAGGCTTCCTGGCGCGCTTTTGGCACAGCGGAGGGATCCCAACTCTAACTCCGGCCGGATCTTCTTTTCCTTCTGCACGGCATCGCGGAAGGATCAGCGCAGCGGCTATCACGCGGGAGAAACGCCAAAGCGTATTCCCACACTCCACTACATCACTAGGAGGACTCCTGTATTAGAGGATGAATGTAATACATTTTCTTGCAGGTGCTACTGGTAATAGTATCATACAGAACTAGGTGACTGGTATTTCTAATGGTACCCCCAAATCTGTCCCCCCTGAGGCAGGCTGCTGCACCCTGCCTTATGATAGTGCCGGCCAGCCCAGTTCTCCTCCACTACTCCTGTTCTGTGACAGTTTTATGATTCATCCAGTGCCTCTCTGACCATATTCCACCCCTGAAACTAGATAGGTGCAGCAGCTGTCAGCTCTGAGTCACTAGGCTTGGGTAATATTTAGCCACATTTCCTGCTGGGAAATTTGCCAGGCCAGTTACCTGAGATTGCAAAGACTGAACTGGAGATTTTCTATGTGGAAAGCTGCTGCTTTGCCACTGCCTCCTATGAGAAAGATAGAGCCATCCTATTCTCCCTGGGCTGGGCTTGTCCAAGACTGAACCCAAGGCCTGTTTCAAAATACATGTCTCATTTTCTGTCTTTAGATCGTTTATTTAACAGCATTTATCAACTGCTTTATAGTTCAAAAGCCTCCAAGTGATCTGTAGTCTATAAAAACAAATAATACATCATTAAAACATTAACATGAAAAAACATCCTAAAACCAATAAAACAGCAATATGAAAGGAAATAAAACAGATGTTCAGAGTATTCAAACATGTAAAACAGAGTTCTATCTTATCAGGCAGGGAAAACCTGGGCAAAACAATAAGTCTTCACAAAAGGTCTGGAACAACTGATGTTTCTGCTCTTGGGCAAACAACTGCTTTGATTGAGGTGATTTAATCAGGAAAATGGCACAGGAGGAAAGGGTTAAACAACCCTCTCCTTCCAATCAAACCCTGAGCCCCCCTGCCACTGCTTTGCATATCTTAATGCCCTCACCCAGATCTTCACTATCTTGCAATTCTATTCTATTCTATTCTATTCTATTCTATTCTATTCTATTCTATTCTATTCTATTCTATTCTAGGGTCTAGGGTGCCAAACACAAAAAAGTTAAAACAATACAATTAAAAATGAAAACATTTAAACATATAAGATCAATTAAAAATATAAAACGAAGAAGAAGAAGAAGAAGAAGAAGAAGAAGAAGAAGAAGAAGAAGAAGAAGAAGAAGTACCCAACTATGTTCTACTCAAAATAGACTCACTGAAATTAATGCAACTAGGTTAGTCATACCCATTAATTTCAGTGGGTGTGCTCTGAGCAAAACTTTGTTGGAGCCACCCATTAATAGTACTGCTACTACTAATAGTAATTTGTTGTTGTTGTTGCTGCTGCTGCTGATGATGATGTTGCTGTTGCTGAAGCTCATACCAAGAACAAACTTAGTTGGTCTCTAAGGTGCTACTGGAAGTTGTTGTTGTTGTTGTTGTTGTTGTATTTCTACCCTCCTGGGAGCTCAAAGTGGTGTACATGATTCTTCCCCTTTCCATTTTTTCTCACAACACACTGAAATTGTAGTTATATGAGGGGAACGGTGTGTGGGTGTGTGTCTCCTAACAACTCTCAGCACCCTTAACAAACTTCAGTTCCCAATATCCTTTGGGGCAGCCATGACTCTTTAAAGTTATACAGGTAAAGGTACCCCTAACCGTTAGGTTCAGTCGCGGACGACTCTGGGGTTGTGGTGCTCATCCCGCTCTATAGGCTGAGGGAGCCGGTGTTTGTCCACAGATCATGTGGCCAGCATGACTAAGCCGCTTCTGGCAAACTAGAGCAGCGCACGGAAACGCCGTTTACCTTCCCGCTGGAGCGGTACCTATTTATGTACTTGCACTTTGACATGCTTTCTAATTGCTAGGTGGGCAGGAGCTGGGACCGAGCAACAGGAGCTCACCCTGTCGCGGGGATTCAAATCACCGACCTTCTGATCAGCAAGCCCTAGGCTCAGTGGTTTTGACCACAGCGCCACTCGTGACCCTGTTTAAAGTTATACGTTACTATAAATGCATAAGGTGGATGCGGCCTGAACAGTTCTATAAGTAACGTATGTATTCTGTCACTGAACTTTGCACTCTCCCGGCCTTGTGTAGGTTTGCAGAGTTTATCAGAAGGACCAATGTGACTCAGAAGCAGGTAGCAGTGCTGAAGTGGGCACACGTCAGCAAAAGGCTTTTCCTTAGTTACCTAAGAGAACATCCTTGCGACCTTAAGTGAGCGAACGATGTGGCTGAACTCAGCTGCAAATGCTCACTGCCCTTGGTCCCACTAGCCATCTCCATGGCAATTGGCGCCCACCTGAGAGGTGCCGAAACTGAGTTCTGGCGGAAAAAAAAGCCCTGGGTGTTGTCATTCAAATGGTTTGCGTGTGGTGTGCTGCATCTTGTGATTGGTTATTCAGGGTGAGGCTTACCTGCCCCCCAATATTTTATCCAAGTTGACACCCCTGCTTCTGTTATATCCACCTACGTGTGAGGAAGTTCCATTAGGACTTACATTTAAGTAGACAGGTGTAGAATTGCCCTGTTAGAATTCTAACACACACACCCCCAAATGGTATTCACTGAAAACAATGTTCCAGTCTGAGTAGGGCTTAGCTGGATACAACCCAAGCTTTTTATAACAAAATAATAATAATATGGGCCACTTTCATTTCTAGTTTGTATTTCTGCTTTTTCTACATGTTCTCTGTTGTTTTAGTGGCTTTTTCTTTTATTACCTGCCACCTTCTACCTCCTCTGCTTTACACTTCTGCCCAGGTTTCATTTATGGGATGATAGACATGCTTTGCATATCAACAACATCACAAGCTCTCAACAACCAAAATTGATCTGTAAAAATGTTACATGGAAAAATGTGAGAGACATTGTACACTTTTGTAAAGCAAGAAAATCTGTAATAATAAAAAAAAACAGAAAACAACATCACAAGCATTTCCCCAAAGCCCAAAGAGGCCCGTTGAAATGCCAAGATTTCCAGTTATTTCAGGTTCTTTTTTTACTAGACTATCAGCCTTGAAAACTGTTTTAATCTTCATCCCCCATGAGAAACTTTCCCACAATTAGATGGTAAACAACGACAAGAGTTCCTTTTAAATCACCATAAGGAAACAAATAAAGGAAGTAAACTTGTTTTTACTGAGTCACCAAGAACTTTTACGAAGTCCTAAAGTCTAGAAATTGCATCAATGAGATTTAACAATGCACAGCAGAATATGACAGATGTATGGATACGGGTGACTGAGAATATGTGTGCATAAGTGACTTCATAAAGAATAACAAGTTTATATTATGATTATGATTATTGAATTTATATATCAACTACACAGGAGCTTATTGCTAACTTAAAAACAAAACATATCTGACTAAAGGGCAGATGATATAGCAGTCACAGTAAACAATATTTATTCACTGGCCAAGAAAAAAACAAGTATAAATAACAAAAAAAACTGTTGCACTGCTTATAAAAATGCAAATCCTGATTCAGGCTTTTACTTAATGTGTTCTTATATACAGTATTTTCAGTATTTGTATTTGTAAATGTGATTTACTGTGTACCATTGAGTCTGTTTTGATTTTTTGCAAAGAGCATTGGTAATAAGCAAAGAAGGTTTGACCTGACCTGTTCTACCGTTTAATACTAGAAGGAAAAGTCTTCACTTAGGGCCCTGGGCACGTAAAGTGGGTATCAGGCAAGTTTCCTTGGGGAGAGCATTCCACAGATGTGGCATCACCACTTAGAAATTCCCTTCTCGTTGCAACCCTCAAAATCCCAGCAAGAGGGGGCACACTGAGCAGGACCTCCAATAACCTGAGGTAGGCTCATAGACCCTCAACATTTTACAGGCATTTACCTGTTAAAGGAACCCAGAGATAGATGTAGAATAGTGTTATGTACTGAAGTTCTCACCCTAGGCCACTAGGGGTGTGTGTATATACCAGTAGTTCATTCTGCTGCAGTTTTCACTCAGGTCCGCACATGCAAATGAGGGATTGAAAAGTGACGTTCAGGGATTGGGTAACTACATAAAGTTGTTACTGTTGCTTTGTAGCTGAGTTCTATATAAGCAGGCTGCTGAGCCCTTCAGCTCACTTCTATTCCAGCCTGAGAATAAACAAGAGCTGCTGTGTCCACCCACTACTTAACAAATAGCACTATTGGGCATCACACAAGTCTTTGTCCTTCCTGGTGTGCTTCTCAACCCATCAATCAGAAGTGACCTAACCCACATAATCCTGCTGTTGTGAATCGCCTAGAAATGCCACAGCTGCCTGCTGGTAATCCCCAGTAATTAACAGCAGAGTCTTCTTATTCCTTCCTATTTAGGAAAACATCCCACTGGTGGATGTGTACACATTACTAGTTACTCTGGCTCCAGTGTGGTCACACTGTTGGTGTTTGGAACAAAGTACACACAGCGTTAGCCACAATCCACAGGTGGTCTGTAGCTTCTTGAGAGATACTCCTGCTTGGCTCGTTTCCCCTTCAAACAGCCAGAAGCAGCGATTAATCTGAGGGGTGCGCACTTCACACAATCGCTGCAGACGACAGATTCAGTGAACTGGAGTTTGGTGCAGAGAAACAAATCAGGTTAAGACACACCTGCCCCCTCTCTGGTGTGACAAGCAACATTAAAAAGTGACTAGAAATGCAGCATGTGGGGGGAATGTCACTGTGTTTTGAGTCACGAATATGTGCATAGCCTGATTCCACCTTAACTCCAGATAAGTGGGTACAGGACTGGAGCCTAATTGTCCCAGAAGAACCTCTGAACTTAGCAGCCCTACCAGGGGCGTCTTACCTATAGAGGCTAGTGGCACAGGGCACCAAGTTCTGAAGGGCGCCAGGGAAGAGGCGGAGGCTGGACGCGGTGCCTCCTGGCATCAGCTCGCCACCCTTGCCCGCCTCCGCCATACCACGCCAAAGCAGCACTGTGCCCAGAGCCTCTGTCTGCCGTGGCACGAATCGGCCAGCTGAGCTGGGAGGCGCCACACCCAGCCTCCGCCTCTTCCCCGCTGGAGGAGCTGCCCTCCAGTTGCTGCTCGCCTCCAGCAGCGCCGTCCTCCCTAAAAAACTCTAGGAAATGGGGGGGGGGAGGGTGCCGGAGGGAGCTTTGCACCACGGTGCCGGATATGCTTAAGATGGCCCTGAGCCCTACCCATTTACAGCTGCTTGCTAGACTCCAGTTAATTATTGAACACCAACCATATACACTTATTGATGCTATGTCTTTTTCAAAGTGATGTACCTGGTTCTCTCCCTCTCAGTTTTATCCTCATAACACCCCTGCGAGGTAGCTTGGCTGCAGTGACTGGCCCAAGCCCCAAGGACACCCAATGAGCTTCATGGCAGAGTGGGGATTTCAACCCAACATCTTTCAAATTATAAGCCAATATAAGCAAGAGCATTTTTGCTAAATTAGTATTTGAAAGATGGTGGAACTACCACTGAGCTTTTGGGCAGTGTAACCTGTATTATCTTCACTCTTCTTAACAGCAGCGAAAGTTTCCTTGGCCGTCAGCAGACATTGTGCTTTATGGAGTTCTCCCTGACCACAGGGCACAACACTTTTGCTGTTGCTGTTGATGGCAAGGGAATTGTTTGCACTCAGCAGAAAATAAGAGAAGTACAAGTGAGGCAGCCTATAATTTCCCCATGATGAGACAGGAGTTGTTGCTTCATTTCTATCAACCTTTTTGCAGAGCCGCTGACCCATATTTTCCTACTTCATCCTTCAGTAGCTTTGGAATTGGATAACTTTTTTTTGCTATTGTAGTTTTTAAAGTGATATTTAGAATGGCAAGTAATTACATCTCTGACAGCCCTAAGGGGCTCAAGTCGGTGCCATTTAAAAAAAATGGAATTCTACCAATAATCCAGAGGCCAGTCTGTAGTGCTTTGAGGTGGCTTAGGCCTGTCTGTTGCTCACGATGGAGGTGAATATTTCCCAAAGTAATGAATCTGCATTGCGGGCCGGTTAGCTGCTGTAGGGTGTGGCTTTCCAAAGGAGGATCTCTGTCTGGCATATGCGGCCTTGGGAGGGAAAAGAGCAGGTAGACAACCTTCCTCATGCTCCATGGAAGTACATAGGCCAGATAGCTAGACACCAGGAATTCAGAGCTGAAGAAGGTGAGATTGGCAATGAGACATTGAATCAGTCATCAAATGAACTTTGACTAAGGCTATGTAAACATTACCATTAATGGCTCCAGTCCAGTGCATTCCCACTACTGGTCTTTGAAGCCACGTATGCATGACTTAAGCCACAGTCCATATCTGTCCTGTTGTTTCTTGAGTAATACTACTGTTTGATGTGTTGTCTCTCAAACCATATTCCATTCAATCTGAAAGCACAAGCTGCATTCATTTTGCAATTAAGGTGAGGTGTGTACATTCGAGACAGTGGTTGCCCATGTGCAGATGACAGCTTCATAGAATAGGAGTTTGGCGGGCAAGGAGTGGGGCTGCAGGCATGGGAAAACATAAATGTGTGCCAGATTAAGACATCCCCACCCCTTCTCTGGTGTGTACAGCAACATGCAAATGTGACTTGAAATGCACAGGAGGCAGGAATAACCTTTCTGCATTTAAGGCACTAATGAGTACATATCCACATGTTTTTGAACACTTGAGTTGGGCTTTTGGCACCCATATAATCTGTGGAGAGAAATAAACAAAAAGTCGAGCCATAGCTTAATGGTAGAGCATCTGCTTTACATGTGGAAGGTCCCAAGTTCGAAGCCCCCAACACATTTAGGTTGCCTGAAACCCTGGAGAGCGGCTGCCAGTTAGTGTCTGCCATACTGAGCTGGATGCTCCTTGAAGCATCACTAGCTTGTCTCAGTGACAAAACATATGTACTTGACCAGGTCTTTAGACATGCAGGTACCATACTTAACCAATTTGGCTGGGCCATTGTCTTAACAAAGTATTAAATAGTTAAAAAGAGTTAAATTCTTAACAAAGAGTTTGACAGTTTCTTATATTTATTGTGAGCCACCCTGAGGTCACAGAATTGGGCAATTCTATTATTTGTAAGTAAACAAATAAATATTAATAAATGTTTGTAAGGGGGGAATTCCATTTTTAATGAATAAACAAAGGGCTAAATTATCTGGAAAGTAAACTACAGTAGAAGAAATTTAAACTGGTATCCATGGTTGTAAATTGTTACCGACATTGGGCTATGTTAAGAAAGGTTTATGTTACATTTATTTTATGGTATGCACGTTATAAGAATTTAAAGGTCTCAAATATAGAATAAATATTCATAAATGCACACATATCTAAATATATGAACCATGTGTCTGAAATAGTATGGGAAAACAATCCTTCCAATCAAACCCTGAGCCCCACTGCTGCAGCTTTGCATATCTTAATCCCTTCACCAAGATTTTCACTATCTTGCATATCTATTCTATTCTATTCTATTCTATTCTATTCTATTCTATTCTATTCTATTCCACCCTTCCTCCCAAAGGTGCCTAGGGTGCTAAACCTAAAAAAGTTAAAACAATACAATTAAAAATGAAAACATATGTTATAGGAATTCTAAGGTCTTATATATATATGAATTAAATGTTCATAAATGTACAAGGTAAACACATACGTAAATATACAAGCCATGTGTCTTAAATAGTGCAGGAGAGCAATCCTGGAGCCATTTTGACTCTTTCAGTGACCTCAAATATTCCTCTGCAGTATGGGAGGCCAATAAGGAAAGCCTTCCCATTGTCTTTTTGCTTGCAAATCCTGTCTTAAGGGTGTATTTGTGTATGAATAGGGTGAGTCTGTGACCTGGATTCAGGAGCCAAAGTATTAAACATCACAAAAAGATAGCCAGACTGCCCAGGTAATGCAATCAGTGATCATTATCAGGTATCCTGGCAGACAGGATTTCTGCTGTAGACCGCCTCCTTCTGTGATGTATGTATGATGCTTTTGGGGGGGGCTCTTGGGTTGTTGTTGTTTAGTCGTGTCTGGCTCTCCATGACCCCATGGACCAGAGCATGCCAGGCAAGGGTCTTGGGTTACAGGGTGGGCAATTTCAAGAGTCTTGCTTGAGCACCATTCCTTCCAGTAGCACCTTGTTGTTGTTGTTCAGTCGTGTCCGACTCTTCGTGACCCCATGGACCAGAGCACGCCGGGCACGCCTATCCTTCACTGCCTCTCACAGTTTGGCCAAACTCATGTTAGTAGCTTCGAGAACACTGTCCAACCATCTCATCCTCTGTTGTCCCCTTCTACTTGTGCCCTCCATCTTTCCCAACATCAGGGTCTTTTCTAGGGAGTCTTCTCTTCTCATGAGGTGGCCAAAGTACTGGAGCCTCAACTTCAGGATCTGTCCTTCTAGTGAGCACTCGGGGCTGATTTCTTTGAGAATGGATAGGTTTGATCTTCTTGCAGTCCATGGGACTCTCAAGAGTCTCCTCCAGCACCATAATTCAAAAGCATCAATTCTTCGGCGATCAGCCTTCTTTATGGTCCAGCTCTCACTTCCATACATTACTACTGGGAAAACCATAGCTTTAACTATACGGACCTTTGTCGGCAAGGTGATGTCTTTGCTTTTTAAGATGCTGTCTAGGTTTGTCATTGCTAGTAGCACCTTAGAGACCAACTAAGTTCAGATTCAGATTCTGAAGAAGTGTGCATGCACACAAAAGCTCATACCAAGAACAAACTTAGTTGGTCTCTAAGGTGCTACTGGAAGGATTTTTTTTTTTTTTACTATGGCAGACCAACACGGCTACTACCTACCTATAACTTGAACACTATGAGTGGGAACCCTGTTGCAACAGTTCTTTTAATAAAGATCAAACTTACTAGCTGTTTTGCTTCTCAATATACTCTGGTTGGCCTCTGTTACTTTCTCCTACAGATAGGGAACCTTAGAAGGACTCTATGTGGGCTCCTGGAAACTAGGAAAGAGCAGTTTTTCTTACAACACTCGTTAACTTGAAACATGGTGAAACTTGATCCTTTGGGCATATGCTCCTCATTTCAACTTTGATATTTGTTACACGAAATTTTACAGCCCAGTTGATCAGTCAGAGAACAATGGATGGAGGCAGGAACCAGTTGAAGAAAAGCAAGGAAGATATTTTATTTTTTCTGTTGCAACAGTTTCCCCTCCCACTGCAAGGCGAGGACCCAGAACAAAAGTGTGTAACAACTCTTACTTTAAAAACTGCCCAACCCATTAGCCAAAGACCACCCAAAAGTATCACACACGCATTCTCCCCCAGAATTCATGAGAACCATAGTTTGTTGAGGCCGGTGCTGTGGATTGTAACTCTGAGGGGCCAACCACAGCTCCCAGGCATTTTTTGGAGGGTGGACAAATGTACAATAAATGTATGTTGTGGATGTCACCTATTGCACAACTACCCTCTGAACTGTTGATGAGTAAAAATAAGATACTGTACGTGCAAGTCCGAGCAAGAGAGAAAGAGAAGCAGGACACCTCCCTCTCAGGAGCTGCCACAGTCCCTCCTCCCCACATCACATCCTCAGCTGCTCCCGCATCCCTTCATTTTCCCGACATGCCCCTCTCTCGAGAGGTTCAAATAAAACAACAGCAGCAAAAAGAACTCCTCCGCCTGCGCCACCCTCCTCGTTTCCTTTTCCTCCACCCCGAGTTCCCTCCCAAGCCTAGCAACAGGCGGACGCAATTCCTATTGGCTATCTGTTCGCAGACTTCGTTCTCTCATTGGCTAGCCCGAGAGAGAGAGGACGAGGCCGTGTTGTGCGTGGCTTCCCCCTCCCTCCTCGCTCGTACGTAAGCGAGGAGAATGTGGCCGCCATTTTGTGTGCGAGTTTGCTTCCGCGGAAGGCGAGCGAGGCAGCGGCGGGAGGCGAAGAGAGGAGCGGAGCGGAACGGGCTGCGCTTTAGCGGTGAGGCGAAAAGGACTGCGGCTCCCGTGGCAGTCGGGAATATGTTGGACGGCCGAGGGGAGGCTCTGGGTTCGGTGGGTGGAGGGAACCTCCGGGTGGGTTCGCCGCCATGTTGTGTCTACCCCATTTAGGATGAGTCTTTCTTCCCTAATCGGTGGTGGAAGTGATAAGAAATGGTAAGATTTTTAAGGTGGGGGGAGAGGAATCCAGGGCAGCCGGCGACTAACTCTCTGTCCGTGTTTATGCGGAACTGAACCTCAGAGAGTTGTCTCCTAAGCTCTACTCTTGAGTAGACTTATTGAAATGGACCTACGTTAGCAGCATCCATTGATTTCAATGGGTCTTCTCTTTGAGTAAGAGCTCAAGCGGGCTGCGCCCCATAGAGTTCAGTGGGGACTTTACTGCCAGGTACTACCGTGCGTGAGGTGAGCGAGAGAAACACGGGCGTAGGATTGGGAACAGCTCCTTTCTTCCTTCCTTTTTCTCGGGGGGGGGGGAGGAGAAGACTCCGGTTTCCTAAACCCGCGTGAGGTAAATAAGACAACAACAACAGGGCCCTTTAATACCAACAACTGCAAAAAAAAAAAACCCGCATCGGGTTGTTCCTGACCAAATCATACGCTGAGGGTAGACTCTCTGAAATTGGTGGACTTGGGTTATAGACCGTATCCCATGTATTTCTCGGTGGATCTACTCCTGAGTATGACTTCGTAGGATACAAGCCCGTTTCAAGACGTTGACCAGTACAGGCCCCCCCCCACTCCTAATAATGTTGGGGGGCATTGTTTTCTTGTGGGAAGGGAGGAAATCGAAGCCTCCCCCCTTGGTGTTGGCGGCGGGAAGGGAAAGACTTTAAAGGCTTCTGTTTCCCCGGAGGATTGGTGGTTTCTTTTTCAGCAGTGAGGCTTCACGAATTCCCCTTTGTTTTTGTGAGTCGCGGTGGTAAAGCTTTACTTGAGAAACGAATTCCAGAAGTGATAAGTATATAGGAAACAAGTATCCCGCCTTGTTTTGAGCCCAGGACCGATTTCCCCCCTGTAGTGGTAAAGGAGGTTAGATAAGGAAGCAGGGTTGGGGGGGGGGGTCGCTGTTAAAAACAATATGAAATATAATTTGGTGAAGAATTAGCAAGCAGTGTGCGCAGTTATGAAAATCTGTGTTACTACTTGTGAGCCGGCTGAGGGTTTTGTTTTTATTTCTTTGGTCATGTGAGTGGGCAAAGAAAGTGGAACAATGATGCCCCTGAGAAGTATGCTGGAATTTATTTATTTTATATATCCTTGATTTAAAGATCTCTCCAAGCAACATACGAAAGAAGCTGTAGATAAAATGCAGCTTAAATCTGAAAACCAGTGCTCCATAAATAATTGAAATAAAAGGGTTTAAGATGGCACCAACTGCATACTGCATATCTGTGTAAGAGTATACTTGGCAACAGTGGATAGAGCATTTGCTTGAAGATAAGTGCTGCCATGTAGTTTTTGTTGGAATGAGGGTAGAAACGTTTTGCATGCAAAGGATACCAGGTTTTATCCCGGGCATCTTAGAAAAATAATAATTAGGGAGCAGTAGTTGGTGAGACACCACTTCTGGAGAGCCGCTGCAAGTCAGAGTAGACAGCATAGGCGCCAACTTGTGAGGGTTTCGGCCCCCACAATAAAATATTTGAGGGGGTTGGGCCCCCACAAAGTTGATGGGCATTCCCAAATTGTGTGTGTGTACTGCATCATGTGATCAGTTATGCAGGGTGGGGCTTACTTGGGCTCCCCACAATATTTTATTAAAGTTGGCACACCTGGTAAACAGTCCTGGACTAAATGGACTGGGTATAAGACAGTTTATGAATCTAACCCCCTTTCATATTGTCTTGGACACTTTTCTGCTCAAAGATCCAGCTATGCTTGCTTTTTAAAAAAATAAATAAATTCTGGAAATCTACCTACCTGTAACTGAAAAAGGAGGATTCTGGTAGTCATAATCTCAGGAAAAGCATTAGCTGTTTTAAATAGGACTAACTCCAGTTAACGATTGTAATGATTAAATTGTTGGATACTGAGCTTGTTTAAATAAAAACTGTTTAAATTAATTAGTTTCAGCACTTGTTGCTAAATATTTTAACTACAAACCATGGAACATTGGCACTTACAAAGGTTTGCTGCTAAAGTTTTTTTTTTTAATTGGCATGTTTCTGGTTAATGCAGCCTTCCTTAGCCTCGAGTCCTCTAGATGTTTGGATGGGAATTGTATTCAAAAACATAGGGATACAGCACATTGGAGAAGTCTGGGTTAATTTACTACTGTAATGAGGGGAGTTAAAGGAGTACCTTTTTGATCTAGAAATAAATAAATAAATAAATAGGACAAAGGCTGCAGTCCTGTGCATACTTATTAGTAAGCTTCCTTGAGCACTGGAATGTCTGAGTAAGCATGCATAGAACTGGGCTCTTTCAGGTCCAGGCTGAAAATCTACAAAAACAAAAGCGAGATCTAGCCCACAAATTCTTACGCCACAGTCTATTTTAGTCGGTGCTTTTGCTAACATGGCTGCTCCTCTGAAATTTGATACCCATACTGAAAGAAAAATAATTACTAACTAGATTTTTTATTTAAAAAATCAGATGCAACTGATGTTTTAGAACAGAGACGTGTTAATACTATTTTTAAGAGAATCAAAATTCTATTTGTTCTCCAAACTGTTTCTGACTAGGAGCTGTATCTGCTTTGTTTTTTTTTAAAAAAACCTTTATCTTTTCAGAGCTGGGACTTCTACCCTAGAAGCCCGTGTGCCGAGAATCTGATGTTGGGCTCGGCTTCGTGGCTGAAAACAGCAAATCGGCCCATGAGAACTACCATTCCTAGCCAAAGGAAGGGGTCCAGCAGGAGTCAGTATCTATTCCTTCAGGTCTGGCAGCAGGAAATAGAACAGGAGGTGGAGACTGTGGAATCTGAAGAGAGAACTGAAAGGTAGAGGACAAAACAGTATTGGAATATCACAAGTACCTCTACAGTTAAGACCTGGTCTTTGAACCACTTGAAACCTATTTATCAAGCTTCTTGAAGCCTTCAAATTATGTCTTTGTGAGGGACCAGGGATTCCTTTGCATATAATGCAACCTTTAAAAAAGTTAGCAAATTAAACTTTTAAGTCATTATGACTTGTTACATGGTGTACCTTGAGGCTCTTAAACCTATGGTTAATGCTGTAGTTTTATTTTTTAAAAAAAATAGCAGGGGCATGAAAGTCATTTGGATTTTTGTCTTTTTCAGTTTGAAAACACAAATCTGATAAATAATTTAATCTCTTTAAGCAAAGGAAGAATATATCATTTAGAGTGTGCTTTGTATCTTCAAGAAACTTTATCTGGTTTTCTATTGACAATTGCATTTGCTTTCTTCTCTGCCTTGCCCTAGGTGACACTTAAGTTGAAGATGGGGGGTGGAGAAAGGTTCAACATTCCATCTACCCAGCCCAGAAATACTTCGAAGAACCACCAACAACTGAACAACAGGAAAAAAAGCAAAGATCAGAATTCGCAGATAAAGAAAATCCACAAGAAAGAGAGGGGACTTGGATGCAGCCCATCATCTGTAGCATGGCAGGCCATGCAGAATGGGGGGAAGAATACAATGCACTTCCCAACTAACCAGACTTGGAGTCCAGCTTTATCCCACTCCCTCTTCATGCCTCAAACCAATGAAAATTATGCTGGAGCAAAATTCAGTGAGCCACCATCGCCCAGTGTTCTTCCTAAACCACCAAGCCACTGGGTAACTGTTTCACTTGACCCTGCTGATAGAGAAATCATGACTTTTCAACTTAAGACCTTGCTTAAAGTCCAGGCTTGAGATAGAATCTATGAATACATTGGGATAAAAGATACATGTTATCATTTCAAATTCCATAAGGTTGGTCTGCATTGGGTTCCCAAATGCGAACTAAGGCACATCTTACGGATTGAATGAGCTGTGTAATAGAAGTTGCTCAGTTTTTTATGTCATGCGGGGAATTCCCACTTGGAAACACCCGTTTGGGGGTTTTGTGCACTGGTTAACACCTATTTTAGGGTTCTGTGCACTTTTATCAACTTCTGTGCTACTGATGCACCATTGTAATCAATACGTAGTCTGAACCAACTCCTGATGTGGTCCTGGAATTACAAACACTACCGGGCCCTCTAATAAATATTTTAGTTGCCTTCCCTTTTGGAACTGCTTTGATGGAGCATGTATTTGGGGGAATTAACACCAGCTGGCCAAATTTACAACCACTGCAATGCAACGTAATTGCAAAATATCATTGGTTTCCCCCACATACTGTGAAATGTTAGTAACTTTCTGCCTAGAGTTTCTAGTTAAAAAAACAACACCTAAAATTGTTTTAAGAAAGCCATTTAGATTGTGATGAATTTTATTAGTTTACGAGACCTGTATCATTTGAACTGGTGGTTTGGGCGGGTAGACATCCATCCAAAACCCTGTGACCAAAACGTAAACACTTAAATTTGGAAATCTCAATTCTGTATAGATAGAACTTGTTTAATAAGAATGAAAACATGGGCATGCACTTGATCTCTAGCTTTTTATACAACCCTAGAAATGTATTACATTGAGCACAAACAGTCTATGTGTGCCAGGTCAAAAACATTTTTGCATTGCTGGGTGACTGCCAAAAGCTTTTAAAGTGTTTTTTTGTTCACAGAATTTCACTGAGCTGTGTTTGAAACACATTCTGTATGTTTTGTATCTTTTGCTGAAACAGAACTGTTGAGGCCAGTCTGAAATTGGATGATATGAACTTGTGTAAATGAACTTAGCAAGTGTAAAACATCCTTTATCTAGGGAAAAAAGAGCCATGTAAATAAATGTAAAACTTTGTAGCATATGTAAATTTATGCTGGGCTTTCCTGCCAAGATGAAATATTTTTAGTACAAAACTGCTGAATGTAAGAAGACCATGCTAAACACATGGCATGATTTTTTTTTTTAAAAAAAAAGTTAAAAAAAACCTTTAAAGCACATGTCTGTGCCATTGCACTCAAGTATCAGTGAGGGTATGTGCCCCCATTTTTTGGCTTTGGTGGTTAAGTTGAATTTTAAAGTAACATTGATACAAAGAGAAATTGCTTTTTTAAAGGTAAAACAAGGATTTTTTATTTTTTTAAAGTTCAGGGGGCAATGGAGCTGAACTGTCCTTGGGCAGCACTTCTAGGCACACTTAACTTGAAAGCAAGCTTGATTACATCTGAACTACTCAAGTGTGTTTAGGATTGGGCTGTTGAGGGAAAGGCTGCATTGTAGCCAGTAAAGAATGCTTTGATTTTGAATGTATTGAGTAAATAGCAGAGACAAACCATTATCAGAAATTTAAATATCCACAATGGTAGTGTAAAATAAAGATCTGCCAAAACCCCATCTTTTATTTGTGACAGTCTAATCGTAGTTGTGACTCAGGTTGGATATTTTATTTGAACTCCTTGCCTTTCCTAGCAGCGTTGAATGATCCAATTAAGGGTTGTATACCATGTTAGTCACACTCTAGTAGATCCATTGGAATTAATGGGCACGACTAAATCAGGTCCATTAATTTCAATGGATCTGTTCTGTGTAGAACTTAGTTGAACTACAGGCCTGAGAGAACTATCTCATGACACACTTGAAAACCAATTTTCAATTTCTGCCAACATCCAAGAATCTACAGAATTGGGTAGAATTTCTTAAATTGTGTGTGATGCATAACTTGGTAGTAACGGAAATCTTAAATTCCTTCCATGACGAATATTTGGTGGTGATACCAAAGGTGGATTTCCACCAGTAGTTACTAATAAAATGAACATTTAGAAAGTCTCTGCAGCACTTGACAATACACAAGTGCATGTTTTAGCTACTTGTACATTCAAAATATTTGCAACAGTGAAGAAACTTTCCATATTCCCAAATGAAATTTATTGGGCATCCTGAAAAAAACATAAATCTTGTTTCCCCAAATTGTCCTTAATATGTTGAAATCATTGTTATAGCCCAAATGTAATTCTGATCTAAATTTCATGTTTGAAGTACTGCTTGAATTTGAATTAGAAACAAAATTTAAATAAAAAACTAACGTTTTCTCCCCTAAAAATGTGTTGGTGTATTACTTTTACACAAACTTTCCCTTTTCATGGGGGGGGGGTGTTTCCCTACACACTTTAAATGCACTGTAAACTGCAAGATTAAATCACTTGGTCACAGTTACTTAATTTGCTTTATCTTAGAATTATGGATTTGGGTTTGTAAATTGAATATGCCTTACTCTTCTTAATCTGAGTTTATTAAAGAGCTCATGCATATGTTGGTAATGGATGCCTTGGAAAGAAATAATGGGAGAAACACAAAAGAAAACTCAGGCTTATTCCTCTGCAACTGGAGTAAAGAAACTATTTAGACAGATTTAGATCCTGCTCTTAGGCTATGTGCTACACAAGGCAGTTAACCAGCTATGAAATAACAGTATAGTAAGATGGATATAGCATGAGTAACAGCTCATTAAAAATAAAGGTTTTGGCATATGACAGACAATGCCAATTGACACTGATGGCAGAGTTCAACCGTTTAGATGTGGCCATTGAGAAGACTTGTTTCCTTTAGCCAAGCCACCACTGGTGGAACAGGTTCAGCTGCTCAGTTTGCCTAATTTTAATATGGGGAATGTGGCTGCCTCTCTTATCAAGCAAAATGGAAGAGGCATCACAATACATACAGCATTGCCCCCCTAGTTACAACAGACCCGTATTCAACAAAAGTATTGCACCGTTTTACTTTTTTTGCGACAACCCAGCAGCTTGTCCAGTTTGTGACAATTAGGTTGCCTGATAAAGATACTGCCCATAACGGATTTTGTCCCAGAAACTAATCATTAAACAGTATTTGTGCAAAGCAGGACATATAATTTATGCACGCCCCAGTTTGAAATAGTTTATACAGGTGAAAGGATTTGGTGAGCTTACACAAAATTAAAAGCAACAGTGCATAACCTTCACAGTGCTCTTTCCCAAACCCATCACTGGTTTGTCGGGTCTGCTGCATTGTTTGGATGACAAAATGAAACACGGACTTATAGCTGCTTACTAAAGCAAATGTGCATCCCAGTGACCCCAACAAACTTGCAGATCAACCAAACCTAAAGTGATTGTTATGGCCAAGTAGGAAGTTGAAACACTTGTCTGCCATAAGACTAGCAGTTATTTAGCTTACAATGTTGACACATGAGAGATTTGGAAGGGTGAGCAATGAGCAATACTGTACTGGCTTTTAGAATTATAATGTATTTATTTGAAAAGGAATAATGAAAGAAATGTAAGTCACTTCTTGTGTGGTATGCAACCAGTGGAAAATGATAGGAATTCATAATACTCTATCTGTTTTAGGATACCTGACTTTCCAAAATCATCCATATACCCAAGAACCTCTTACTTGCATCATGGTACCTTGTAGCTGTTACAGGTACATGGTTGAGGGATTCCCCACTCCCTGTGCCCACAAATGCAGCCCTGGAAAAGCATACAACCCTGTTGTAGTAGTCAACCATTCTTTAATTTTCCAGGAAACTTCTGCCATAAATATAGTAGCCCCAGTGCACATCTGAGCTAAGGTATGGCATGGATGTAAAGATAGCACCTCTTAGTGTAATACACATGTACACTGAATATAAATGCAGAATGAGCCCTTAAAACTATGAATATGGAGGTTTGTGCAGGATGCATCTGGCATGATTGTCTCAAATGACTGCCTGTCATTGCATCAAGGATACTTCGCAGAAAGTGTAGTCAGAGAACAAAGTTTGGGTCCTAGAAAAGGAATCCTGCATCCTTATGTGCCACAATGGTGACTATCATAGGGTCAGTTATATCGTAACAGGATGATGAATGACTTCATATAACCTAGCACTGTGCTAGGGAGAACAGGAGCTTTCTAGGAACCAGGAGTTTTACAGTGAGCACTACAATCTGGCTTGTTTTAGCTACTTGATTTGACCGATACAGTATATTCTGGCGTATAAGACTACTTTTTAATCCAGGAAAATCATCTCAAAAGTTGGGGGTCGTCTTATACGCTGGGTGGAAAATCTGTGGTCGAGTATATCTCAAACTCTATATTTTAACTGGAAAAGTTGGGGGTCATCTTATACGCCGGTATATACGGTATTTTGTTTTTTAAACTGGTCAAATGCAATCCTATACAAATACCTACACCAAACTATCCCAACAAAGAATATCTTATTTTGTTGACCAACCTTCCAAACATAGTTGGAAAAACATTGGTATGTCTTGAGCAATACAACTTATTACCCACTTTTATGCAATACCGATATAAAATTTTATCCCTCAGCCACAAACCGATACATTTTAAACTGTTTGGAACAGGTTAAGATTACAATGCAAAATCACTGGATCTCTTTTATTACAGCATGTTTGCTAAATTTACAGCAGATAATAAGCTGGGTCTTCCTTGATCAAAACATTGATGTTTTAAAGTAGTACACAATATTTTAAAAAGAACATATAAAAATACCCTTTTAGAAGCCTCTATAAGAAAGGAAATACAAAGTTTATTTCCACAACTTTCATCTGACCAGAGCTGCACAGTAACGCTACCATTTTACACTTTGTTTTAAACTATACATTGGGGGAAAGTCTACAAAATTAAAGGAACGCAGATATAAATGATTGCATAGCAGAACGTTAACTTTTAACATTAAATGAAAGTTAGAAATACTATCAAATATACAAAGGTTCTAGAATCACTTCTTAAACACATTCCACAGCCAGAATTTTAAAAGCCAGCTTTATTTAGAGTGGCCTGTTAGAACTAAAATTGAAACAAAACAATTCATCAACATTCAATTATCCTACCAAAAAGAAGTAGAGGGTCTTTAAATGTTTGATACTGGCATTCACATTTGAATTAAAAAGCTATGGTTTGTAATACAATAGAGCTCTCTGCAGAGAATACTTTGAGATTATGCCATGGCAACTTTTCATGTTCGGTTCTGATACTGTATTACAATAAACCAAAAGTAGGATGCAGCTCTTCTTCATAGGGACGAAGCTCACATTATGATAAATTATACTGCAACTGGATATGCTACATTGCAAGTGGAGCACAATTTATAATCATCTTCTGGGTAAACAGACTAGTTTAACCTACTATGATGTAGGTTCTGACATGTAAACTCAAAACTGTCAATTATAATTATTAAAGATAGGAGACTAGAAATTGGTTCTTATGGATACACAGGCTACCTATGAAGTCATTGGCAAAAAAATATTAATTCTTACATATCGTACACTTTAATCTGAGATGTTTTCGTTGCAGTTTTACAGCAAGTAACCTTATGCAATTTTGAGGTCAACTGTTCACAATACACTGGATATAAATGTATACACATTTACCTAATTATGTAACTAAATATTTTAGGTGTCAATATAGTAGCCAGCAAAAAGTACCTGGAACCTTGACAAAATCCACAACAGTCTCATGGCTGTTTTATCTCCTTTTTGCTATGCTACAAGAACCATCCCTTCAGATGTTATCAATAAGAATCTTAATACTATTTTTCACAATGCCTCAGGAACAAGCCACTTTGGCACAAGTGGGAAAGAAAAATGCAAATCCCCTCCCTCTCAAATGTCAAAGTATTTCTGATTTCACAGCCGTTACTAGTGCATCACAACTGTGCAGTTTTCCAACTGTACTGCAGGGATTATTGGACAATTTAAATATACATCAAACAGTTATTGTTTGTGGGCAAGTTCATTAGGACAAGCTGTAAACTACTGTCATAATGTGCCATTGATATTTGAAGCATAAAAATGCAAGTCTTTTACAAAAATATACATAGAAACACCACAAGAACCTCAGTAGCTGCCCATGACATTTAACAAAGTGGACTCTTTTGTATAAGATTCTCAATATTTTGTTTTAATAGTATTAATTGTCTGCTAACAGGATAACTGACGAAAGTTATTTTAAGCAATGTTGCAACATCATAACTCAACTGTGTAACTGGATGATACATGCCTAAAAACAAGGTACATTGTTAGTGGCCACTGGACTTGGGACTAGCCCATGACCTGGATCTGGATTTTGATCTAGATCTAGAATGCGATCTCGACTGAGATTTGGATCTAGCTGGTTCTTTTTTCCTTGATTCTTTTTCATATCTTGAGCTGGATTTATATTGTGTTTTAGAATCCGTTTTAGAGGTGCCTCTAGATTTAGTGCGAGATGCAGATCTAGAACGTGATTTAGCCTTCATTTCTTTTTTGGGTGATTTAGATCGTGATCTTGAATTGGACTTTGACCTTGAAAAAGATCTGTTACGGTGTCTGAACCTATCAGAAAGAGGAAGATAATACATTTGAATATGGACAAGTTGCTAGGAGTTGGGTATCTCATATCAAAATAGCTTACTCTTGCAGGCACAGACTAGTCTGATTTTGAATTTGTTATATAAAAGAATGTTTACCTATCATTATCTGAACGACTTCTGCTACGTCGACGTCTTCCAGCAGGTCTACTGCTAAAAAGGTACATCAGAAAAAGTAAACAGTGGCATATACCTTTAAAATTATTCACACACACCCAACTACGTTAAGTTTCTTGAGAGTTGCATTTGTTTTTCATTTTTCTTCAGTGATGCACAGACTTTCGGATGGTCCATGCAAGGTACAACAACTTCCATGCATGTTATTACAAAGGTGACTTGATATCTAGAAGTGTCAAACAGTCAATATGATCTCTCTTCTCCATTACATGGCAGCATAGGTCAATCCAAGTACAACACTTACTTTCTAGGACTATAAGATCTGCGATAGCTGTAGTCAAAAGAGCGGCTTCTTGACCTCCTCCTTTCATAACTGCGGCTTCTAGAACGTCTGTATCTGTCATAGTCATCGTAACGGGAAGAGCTATATACATTTCTTCCTTCCTTGGCTTTCATTTGGTTTGGTGCTACAGAAGAACAGAACAGCAATTTTTTAATGTTACAATAAAAATTCTCAGTTGATGTTTGTAAATGCAATACATGTTAATCATTAAGCAACAGACCCCTGAAATGACTGCCCACCACCAATGTATCTTCATCTCTGAAATGGAACAATTTAAAAAACATACTGTACTTTCCTATCATTTCAGTTTATTTTAAGATATATGGAGGGCCAAATGTTTCCTATCCATAATCAACAGCAAAACCTTTCTATAATACTCAATTACAGTAAGTTATTGTAAAGGTAAAAGGACCCCTGACCATTAGGTCCAGTCACGGCCGACTCTGGGGTTGCGGCGCTCATCTCGCGTTACTGGCCGAGGGAGCCGGCGTACAGCTTCTGGGTCAGGTGGCCAGCATGACTAAGCTGCTTCTGGTGAACCAGAGCAGTGCACGGAAATGCCGTTTACCTTCCTGATGGAGCGGTACCTATTTATCTACTTGCACTTTGACGTGCTTTCGAACTGCTAGGTGGGCAGGAGCTGTGACCGAGCAAAAGGAGCTCACCCTGTTGCGGGGATTCAAACTGCCGACCTTCTGATCGGCAAGCCCTAGGCTCTGTGGTTTAATCCACAGCACCACCCGCGTTGTATACACACTCAAATGCAAGATGTTTATATGAATATATTTTCTAGCTGAAATACACACGCACCGTGCAGAAATTATCAGAAACATGCAAATCAACTTTGCATCCTTTATTTGGCATCCAGCATTCTAGTTTATGATCTGCACACTTCTTGACAAATGAGGGTGAGTTGGACTATTAAACTTGGGTAGATACTAAGTTAGTTCTATTAACTTAAATAGGTCTACTTTTGAGTATTACTGATATTGGATCCAACCCACTAGCTTTGTTTCCAGGATTTTCTCCTTGTCTCCAATCACAGGTTAGAACTGTAAAAATGGTAAGTAGCACTCACTCCATCAGCTCTGTTGTGATAGACCAACTACACCTGGCCTCCTCTCCCTGGGAACAGACATTCCATCACTGTCTCAGTGGGATGGATAGGAAGCAGGGTTTATTCCAGCCACTTTGCTGAATGCCTAGCTCAATCAGGCCTTCCATAAAAAATTATTAATAATAATTTTATTATATGTATGCCACCCATCTGACCGAGTTGCTCTAGCCATGCTGGCTGGCTCCCAACAGAATATTAAAAACACAATAAAACAACAAACATTAAAAACTTCCCTAAACAGAACCCTGAACTGTGCCATCTAGTCATTAACAACTGTTTAGGAATAGGTGCCTAAGTTTTCTTCTGCTTCCCTTCTTGTCCCTTTCCCTTTGTGTCACTTTTATTTATTTAGTGTAAGCTTGTGGGTCTTATTTATGTATTTCATAAAATTTAAATACCGCTTGTAGAAAACCCCCTCAAAGTGGTCTTGTTTTAATTTATTGTCCCATACGCAAGCCTTTCTGGGAACCTTGTTGGCTGAAGATTGGGACAGAAATGCTTTTAAATAATCTAATTTATTTCACAGTGCTAAACCCGCACCAGATTTTGTGTTCTTGTGACAAGTCAGACAACACATTTACCGGTAATACATAGCCCTGAGTATTAGGATTTAAGTTTTACACTACGCAATTGTTAAGACAGTATACATACTTTTACGATCTCCTTGAGCAAACTGGATTTCTATTTGGCGGCCACAAATCCACTTCCGGTCCAAATTATGAAGGGCATCTTCAGCATCACGGACATCTTCAAATGTGCTAGATGTTAAGGTACTTGGGAATTTGATGTATTTACAGCTACACAGTTAGCAAGCTTTGGCTTTCCCATAATGTCATCACACACCCTTGTTTACCAACTTGTCCTCATTTTTTTGGCATGTTCTATGGCATAACAAAAATTAGCTGACATTAACAATATCTATTTGAGACAAAAGACAAATTTCAGTTAAAAAAATATTCTATAGTTGTCTATATGGGTATTTCAAATATAGCTTCTCTGAAAATCTGTTTTGCTTCCCTCAGCAGAGACTTTATTAGAAGACATCAAAATGTTGCTCTTTGCTGATGAAACTAGTACTAGATGTTTCCTAGATTCTTATACTAAGGTATTAAAGTATGAAATTATGCCAAATTTTATTATATAATGTAATAACCCATATCCAGCATACCTTTAAGTAGCCTAAACAGATTATCCCTATATGTTCATATACCAAATCCTAAGCTGAAGCCAACTTTCACCCTATTACAGGTACACTCATTTCAAATAATGAGTGACTGCTTTTCACTGAGAACTGTAATTTCAGAAGATACTACCAACGTTAAGCAAATTATTACAGGGCCCACAGCTAGACTAAACCAGAAAAATTGATTGATTAATCACTTACACAAGCAGCCAGAGGACAGCTCTTATTCTGTAGGATACATCAGGTTTGGCTCCTTTTATCTTGGCCACCAGTCAACTTCATCTTGACCTTTAACTCTTTAAGTGCTTGTCAGAAGGACTTGTCATGAGATGCTTGGTCAAAAGTGACAGATGGCTTTATCTTTATACTTTGAAAAACAACCTTTTCCCCCATTTGCAGATAAAGCGAAGCTTTGTCTCCCATTATGGCTTGTCCTTCTTCCAGCTTTTTCTTTATCTTTTCTTTTCCCAAACTTTCCCTTCTCTTCAAGCCTGATCCTTAAGAGGTCTTTGGCTTGTCTACTTGCCTTAATTCTTGAACTCTACTCTAAAGGTTCTTTCATGCTTTCTCTTTGGGGTCGCCATTACTGTACAGCTTTACACTCTGAGGCAACAACAGAGGACAGTAAATTAGGGGACAATAATCAGAGCAAAACTTTTCACCTCATTTTATACAAATCTGCTTTTGATCAAATTATTCCAGTTTCCACGAAGTTAAACAATAAAATATCAGCCACATTTTGCTAAGCACAAGAACAAGTTTATCAATGCCAGTAATATAAAACTGCAACAATACACTTGGAGGCAGCAGCAAAGGCCATTTCAATGTTAAAAGCACAAATCTGTATATGAAGCTTGCAATAAGAAAGCACATTTTACTTGATAACTTATAGAAATTTTGTAAGATAGTCATCTGTGAGGGAAATGGAGCACACTACAATGACATTATATACAACACAAAAGATACAGCTTTTTCATTTAGGGTTGTTACCTCATACACAAACGTGAATTTCAAACTTCAACACCCCTCACTAATCAGCCATCTGAAGAAAGGATATTGAACATAAGCGAATCCTCTTGGACGGCGAGTGTAGAAATCCAGAGGTACATACACATCTACTATCGGACCATAACGACCGAATTCACGACGCAAATCTTCAGACCTGAAACAGAACACTGACCATTTGAGTGTCTTTACTAATTATAATCAAAGCAAGCTGAAGAAAAACAACAACAGGCTATACGAACACACATTTAAGAGACAATTGTAAAGCCACTATTTGAAATGAAGGTTGTATCCAATGCTGTGCTTGCAGAATTCTGCCGTGTGCCCAAAATCTGCTTTGGGGAGTTCTGTTGTGCAAGTGGAACAGTAACGTTGGATACAACCCTAAGGGATCTATCCAACTAAGTTTGGCTTAGAGCCACTGAAATTGATAAGACCTATTTTAGGTTATGTCCACTGTCCAATAATATCAATGGCTTAACTTTGAGTGGGATTCATGTTGGATACAACCATAAGGCTACAATTCCATGCTAACTCAACAGGGAATAAAAACCACTGAAAATAATGAAACTTACTTCAATGTGGGACAGAAGACTTTTTCCTTAGCATTTTGTGATAACAGTACACTCCCCAATACAAGTACAGTGGAACCCCGGGTTATGCACACCCTGGGTTGCGGACGTTCGAGTTAAGAATGCCCGCAACCCGGAAGCATTTCCGGAGCGCGTGCGCGACCCCCGAATGCACAGAACGCTTCTGCGCACTTCTCGCATGCGAAAAAGCGCTCAAATTGTGCTACTTCCGTTTTTTCTGTGCATTCGGGAAATGCACGGCGACCCGCAACAGATCGCGTGCGTAACCCAGGGTTCCACTATATATTAAATCATTATTAAAGTGTATCAGTTAGAAGAAAACATTTTCAAGGTTGTTTTTTTTTATAAAAAAAAATCTATGCTAAAGTGTCCCTCAAGACTTTTAGGAATTATTACAGAATAATAGTGGATAAAAAGTAAAGGAGCACATCCACCATCACCAGGAGCTATGAACTGCTAATTGTAAAATACTTTAGAGCTGTGTTAAGGCCTATTGAAACAATGTGCTTTAAATAAAAAGGTACTATTTAAATGCTAATATCTAATATAAAATTTTCCTAATGACACACATTCTCCTTTTCCTTGATATTGCAACCTGGAAACATTTTTTAAAGTAAAGAAAGGGGACTGAATTAATAGAAAAATTCAGCCACACTTGATTGAATATAAACTACTCTATATTTCAAGTGATTTCTAGAGGCTTGCTAACAAGTTTAACCATAGGTGGAGGGAGAGAGACCTGGCATAACAGACCTAGTAAAACAAAAAGGAACTAGATAAGGAAACTGAAAACCTAAAAATTGTAGATTTGGATTAGAGAGGTAATTAAAAACATAACAGCCCACTAGATCAGGCCAATGGCCCGCCTGGTCCAGCATTTACTGTAGTTCTCAGGGACCAACCAGGTGCCTGTAGAAAACCTTCAAGCAGGATTTAACCACAAAGTACTCTCCCTTCCTTATTTTCCAGCACTGAGTATTCAGAAGGATACTTCCTCAGAGACATGAGTACATTATAGCCATCGCAGCTGGTTGAAAATAGATGGCAAAACCATACAATGAGGAAAAATTCCAAACAGAAATTAGATGGTGCCATGAATAGAAAAAAAAGACAGAGGAGACTCAGGTGGGGATGAAATAATATATAGGTGTGCAGGTAAAAAGCACAGACGAAAGAGGGGAAAAGAAGAAAAAGGACAAGAAGCGCGGGGGACAAGAAGTGCGTAGGAAGGGAAAACGAAAAAAAGCGGCTTTGAAAATAAACCCTGCTGCGATAGGGTTTTTAACATTTATTTGTAAGCTACTCGGGGGACTGTTCCGGCTGAAGAGCGGAGCCTAAATGCCTATTTTTATTATTGCGTTTTGCCAAGTCATGTTTGGCTCCAAAAGGGAAAGCTTGAGAACAACACACAGAAGTTCAGTGGCGCTTACTCCCAGGGAACCCGCGTGCTGAGACCTCAGAACGACGTTGGCAGTTAAGCGCCACGGAACAAACGCGCTGAACTGGGATGTGAAACGAGGGGCATAGTGTGCAGGGGCCCTACGAAGAGTACACAAGAAGCGGGAGGTGGGGCGGGAAGATTAGACAAATGGCGGGAAGGCGGCTCGCGAAGACCTCCGCCGCGAGCTCTTTTTCCAGCTTAAATTGAGGCCTGGCCGATTCTGCATAACGCCTATGCGGGACGGGAAGAATCAAGAAAGCTAATGGCGGCGGGGGGGAGGGGGCTCCTCTCTCTCTCTCTCTTTCTCCGCGCCTCGTCCAGCAGGCCCAGCCAGGCGGCTGCCATGCCCTCTCCACCCCCCGCCTCACTTACACACACCTGGTGTCGTCAGCCACGTTCCGCACGAAGAGCGAGGTGTTGGGAGGCCGCAGGTAGCGAGACATGGCTCGTCTGGAGGCGGCTGGCTCGAAGGGAGAGCGAGGCAGAACGCGAAGGGAGGTCGGCGAAGCGACCCTCCTGACGAAAGAGACACAAGCAGAAAGCGCCTCAGGCCAACCGCCTTGTGCTGACCTCTCGCGAGACTCGTCCCGCGCGGGGCGGCAAGACTGGCGCTCGCTCACAATA
This sequence comes from Lacerta agilis, assembly GCF_009819535.1. Classification (NCBI taxonomy): domain Eukaryota; kingdom Metazoa; phylum Chordata; class Lepidosauria; order Squamata; family Lacertidae; genus Lacerta; species Lacerta agilis. The sequence goes on from NC_046319.1 coordinate 59,329,077, forward strand.
GGAGCTGAGGGAGTGCTAGCGCGCAGGCGCCGCAGAACTTTCGCCTGCCGTCGGCCCTCGCGTGGACTTATGCGCAGGCGCCGAATTTCCTCCCGTTCGCTTCCCAGCTCCACCTACTGTATTTCCTTCTCTTTGAGTCCTCATTTCTTTTTCAAGCGGTTGCTCGCCGAGTACGCATGCGTATCTGTTGAAGTGGTCGGAAGTCTGTGGAAGCGAACGGCTCATTTTCCCGCGTTTAAGGCGCGCGCTATGTTGGTCTCTTCGGGGTCGGAGTGAGAAGGTTGCTATTGGCCGTTGGCCAGGCTTTCGTTCATCTGGGCACTACCTTGCAGGACACAAAACCTTTCAAGGATATATTTCTACGAAAAAATATTTTCGTAATTTTTTGTAAACCTTTATTAGTTTGCATTTCAGAAAATAAGGTGACCTTTAGAAATTCACTCTTCACATAATGCTCACAAGCCCTCTGCATGGGCGTAGCCTGGGCAGATGCCCCCCTAAATAAATAAAAATAAATACAAATCCGAGGTCCTGCCCCTCCCACAAAAATCCTGGCTATGCCCATGGCCCTCTGGTTTCATTGCATTGGTACAAACTAACTTGGATCACCTGCATGCGAAATACACACTGCTCAGAGACACTGTGCCTATGATTTCAGTTACTCTTTCACTCCTAACTTTTCAGCACTATCCAGTAAAGCCTGCAGCCTGAGGGGTGATTCATGCAAAGTGTGTTTCTGAGGCTTGCCAGTGGAAATAGAAAGATGGTGGAGAAAACCACAGGCAAAGTGCTCAGCGCTGAGGCCAATGTCATGATTAGTGGTTCTATGGCAACAATCACTTTGTAGTAGATACATAAAAGTGTTGCTAGTAATCACAAAGGTATTGTTGCAAAAAGGTATACAGGTAATGAGTCGAGTGAATAAAGCACTTTGGAATAGAAGGCTAGCTATTGTTTGGCTTGTGTATATTTAAAAAAACCTTCAACCAGATGGAGTCATCACAAGTCTCCACACGCCCTTATGCTTCTGAAATATGATGCTGCCAGCTACAATGCGCTTGTTTTTCAAACCTCTTTAACATCCTGCTATTGCTGCTAATTATGTTTGGAATGCAGTGCCTTAAAAATGCATTTTCATTGAAAGTTTTCATTTTATGGTACAAGCTACATAGCACAAAACAAATCCAATAGGATAACAATACACTTCCCAAAAATGAAAGTGCAGCAGTTTTCAAACCGTGTTTCAGGGGAATCTTAGCATTCCTTTCGTTTCTCTGACAATATACACAACTTACATTTAAAGCACACACCCCCTGGCAAAGTCATGGTAACTAGTTCACTCCTCACAGAGCTACGATTCCCAGCACCCTGGGAATTTAGAGGGGCTGTAGATCAGTTGTAACACTGGCCTGCGAGCGCTCCAGTTGGAGAACAGCCTTTATCAAAGGTGTCATGGACTTTGAATTACAGGTGGGTAGCTGTGTTGGTCTGCCATACTCAAAACAAAATAAAAAAAATCTTTCCAGTAGCACCTTAGAGACCAACTAAGTTTGTTCTTGGTATGAGCTTTCGTGTGCATGCACACTTCTTCAGATACCCTGAAAAAGTGTGCATGCACACGAAAGCTCATACCAAGATCAAACTTAGTTGGTCTCTAAGGTGCTACTGGAATGGACTTTGAAGACACTCAAACTCAGGACGCAAGGGAGAAACGTGCTAATAGGAAGGCACGCTTGGCAAATTCACACCATGATCTACTCCCACCCAGGAACCAATGTCCCGACTGTGGAAGGATGTGTGGGTCCAGAATTGACCTCCACAGTCACTTATGGACTCATTGTTAAAACTGTGTTTATTGAAGACAATCTTACTCGGCTACGAGTGATTGCCAAAGAAGAAGAAGAAGATAGATCTGCTTTGCATGCAGAAGGCCCCAGATTCAATCCTCAGCATCTCCAGGTGGGGTAAGAGAGACTCCTGCTTGAAACCCTGGAGAGCTGCTGCTAGTCAGTGTAGATAATATTCAGCTAGATGGATCAATGGTTAGGTCAGCATGAGGCAGCTTCCTACATATCCTTTACAAGTTTCCAGGTTTCTTTGAAAATGGGGGAGTTGTGCTTTAAATGTATGGTGTGTATGTACCATACATAGAAGGAAGTTTAGGATTGGTTATAGCTTCAATTTCTTTAAATACTTGTTTCTGCTCTACCAAAGTGAGCGGCAAAAGCACTTCCAGTTCTGGACTGCAGGTGGCAGCAGAACCTACTTTTGTTTTTTGTTTTATCTGGGGTGCATTTTTCTACAGTGGATGCCATGCCTGTACATGTGTTTGCATGTTTACAAGACTGGTGCTGCTTTATGGAGGATTTCAAGCCAAGCTGCAGCAGAGCTGTGCATTCGACCCACCATCCACTATGATAACTTTGCTCTGCATTCCTGGATCTGACCTTGTCCTTTGTATAATGCTGAAGTTTATTACTCACAGAAGTTTTCTCTTCCCTGCAGATGCAGTAATCAGTGGCTGACTGTACTTTGCTGTCTGCAGCTCAGGGTTGCTGATGAGCTCCAAGGGTGCTACTCTGCTAGCCCATTGCCCTTAGTAAGCTTCTGATATGTGTTCCTTTCACAGCACTCCCCTGCCCACCCCTGCTAGCTGTTCAGCACAGCTTCATCAGTGTCTGTTTCAATTCTGTTTGTGTACACACCAAGGGGCTTTCAAGGATGTCTACCCTGTGCAAAATGAACCTTGGCTAGTAATGAATTAGGAATGGCTAACCCAATTGGTATGAAGCTGCTTGTTGAGCTTCAGCTTTAAAGAGTGGGTTTTCCCAGGGAAAGCTCTGGGCGAAGGAGAGCGCTCAGAGGTTTAAGGCACGGAAGTCAGTTGGTTAGTGTATGGTGCTAAGAACTCCAAGGTTGCAGGTTCGATTCCTGTAAGGGACAGCTGCATAGTCTTGCATTGCAGGGGGTTGGAATAGATGATCCTAGGGTTCCTTTCAACTCTGATATATGACATGCCTGTAAAAACCGGGGGGGGGGGGAGAGTAAATGTGGATAAACACTTTGTCTAGTCTTTAATCAGCATTAATTATAATTTGTTTATGGGGCAGTTCTATAAGCATTCTTCCTGATTTGCTTCCAGGATGTTTACATGTCTTCCCAGTCATCATTCATTCCACATCAGTGCATGCCCCCGTCACTCTTCAAACTGCAAGAAGTTATTAAAAGAAAAACGTGGATTTGTTGCATTAGGGGAAGATAGTTGTTTAAATGCATAGACCTTAGGTTCCAGTTTGTGCTGCAATCACTTGCATAAAATACTGACCATCTGGAAGAACCCTGTTTGTCATTCCCAGTGGTGTTCCAGTTCTTTCTGGTTGTTTCCAAACATTGTTGCTTTTAAGTTGCACATACCCCAAGTTCAAAAGTTCTCCAAATAGTTTGTGTTAAGAAGTGCTGAAAGACTGCCCTTGAATGCTTAACAGGCAGGCCTGTCCCATCCTTGTTCCCAGTATATTCTGCTCAATGTTCCAAATACAGTCATACCTCTGGTTACTGTAACTATTGTGATTAATAGTCATCAACAGCCCTTGGGGTCATAGAATCAGGGAGTTGGAAGGAACCCTGAGGATCATCTAGTCCAACCCCTGCAATGCAGGAATATGCAACTGTCCCATATCTGCAATCCATCAATTGGTCTGGTTCTTAATTATTATTTTTTAATGTCTCATCAAAGCTATTGACTATTACAACTTTGCAAAGGAGTGTTTTCCTCTATTGGTTCTGAATCCACTGCCAGTCAATTGCACTAAGTCAATCCAAGCTCTATCACTGGGGGATTCTATCCTTTTTTTAAAAAAAACCAAAACATTTTTATTAAGTTTTCAACAATAACACCCCCCACAATGACAAATAACAACCACAAACAAAGAAAATACACACAAAACAATGTCAAATCCATAAAGTAGGATTCTCCGAATTCCGTGACCCCCCCCCCAGTTCCTTAAGTTTTCTTTTCAGCCTCATATCATTTCTACTCCAGATTTCCTGTACTACCTCAGGTTTCCTGTACTATTTCTAAGATTACAAGTGTTTTTAAAATCCTGCCAATGTATTAACCTGTTTACAATACTTTTGCAAATACATAATAAACATTTCCCATTCTTTTTTAAATTTTTTGTTGTCTTGATTTCTGAGCTTTCCAGTTAGTTTCGCCATTTCAGCATAGTCCATTAACTTGGTTTGCCCATCTTCTTTGGTTCAGACTGCTTCCTCCTTCCATCTTTGGGCTAATAGTATCCGGGTGGCCGTCATAACATACATAAACATTTTTTCCTGGTCTTTTGGGATCACTGCTCCTACAATACCTAATAAAAAGGCTTTTGGTTTTTTAATGAAGGTTATGCTAAACATTTCCCATTTGATTATAAATAATTCCCCCCCCCCTTTTTAACCTTCATACATTCCTACCACATATGATAGAACGTACCCCCTGTTTCTTTACATTTCCAACACTTATTAGTTCTATACATTTTTGCTAATTTAAACGGGGTTAGATACCACCGGTACATCATTTTCATATAATTCTCTTTCAGTAAAGTACATGCAGTAAATTTCCTATGTCTTTCAAAGCCTTTCCCAATCTGTCATTAATATATTATGTCCTACATCTTTTGCCTATTTTATCATCACATTTGACTTGTTCCTCTTTAGTGTCCCATTCCAAGAGCAGATTATACATTTTTGACAGCACTTTTGTACCACCTTCGACTATTTCTCTGAAATCTTGACACTTCATAACTAAAATGTTCCTTTTTATCAGTTTTAAAAGTTTCATTTAATTGAAAATATTGTAACCAATCTATTACTTTTTCTCTAACTTCCTCAAAATCTTTTAATTTTAATTGGTTGGCAGTTTCTGTTAACAGCTCTCTATGTGTCAGCCAATTTGTCCTCATATTCACTTAAAAAAAAAGATATTGCTTTTAAAGGGGAAAGCTACCATGGTGTTTTCTGTTCTAACGAATCTTTGTATTTCTCCCAGACTTTAAGAATCCAGTTTTATTATAGGATTATAAAAACTTTTGTGGACTTTTGCCTTATGGTACCATAGATACGTATGCCAACCAAATCTATTATCATGCCCTTCCAAATCTTTTTTTCAAACATTTTATTGATTTTTAATAAAACACACACAAAAAAAACATAGAGAAAAAAAACATTGCAACAAAATACACAACAAAAAAGACTAATAAAAAAACAAATATTTAAATCTAACTCACCCTCTTTTGTAACATTGTAGATTGACTTCCCCTCGCCCTCTCAGTCTGCTTTCCTTGTATATCATCTTCAGTAATTTCTTTACCTTTTTATATTCTAATGTTAATACACAAATCATCTTCTCTTATTTAATAATCTTAACATTACTTCATCTATTTCTTCATCTTATCTAACTTCTATATCTGTTGCCTATCTATTCTTCCTGGTTATTTTAAATACTAATCTTAACATAATTTTTAAAATATACTTTAAATTTGTTCCGATCTTTCTCGACTGCGTCATCCCTCTGATCTCGGGAGTTTCCCGGTCAGCTCAGCAAGCATGCCCTTCTAAATGTAACAAATCAGCATTTGTTAAATTTATCCAGTCCCAGATCCAGCAGATGCAAGATGCTTCATAATACAGTATAATCTTAAATCTGGTAGAGAAACCACCTCTATCTTTAGCAACTATTAATGATGTATGTTAAATTCTTGGTTTTCCCCCTCTCCAGATGAATCTTGAAATGTATTTTTGCCATTCTTTGAAGCATCTCAGTTTACCCCCGGGATTGACTGAAATAAAAAGTTTTTTTGGTCTGATCCTTAATTTTTATTATTATTTTTAATGTCCCCTCAAAGCTATTGACTATCACAACTTTGCAAAGGAGTGTTTTCCTCTATTGGTTCTGAATCTGCTGCCAGTTAATTGCACTAGGTGAATCCAAGCTCTGTTACTGGGGGCCTCAGTACATGTCTGGACTCTAATCGGAATGGGATTCTCAACTAAGAAGTTCATAATTGTGCAAAGAGGGGAAATTGAGTTTTTCCCAGTGCAGCACAAAACACTGAAGTCAAAAGCCTGCTAAGGAAAACATGGATCTTTTCTTCATGGGACAGCAAGTATTTTACATGTGTGTTGTTGTGTGATGCCACCAATCAGCTTTCTTGTTAACACACTTGTTGTTTAATTCTCAAAGCTTTATTTGTTGTTGCACATTTTGGCCAGTAGGAATAACGTAGCATTGATTAAAATCACATTTTGCTTAAGGCAAGTTAAGCGAGTCATGCGGTTGATGGCAAAACATAATTTTCCAAGTACTGCTCTTCCAAGTAGATATGGCCTCTGTGCACGTGTATCTTATTTTTTACGAAAGATGGCAGGTAGCAGTGCTCCAACAGCAGTCACGGCAGCTTTGGTAGCAACGGACAGCCCAGCAGCACCTAGAAGATGATTAAGGCACACAATTATTAGGATGAAGATCTCAAGGTGCGGAGATTGGCTCTGCCAATCATGTGGTTCTTGTCCTGAGAGCAGCACACATACCGACTGACTGAAGCGCGGCAACAGCGCTCCCAGCTGCTACTCCTCCACCATTGGCGACGGCCGCTGCTGACATCATTTTTGCAGCCAGAGTGCCAGCTGCAATTCCAGCTCCAGTGAAACCTGCTGCTCCCACTGCTGCTGGGACAGCAATCGTGGCCACTGCTGCAAGAACACAGAATAAGATATATGTTACATGATAGAAGCCTTAAATCTAAATTGGCCAGACCACAGTGCTTAACTGTCTTGGCTGTTCAATTCTTTCAATTAATCTGTAAAAATCATGAAGTTCTTGCATTCCATTAATAATTGCGTTCCATTAATAATTAATTCTTTCTTCGGGGGAGGCTTGTTAGATCCTAAAACAGCAGATATAATGTATATAAAGAAAGAGCAAAGGCTCTCCTCCCGCTACATACCAATCAGGTTATGGCGAAAATCTTCTCCAGATGAAGACCTTGGCACTCAGTGGCTGATTCATGTGGCAGGTTATCTTGTCTCCCTAACCCAGAACACACCTGTTCCTTAAATCCAAATTCAGATCCATCTTAAAAAACAGAAGAACCTCCATGCATAGTGACTGATTTGGAGAGCTACCGATATGTGCAGTCTATATACACATTCTGCCCCCCACATTCTGTCAGAAGTAGAAGCAGGTATTGGACAATCTGAGTGAAAGCTCACCTCCCCAATCTGGGGGTGGGGGGCTTGCAGGATTACTCTCAAATTCTCCTTAATTTGCTGCATGGACGGTCTCCGCTAGCACGGAAGCCGCTTTTCACCATAGTGGTGAGCACTGGAAATCCAAACCAAATATCATAATTACACCCACCTCCGCTGTGCCTCATTCCGAAGGAAATATGAACCCTGGCTAAGTGCCTGGAACCCCTGGAATCTTGCACCACTTGGGAGAGTAGGGTGGCATGCAACAATATTGTTTCTCAGAAGTTGTTTGTGTACTAGCATCAGGAGTCCTTATTTTTTGAACAAATCCATCCATAATGTAATTTGATTTTATGGAGGTTGTAAGGACTCTCAGTGGTTGCTCATGAGGAATTAGGCAGACGCAGAACTTCTTCTAAACTAAGTTCTTTATTGTGCCGATATTTACAGTGGAGTTACAGTAAAGACGTCCAGCTCATCCCTCTGCAGAGTCCGGGAATGTCTGCTTCCGGTTTTTAGTCCAACATAAGAGGCGCGGGATTCTGAACCCCCACCTCCACCTTCCACGTCCTTCCTGCCTGCGAAAATGGGGCGCGGGAAAAGCTCCCTGCTCCCTACTTCCTGCCTTGTGCTGAGGCTCTCCAACTCTGTCACAGCCCCTGCGCCGACTTCCTGCTACCAGCTCCCACTCCCCACTGGATTGGCTGTCGCTTCCCTCACTCTGGGAAGAGGATGAGCTGCTCAAGGCAGGAGGGGGTTCCTGGTACTGCAAAAGCGGGCTGTCTTCCCGCAGCGGTGAGGGGGGTTTCCTGACAGAGGTTGTGTTAGATTACCCGTATATGTTTACTTCAGGCAGTAAGGGCATCTAGTTTTTGCTAAATTTAACGGTTTTGGCTATCCCTTCAGTTATTTTGTTTTGCTATGCCAGGTATTTTGCTATAAGTAAAAAATAAAGAATCCAAGAACTCTGGCCAGGCGGGAGATCAGTTTTAAAGTCTTCAAACAGTTTTATAATTATGGTATTAAAACAAATTCCAGTTGAGATAATGCCGTTCCCCAGAGATTATCAAGCCACCCTTTCATTGCTAACCCCCATCATTAACAATGCCTTGCCAGCTCCATTCATGCTGCTTCAAGCAAGAGAGCCACCAGCTCTCAATGAATCAGAACCTTCTGGTTGCCCAATGTCAGTCATGCTAGAGCTGGGTCAGGGACAGGAGGAACCAGTTGCCCAGTGATAGCTGATATTTTTGCAAACCCCAAAACTCCTTGGCATATCTGCATTCCCAACACAGGTTCCTAGCCTCCCTCTTGATCTGTTCTGGCTTGAAATAAAAGACCCAGTACATAGTTGGATCACCAGGAGGTGGTTTTGGCTTGGCAGCTTGTGCAGAGACTTGCCGTACAATACCTCATGCTTCCTCTGAAGCTCCATAAAGGTTCTTTCTCTACTTAAAAAAAAAAAATTAAGGCTCTTTCTCTTTCCTGTTGCTGTTGGAACATTTCCTGGCCCTTATCCAGACTTTACTTTTAAGCTGCATGTGAATAGCTTATCACAGTTGTCTGAATGTTTTGTTAGCATATTAAACATTTGTATAGCACACCCAAGTGTTCAAAGTGTTTCACGAGCACTATTATCTGATGTAATCCTTACAAGAACCCTGCAAGAGAAGTCAGTATTATTATCTCCCGTACTGTAGATTGGGAGGACAGATGCATCTTGCTTTGCAGCTCAGGCTCTTTACTACTACACAATACCAGTTCTCGTTTCCTAGAGTTAAATATTTGCCTGTGCACAGTACAGCTCTTAAAAACAAAACCTACCCAATTTGAAACCTACTTACTAAAGACTTACCCAAGCCGGCTACACCTCCAAAGACCATACCTACGAAGCAAGAGAAGCTTGTAATGTAAGAGTTCTCAAGTACATGTAAAATGGTACCTATGGCAGAGGGAAGTGGAAGCTATCAATTGGCACTGTGCCCAGAAATGAACTGCTATCCAGTGCAAATCTTTTAATACTGGACAAGATATATTTCAAACAGGCATTTTCCAATGTAACGGCATAGGGGCATTTTCTTAAGCAGCTTCAATTTCCATGCTGTCTTAACAACAACAACAACAATTTATTATTTATACCCCACCCATCAGGCTGGGTTTCCCCAGCCACTCTTCAAAGGCAGCTCCACATGTGGCTAGATACAATAATCTAATAAGTTCTTGTAACATAGGATAACTGACTGAACTATCTTAGTCTAGAAAATGCTGCAGCTGCCATACCAGTGAATGGTGCCAGACCAGAGTTGAAAGAAAAATAATTCCAATATGTTTCAGCCAGCCTCAATTCTTGATCACTATCTATGCAAAGTTGTACAAGATTTCAAAATATATCATTAACATTTTGAGGTAGCTTGCCTGGAAACATTATTTCAGTTTTCTGATGACTTTTTATCGTTTTCTTCTGTGTGGTCTCTTTTTAAAAAAAGAACTGCTTAGCAATGCTATTGTTTCAGTGGCATAATGATTTAGCCCTAAATTTAACGAAGTCAGGACAACTTGTATTACGATAAGGTGCTGGACCCAGGTAAATGTATATTCATGCCCACAAGAGACCTCCAGTTTCAGGAACAAGGAAATTCTAGTTGAGGTGAGAGACAACACACACATTTAACCAAGTATGGCCTACTGGTGTGGATGGGAAACATCAAGATAAATTTTGGAAGAATAAAATCAAAAGCAGTTATATGCAGATGAAGGCGCACAAATACACACTCAGAAACAGTGGCCTGTGTACATACATGTAAGTGCCATAGTCTGGACATAGTCCACTTGTAAAGTGTGCTTCTAATTTTAACCTAGGCTGAGTGGGGGCAGAAGTGAGGAGAACCCTGTGTCCCCGACTGAGAAGAGTTCGAGAAGACTGGAAGGTGACAAGTTACCCAATCCCCGAAAAAGTAAATAGGCTCTCTTACCTGGAATGCCCACCATTTTGGCTTTAAGAGACCTGAAGAGAGATGCCAGAAACAGTTAGGCTAATGCAGTGTACAATTGTGTGTTATCAACTATGGAACTCTATCCCACAGGAGGCAGTGATGGCCACCAGTTTGGGTGGCTTTAAAAGGGGATTGAAGAAATTCCTGGAGGATAAGGCTATCAATGGCTACTTAGCCATGACGGCTGTGACCTGCCTTCAGGTCAGAGGCAGCAGTGCTTCTGAAGAGCAGTTGTTGGAAACCACAGGAGGGGAGAGGGCTCTTGTGCTTGAGGGTTTTCCAGATGCATTTGGATGGCCACTGTGATAACTGGACACTGTCTATTTGGGATAATTCTATACAGTTCATCTGACAACGTGGACTCTGGTGGTTTAGCTACCAATCCCTCTTCCCAGTTAAACCAGGGTATTGTAGTTTTGTAAGAGAGTTCATAGAATCATAGAGTTGGAAGAGACCACAAGGGCCATCCAGTCCAACCCCCTGCCAAGCAGGAAACACCATCAAAGCATTCCTGACAGATGGCTGTCAAGCCTCTGCTTAAAGACCTTCAAAGAAGGAGACTCCACCACACTCCTTGGTAGCAAATTCCACTGCCGAACAGCTCTCACTGTCAGGAAGTTTTTCCTAATGTTTAGGTGGAATCTTCTTTCTTGTAGTTTGAATCCATTGCCCCGTGTCCACTTCTCTGGAGCAGCAGAAAACAACCTTTCACCCTCCTCTATATGACATCCTTTTATATATTTGAACATGGCTATCATATCACCCCTTAACCTTCTCTTCTCCAGGCTAAACATACCCAGCTCCCTAAGCCGTTCCTCATAAGGCATCGTTTCCAGGCCTTTGACCATTTTGGTTGCCCTCTTCTGGACACGTTCCAGCTTGTCAGTATCCTTCTTGAACTGTGGTGCCCAGAACTGGACACAGTATTCCAGGTGAGGTCTGACCAGAGCAGAATATAGTGGTACTATTACCTCCCTTGATCTAGACGCTATACTCCTATTGATGCAGCCCAGAATTGCATTGGCTTTTTTAGCTGTTGCATCACACTGTTGACTCATATCAAGTTTGTGGTCTACCAAGACTCCTAGATCCTTTAAGAACTCTCAGCACCAAGAACTCTCAAGACATTTTGGTGCCTGAGACAAATCAGAAAATGGTGTTGTCCCCTCAGGAATCCTGGGAATTGTAGTTTGTCAGTTTGTAGCCTGACATGTAGATAAACAACGTGCTGGAAAGAGGGTTCCCAACTCTGTCATCTGTCTGGCAGGAAAATATCCAGAAGCATAATCATTCCTGCATGGCAGGCTGCTCTAAAAAGGCATAGAAGGACCGGCAAGAATGGTAGCAATCCCAAACCATAATAATAATAATAGAATTAGAATAATAATAATTAATGAATAATAATAAATGAGTAATAATAATAATAATAATAATAATAGCAAATAAGTACACGTAGTGCATAAAATCTCAGCATTCCCTTTGTACAACATGTAGCCCCATGACAAAGCAGAGCTAGAAAGGATTCATCTTTCTTTCCTGGGGGGGGGTGTATGAGGGATGGGTTTATGCATGCAGCATCGCCTTTTTCAGAGGCAAATATACCAGCAGCTGCAAAACTGCAACTGCCCCAAAGAATAGATGCTGAGAAATAGCATAAAGCCAAGATTTGATTTTTAGATGCAAATAAATAACCATGAGTATGAATCAAAGGGAAATAAAAGTGCTTGACAGCAGCACTGGACAATCTCAGGAGGAGGATATAATTATTGCTTTTATTTGTGGTATCTAGGATTGTCTGAAACAGCTGTGTGGCAGGCAGAAATGCCAGGCCAGCTCTCCCCATCAAGGCATCCTCATGCTGGGAAAAGCTGCACCCTGGTTTTCGTTTTTCACAGATAATCTAAATATGAAAGCATCAGAAGTCTCCTTTCCTTGCCTTTTTATCAGGAGACATAACACTGTCAAGTGTTAAGAAACTGAGATATGAAAGCTAGGAGCTATGTAAATGGAACTTTAAATCTATGTCTAGGCACATTTTAAAAAATAAGAATACAAAGCTGAAAATGAATGAAGCACAGCTAAAATCTTATGTTCATTTTTCACATGGTCTAGTCCTCATCTGAAGACTGCAAAAAAAACCACAAAGCCATTACTTCCCCTGCCTGCTCCGCTAATATTCTAATGAGGGTCCCTTCTCCAGTCTTCAGAGAGTGGCTGGAAGTGGGGAGGCAGAAAAAGGTCCTCCTTTCCGTCCAGCTATGGCAGTTTTAATGTGAAATCTGAGGCGCAGTACTGCACCCAGAGCTCAGAAGATGCTCAAAACAAATTCAGTAAAGATACTAGAAGAATGCAGTCAAGCCTTGTAGAAACTTCAACAACAATGCAGTCTGGTGAACAAGTATGGTTCGCAAAGCTGCAGCTACAACAGCTTGATTCTATGGACATCTCACTTGGAAGCAAGTCAAAGAATGCACCCCGCCCCCTTGGTTCGGAAGCCACTTCTCAAAAAATGAAGACAGGCTTTCCATTGAGCTTTAAGACAGCATGAAAGTATGGATGGCCATCTGTCATGGATGCTTTAGCTGAGATTCCTGCATTGCAGGGGGTTGGACTAGATGACCCTCGGTGTCCCTTCCAACTCTACAATTCTTTGATTCTGCTAGGTGTCCTTTACATTTTATCTTACCTTTTCCAAACTTGCTTGATCAGACGAGATATGAAAGGGGAAAAAGAATGTGGGGGAAAGAGCAACATAATTTTTTTTTTCCAGTTCTTTGGGTGGTATCCAACTAACTCATTCCACACACACCTTGAATTCTCTCTGAAGTGTTGAGGGAACCAAGAACAGATTTAGGAGGTGCGGGATGGGTGTGAGTTCAATTGCACAGGTGGAAACCCTTGCCCTGATTAAACAAGTTAGTCAAATACTGTCCTATATTTTTTAATATAACCAAATGTAAATTTAAAATGTGCAAATTTAAATGATTGATCATTCATACAACCAACAGTCACCAGGTCATACTACAAGTACACAGCTAAAGAATTACACCATCATTAGAATTTCAAAAATTTAACAAATGGCTGCCAGTTATCCAAAGAGTCTGCTTGCTTCAATCCATCCTATAAATGTTGCATAAATCTAATATATCGCTAACAATATAAACAATTGCATGAAATTACCTCTTACAATATCCTGCCGAAAACACTGCATATATGTACATATCGACCAAACATACTTAACATCTACTAAATTCTTGGAAAACAGACATTGTGTGTGTGGGGGGGTGATACTTGGTCTCTCGCATATGAAGAGAAGTCAGCTCTCCAAAACAGAAACATCTCTATGTTCAGTTGCTGGGCTGCGGAAGGAACGAATCGAGTCACTAATTTCTTGATTGTTTTGTTTAACGCTGCTAGAAGCTGTTACTTACCGGCTCCTCTCCTTACAGATCTGCAGCTACCTTCATCACGTTCTCTATGGTGGGGAGGGGCTAGTGACTGACAGCATTCTCCGCCAATGGAAACAGTACCCTAGACTCTCATTCTATACTGCAGCCCTCCCCCAGTTTTTAAGTGATGCTCAGAAAGACGAGCCCACAAAACCTTTAGGTTTCTATTTCCCCGTCTTCTGAAGAGGAAGGGAGGAAACGAAAGTGACATTGTATAATGGTCTTACAACATTGATACCACGTGGCTTGTAATTTTAATGATTCAGTTTCCCCTTTTGTAGCTTGCCTAGGAGCGAGAAGAGATAGACTGAGCTACGTCTCCATGGGAATATTCACAAATTAAGCATTTTCATCAGGAACCGTGAGAGAAATACAAGGGCTGAGTCAGCTAAGTGGTTTGAGCATATACTGGTAATGAACCCTATGAAAACACTCCCCCCCCCTATTTTTTTAAGGGCAATCCAATATGTGTACACAAACAGGCAACTAATCTGTAGTTGGAAAGTTTCAGGAGATGAATGGAATTATGTATGGGAGGAATGAAATAATAAAGCTGAGTCACGATGAGACTTAATTACTTATATCAAAAAGGATTCAAAATTCTTCAGACAAATCCTGGGAATGTCGATTTCAAAAAATTCTGCTGGGAAAAAGGTCATGTCCATGTGGAGATGGCAGAATTGAATAAGTAGCTCATGTGCTTCTAGCTTGCACTCTTCGTAAAGATTTGAGGAGTGAGGTTATTACCCCTCTACTGTGTCCTTTCTTCTAGCAGATCAAGATAATCAGGTGACAGCAAAAACCACCAAAATTTTAGGAGGGGCAATTAGAATAAGATCTATTATTTGATTATTGATGTAAACCTCCAGAATGCATTTTGTATAGTTAAGTTTTTACCTCTATCTTCAGTACATTTTATTTTATTGCTATAGGTAGTGGCTGATGCCAATAAAGATTCTTCTTCTTCTTCTTCAATACTTTTATCAGAAAGGATTCAAATCCTGGGAATGTGAAAGAGGGGAAAGGTGGCAGTGAAGGGGTGGGGTGGCTGTTATTTATTTATTTATTTTACACGCTAGAAGTTATTGGAAGCAAATATTGAAAGCAATTACCTATACTGTGATTCCGGGAGAAAATGAAAGCCCAAGTAAAAATAATTCGTTCTGCATCTGCAGTCAGCATGGGTGTTGTGAAAGTTCACTAGCACGTTTTGGGGGGTTGGGTGAGGCTTTGTCACCCCAATGTGGTGACATTTTGGTGAGTAATATTTTTCATCATTAACTTTCAGGAGTAGTTTTAAAATATTCCTGCCTACCCATACATTTGATGACTGAAAGATACTGCTCCCGGTAAGCTTGACATTACTAGCTTTCAGCGTGTTAAGGAAAATTTCCAGCCGCCACCTTCCCCCACCGCGCAGCCTCCTCGCGGGACTCCCGCGCTGCCGAGTGCGGGACCTGGAAGCCTCTTTCTTCTCTTTGCCCCCCCCGACGATGAGCGGGTACCCCTTCACCACACAAGTCGCACAAGCACCACATAAAACCCTCGCGATAAAGGGTTTCCCCTAAATGTCCCGAAAAGCCTCCGAGAAGCGCTCCTGTCAAAGAGCTCCTCGTGCGCGCCATTTTCTCAATGAACGGCAAACCCACCAATCAGGAGCATGCATTCAGCTCAGCCTGCAAAATGGAACGTTCAGCTCAGCTACTGTGATGTACTCAACACCTTCTTGCTTGACTGCACGCTAAGTGGGTATTGACAGGCTCCCTGCTGCGAGAACAATGGAACTGAAACTAAAATGTATCTAGTTTGGGAAGCTATTAATTATAACTTGTTACAATGTTGCAAATGGACAATTTAGACTCTGGGTGGCCCGTTTTGACAGCTCAAAATGTTTATTATTGTAAAAATCCACAACTCCTGAACGCAGTGTCCAATCTGCTCAGTTCTGGTGTCTATCTTCTCCTCAGGAGATGGACTTTCCATCCCCTCGGTTCCCGCCATCCTCCGACCATCAGAAGTATATTTTCCTGAACCTATATGATTTTTGGACTTTTGTGTCAGTGACTTCCATAATCCTGTAAACGGTAACTCACCCTGGTGCAAGAGGAAATGCATTCCTCCCAGTAATCCTCACAATCACCCTCCGATCAGTTGCCATGGTAGCAGACATCCTCCCAGAAGTTTCCTATTGTTCTCTCCCGGTAGAAACTCTCAATGTATATTGCACCCACCCTAAATCCATTCACCGATTCCTGCCACCCTTCCTGATATGTAAAACTTGTTTACCTATATGTAAATTCTGCTAGAACCTCCTCTCTCCCCCTCCCTTCTCTGACGTTTCTATGATGTATCTCACTATGTATTCTGGGCTATGGCGGGAAGTTTTAAAAGTCCGTGACACCCTTTGTTCGGCAATAAACTCCTTTGCTTTTGAACCTTGTTGCGCAATAAACTCCTTTGCTTTTGCTCCAATCTCCGGCTGGTCTCCATTACCTCCGCAGCGAACCACGGGCTTCCTCCGTAGGAGCGGGAGCTGAGCAGCCTCGACCCGGTAATTTCCGTAACAAGCGCATGTGACTGTTCTATTATATTTTATTAAGTTTTTGGATGTTTATAAATGTTTTCATGTTATTTATAACTGTGTTATGGACAAAAGGTCCAGTGCTGGGGTGGCCTAAGCCATTAATCACACCAGGATCAAAAAGATTTATTCAGATAGCAGGAAGAAAGTATGGGGAAATCGAGTTCCAAATCCTGTACAGCATTTATGGCGTGCTCACACAATTTATACAGTTAACTCTATACGTAGTAATACTATGATTCTATTGGCTATAAGCATTGGCATAAGCAATCCCTACAGCAACCTACTTCTTTTTTCATCTTATCTTGCACAGCCAGCAGTGTACTCGGAAGTAAAAAAGTGGATTTGTTGGACTAGGGGAAGATAGTTGTTTAAATGCCTAGACCTTAGGTTCCAGTTTGTGCTGGAATCACCTACATAAAATGCTGACCATCTGGAAGATTCCTTGGTCCCCCGTTTGTCATTCCCAGGGGTGTTTCAATTCTGTCTGGTGTTTCCATTTAACACTGTTGCTTTTAAGTAGCACATACCCCAAGTTCAAAAGTTCTCCAAATAGTTTGTGGCGAGTGCTGAAAGACCACCCTTGAGTGCTGCCAAGATAAGTTTTGTGAAGCTTAACAGGCAGGCCTGTCCCATGCTTCTTCCCACTATATTCTGCTCAATGTTCCAAATAACTATAGTGATTAATAGTCATCAACAGAACTAGAGAGTTGGAAGGGACCCTGAGGATTCTAGTCCAACCCCTGCAATGCAGGAATATGCAACTGCCCAATATCTGTCATCAATCAATTGGTCTGATCCTTATTTATTATTATTATTTTTTAATGTCCCCTCTAAGCTATTGACTATCACAACTTTGCAAAGGAGTGTTTTACTCTATTGGTTCTGAATCAACTGCCAGTCAATTGCACTAGGTTAATCCGAGCTCTGTTACTGGGGGCCTCAGTACATGTCTGGACTCTAATCGGAATGGGATTCTCAACTAAGAAGCTCATAATTGTGCAAAGAGGGGAAATTGAGTTTTCCCCAGTGCAGCACAAAACACTGAAGTCAAAAGCCTGCTAAGGAAAACATGGATCTTTTCCTCATGGGACAGGAAGTATTTTACATGTGTGTTGTTGTGTGATGCCACCAATCAGCTTTCTTGCTAACACACTTCTTGTTGTTGTTTAATTCTCAAAGCTTTATTTGTTGTTTCACATTTTGTCCAGTAGGAATAACGTAGCATTGATTAAAAGCACATTTTGCTTAAGGTACGTCAAGTGAGTTATGCTGTTGATGGCAAAGCATGATCTTCCAAGTACTGCTCTTCCAAGTAGATATGGCCTCTGTGCACGTGTGTCTTCTTAACGGCAGACGGCAGACAGCAGTGCTCCACCAGCTGTCACTGCAGCTGTGGTAGCAGTGGAGAGCCCAGCAGCACCTAGAAGATGATTAAGGCACACAATTATTGGGATGAAGATCTCAAGCATTGGCTCTGCCAATCATGTGGTTCTTGTCCTGAGAGCAGCAGACATACCGACTGACTGAAGCGCAGCAACAGCGCTCCCAGCTGCTACTCCTCCACCATTGGCGACGGCCGCTGCTGACATCATTTTTGCAGCCAGAGAGCCAGCCGCAATTCCAGCTCCAGTGAAACCTGCTGCTCCCAGTGCTGCTGGGACACCAATCGTGGCCACTGCTGCAGGAACACACAATAAGCTGTATGTTACATGACAGAAGCCTTAAATCTAAATTGGCTAGACCACAGTGCTTAACCGTCTTGGCTGTGGGTCCTGGAAGACCTGCTCCCTACTTTGCAGGCCTTTTCCCACCTGGCCTGGGATGGTGGAGCCCTGACTGACAGACTCTTATTTCAAAAGCTAAGGTGGCTGAATAGACTCTTGGGCTGGGGTATTTAGGGAAGTGGTTTCCAAATTGGGGGGGGGGGTCTGTGGCACCTCCCTGAGAGAACTTGCTTATCTTGCTAATTGGGGAGTGAAAGCCATCTGTGGATCATTGAGCCTCCATGCACTATCAGGGAAAGTTGCTGGATGGCAAGAAAGTAGGGATTGGGGCACAACCTCTGACATCATTTTACGGCTGTTGCAATTGGTGCAAGGAGAGAAAAAAATACCCCAAGTTCATGGGGCGAGTTCATGGAGCCCTGCTAGGATGAGAGGGGAAGCAGCTCCTGGTTGCTTATCATCTAAAACAGGCTTCCTCAAACTCGGCCCTCCAGATGTTTTGAGACTACAATTCCCATCATCCCTGACCACTGGTCCTGCTAGCTAGGGATCATGGGAGTTGTAGGCCAAAAACATCTGGAGGGCCGAGTTTGAGGAGGCCTGATCTAAAATAATTAAACTAGGAGCGCCTAATTCAGACAACTTGGCGTATAAAGCTCTCCACCTATTGTCATTGCCCCCATCAATCCATCTTTTACCCCAAGGTCCCAAAGCGGATTACAACAATTAAAACACAATATTTAAAGGTAATAGAAAACAACTTAATGCCATATGAATAAGGGGGATTCTAAAAATATGCCCAATCAAGCAAATGCATAATTTTCCGTCCAGCCCTCATTGATTTTGGACGGGGGGGGGGGGCAACCAGGTGCCTAGAAACTTGGGCTTAGGGAGAATTTGGTTCAAGTCCCTTTTTCGCTTTAAGAATTCAGAGTAGCCCTAGACCAGTCACTGTTTCTGAGACCAGTGGAGTGAGGGGGGGACAAACCTTTTCACCAGCACTAGGTACCTCCGTTGCTAGCACCTGCTCACAACAACTTGCCATAACTTAAGCTGCGTTTCTGACAGTCATGGCAGTTTGTGTCTCTCCTCCATCCACCCACCCCTGCCATCCTTCCTGCTTTGGCTATCTCTGCTACCAGTGCATTTTTTCTTGAAAAAAGGTGGGGGAACTGACTATGATATATAGATATTTGCTTAATGCAGAAAGGGCACCCACATTTTGTTAAATTTAATGCTATTGGCCATCCCTTCAGTTATTCTGTTTTGATATGCTAGGTGTTCTGTCAAAGCCATTCAACAAATCTCATCAAGCCAGACTTTCATTGTGAACTCCACCATTTCCAATGACTTGCAAGCTTCATTCATGCTGCTGCAAGCAAGATAATCACCAAAACCTGCCCAACTGAAAATCCATATTACTAAAGACTTACCCAAGGCAGCTGCTCCTCCCAAAACTGCAGTTACTGAAAGAGAGACTTGTTTTAATAAGGTATAAAATGCAAAAAAAGCATCAGGTGAGCTATAACTATGATGGGCATATTTGTCAGTTCCAGTTCCTTTCTGTTCCTCATGTTTTCTAATCTCAGGTTCAGTTCTCCACATTTCCATATCAGCTTGATTTAAAAGCAAATACAAATTCTCATGAAAATTTATCAACATTTTAATGCTAATTTCTCCTAATATATACATTTGTATGCAATATTCCCTAGTGCACACTTTTTTTTTTGCAAAGCAATTTCTCTTAATACATTTTTAAAAATGTTATTTTTACTAATCTACACATTTCTTTTCCCCCCCTTTTTTATATAGAAGAAGAGTTTGGATTTGATATCCCGCTTTATCACTACCCGAAGGAGTCTCAAAGCGGCTAACATTCTCCTCTTCCCTTCCACCCCCACAACAAACACTCTGTGAGGCGAGTGGGGCTGAGAGACTTCAAAGAAGTGTGACCAGCCCAAGGTCACCCAGCAGCTGCATGTGGAGGAGTGGAGATGCGAACCCGGTCTAATCTACACATTTTTAAGGACAGTGTGTGCCTTTTTGTACACATTGCTTGGCTGAAGAACTGCACTGCAAAATTCAGAGACGTGCATATTTCAAAGGGTTGTTGTTTTGGTTCTTATACTGCTTCAGAAAGTGCAAATTAGGGAGGTTCGCCTTTCAATTTGAACAGAAATGAGTTTCTCCCCCATCGCTACCTGTGGCAGACAGAAGTGGAAGCTATCAATTGGCACTGTGCTCAGAAATGAACTGCTATCCAGTGCAAATCTTTTAATACTGGGCAAGATGTATTTCAAACTGGCATTTTCCAATGTAACAGCACAGGGGCATTTACATGCAGAGCTGGAAGAAAAGTATTTCAGATTTGTTCAATTCTTTCATCCAGTCTTGGTCACTATGTATACGGTTGTACAATTTTAAAAAATACTTGCATTCATACCCACAAGAGACCTCCAGTTTCAGGAACAGGGAAGTTCTAATTGAAGCGTAAGGCAACACACACATTTAAGCAAGTACTGCCTACTAGTGTACATGAACATTAAGATAGATTTTGGAAACTTAAAATTAAAAGCACTCCTATGCCGATGAAGGCATACAAATACATGCACAGAAACAGTACTGGGATGCGGGTGGTGCTGTGTTCTAAACCACTGAGCCTCTTGGGCTTGCAGGCAGTTAAAATCCCTGCGATGGGGTGAGCTCCTGTTGCCCTGTCCCAGCTTCTGCCAATCTAGCAGTTTGAAAGCATGCCAGTGCAAGTAGATAAATAGGTACCACTGCAGTCGGAAGGTAAACGGCGATTCTGTGCACTCTCGTTTCCATCACAGTGTTTTGTTGTGCCAGAAGTGGTTTAGTCATGCTGGCCACATGATCCAGAAAGTTGTCTGAGGACAAACACCGGCTCTCTCAGCCTCAAAAGCGAGATGAGTGCCGCAACCCCATAGTCACCTTTGACTGGAATTAAATGTCCAGGGGTCCTTTACCCTTTTACCTTACTTGTGCTATAGTGTCAACAGATCCTAACAGTGAAGCATGCTTCCGATTTTAATCTGCGCTGAGTGGGGGTGGGGGTGAGGAGAGTTTGTGTCACTGACTGAGAGTTTGAGACAACTGCTTTGGACTATAAGGTTACAGTTACCCAATCCCCAAGAAAGTAAACAGGCTCGCTTACCTAGATCAGCCATGCTGGCTTCCTAAAGACCTGAATAGAGGTGCGAGAAACTCTCGTTAGGATAATGCAGTGTACAATTGTGTGTTAAACTATGAAACTCGATCCCACAGGAGGCAGCGACGGCCACCAATTTTGGGTGGCTTTAAAAGAGGACTGGACAAATTCATGGAGGACATGGCTATCAGTGGCTACAAGCCATGATGGCTATGCTCTGCCTCCAGGTTAGAGGCCCCAATGCTTCTGAATACCACTGGAGTTGCGACTGATGGTTTTCCGGATGCATCAGGATGGCCATTGTGAAAACAGGATTCTAGACTAGATGGAACATTGGCTTGATCTAGCAAGATCTTAAGTTCTTAACTAACCACTCAGACTCCCACTGCGTCCAGAACCCACTCGCACATTATGCCACCGCAATGTTAAAATGATTTGCTTAAAACAATTCCCTGTCGTGTTAACTCTTGTCTCACAGCAAAAGCAACCAAGAGTCTCGTCGTAACATAAAGACTAGCAAATTATATCCAGCATAAGCTTCCATCAGTTAAAAAAGGACTCAGGTTCATGGGTGTAGCCAAGGGGAGGCAGGGGGAGCAGCTCCCCCCATCAAGTAAAACAATATAAATACTTAACTGACCAATCACATTGGTTCTGCCCCCCTAGCAAAAGTCCTGCCCCCCCCCTACCAAATCCTGTCCCCACCCCAACAAAGATCCTGGCTACGCCCATGTGCTGGTTGACAGTATTATACCACTTTAAATGGTGATTGTGGCTTCCCTCAAAGAATACTGGGAACTATATTTTGGTGAGGATGCTGAGAGTTCTTAGGAGGAGATCCCTGATCCTGTTTGAGAGCAACAAGTATCAAAGTGGTTTAACAATCATTCCCTAAATATTTACAGTGACAATTATCATCCTCTGCTGATCTCTATTTCGGGAAGTTTTTACTGTGTGACCTTTTATTGTTTTTGTATTTTGCTGGAAGCAGTCCAGAGTGGCTGGGTATTTATATACAGAAGGGCGGGGTTGTATTATTATTTCCCTTTACACAATTACCAACTGCCTGGTTTTTTTTGTTTTTTGTTTTGCATTTTGTTTCCCTCCTGACCTCTCCATACCCTCTGCCTCCCAAGCATTTGTGTACTGTACATCACTTGGCCAATTTAGGATAATTCTGTGCATCTGATGAAGTGGTTTAGCAATCAATCCCTCTTCCCAGGGAACTCAGAAAATGGTGTCCCCTCGAGGAATCCTGGGAATTGTAGTTTGTCAGTTTGTAGTTTGGTATGCAGATAAACAAAGTGCTGGGGTGAGGGTTCCTCACTCTGCCATCTGCCTGGCAGAAAAAATATTCAGAGACATAATAATTTCTGCAGGCCAGGCTGCCGCTAAAAGGCATAGAAGAGCCAGTAAGAAGGGCATTGGTGGAAAAAGTTAGTTGGATAAAAAGTTAGTTGGGGGTTGGTAGCCACAATTTTTTTTGCTGCAGGTGAAGCCTCCAGAGGGGTGTCATTTTTATAATAATTTTTATTAATTTTCAATTATAATCCAATAATAGCCTCATTATAACAATACCAATTTATAATGCAATTAATAATATCAATCATTAAGATACCAAATTATATAATTTAGATAAGGTGGCCTCCCCACGTGCTAGAATTGATTATTTTCTCTATTTTTGTGTTCCAAAATCTTATTGATTTCAATTACATTCCAGTCATTCCAGAGGGGCGTCATTCAGGCTCCCAGCCGGCAAGGCTTCAGGGATTAGCTTGCGTGCCTGGCCTTCCTGTTTGTGAGCAATCCTGCTTCAGCTTTCCATGTATGTATATTGTTCTTCTGCACTCTTATTTCCCACCCACCCCCATCCTCAGTCAGTTTGGCTCTGGCTTTTAATATATAAGAACAATTAATTTATCTCACAGCTAACCTGCAGCAAAAAATAAAAAATAAAAAAATTATAATGTTCTTAATCGATCAATTATATCCCCATATACTGTAAAAAATGCATACCTTTTATTACTTGTTGATATAAGTTATTTTGGATATTCTGTTGTGTAAATTCTGTTGGGGGGAATTTTTTTTTAAAGCAAAACTTTGTATTCAAATAATATTTTGTCTACTTGTTATGAACAAATGTGTTGAGATGTGTTTGTGTACGCAAATGCCTTTGGTGTGTGTGTGTGTGTGTGTGTGTGTGTGTTAAACCGTGTCTTTGACCTTGGTGAAATAAAGCAGTTTCACCCCTGAATAATGTACTGTGCTTTTAATATAACCAAATGTAAATTTAAAATGTGCAAACTTATATGATTAAAAAATCATAATATCATGAAAACAACCAACAGCTACCAGGTTATACTAAGGTGAAGTAAAGAATGTACTTACAGCCAAAGAGTTAATCTTTAGAATTTTCTACTTAACATTTCTATATGACTTTAACCCAGAAATTTAACAAGCAGCTGCCAATTATATGAGGAGTCTGCTTGTTTCAATCTATCCTATATATGTTGTATTAAGTTAACAAACTGCTAATAATATGAACAATTGTATTAAGCTACCTCTCACCAGATTTTCTTTTGTTAAATGAAGGTATTGTTGCTTTTAAAAACGCATTCAGTATTTGTGTTAAAAACAACCTATTAACAATACTTTTAACAGTTAGATCTTTCATTTTAAAAACATCCTTAATGTTGTCTAACAGTAAAACCAGGGGGGCAAGGGAAGCTCACACCCTGCTTTTTCTTTGATTCCTTTTAAAATACTTTGCCAAAAACACTACGTATCTTTACATCTCCACCAAATAAGCTTAAAGGCTACTCAATTCCTGGAAAACATACATTCTGAGAAGTGATACTTGGTCTTGTGCATTAAGAAATACTTCTCTGAAAAAGAAACATCTCTATATTCAGCTGCTGGGGAAGGAACTGATGGAGTCACCAACTTCCCTTGCTTATTTTGGGTAACCCTGCAAGAAGTTCATACTCACCCACTCAGCTTCTTGCGTATCTGCAGCCACTGCCACCTACCGGGTATATCCTTCTTTATATTGGGGAGAGGCTAGTGACTGACAGCATGCTCCACCAATGAAAACACAATCTGGACTCTAGTTCCATGCTGCAGCCCTGCCCCAGTTATTAAGTAATGTCCAGGGACTAATCCACAAACCTTTAGGTTTCTATTTCCCAGCCCTCTGAGGAGAAGGAGGGAAACGAAAGTAATACACACATATTTGAGCAATATTGGATGACAATCACTAGAACATGAGACTCTTAATCTCAGTGTTGTGGGTTCAAGCCTCACACTGGGCTCCTTCCAGCTCCACAGTTCTACCATCATGATTTTTTTAAAATGTTTTTTTTATTTTTTAAAAAATTATTGGTTTACAAAAGTATGGGCAGTGTCTCTTTTTTCTTTTCCAAGTAATTTTTTTACAGATCAGTTTCATTTGTTGAGACATTAGGATGAAAAGGGGGAAAGAGGTGGAGGGGGGAAAGGCGAGTGTGGGTGGGGTCGGGTGGCGATGTTTCTATTTTACTTAATATATAGAGAGTTTGATGTCAGCGTTGCTTGTGCAGGTTCTCTGCTATTCGCTTGTGTTCCTTTGGTGGTGAGAGAGGTTGGGTTTGGCCTAGGGTATGGTTGTTCGCAGTGGCGTAGGAAGGGCGGGGCGTAGGAAGGGCGCTCCGCCCCGGGTTCCAGGGGAGGGGGGTGACACTCCTTGGCCCCTCCCCCACCGCCTGGCACCCCGTCTGTACTTCTTTACGGACAGGGCAGCCCCACGACCCGCCGCTCGCTTGCTGGCTTGCAGCAGTGCCGGCTGAATCCACTACGCACGCCTGGAAATTCCAGGCATGTGCAGTGCATCCGACACGCCACGCCGTCATGGCGCATGCACTGTGATGTCACAACGCATGCACTGTAACGCCCCTGCCCCCAGGGGGGTGCCTCAGCACCGCCGCCCCGGGCAGCACGGAGGCTTCCTCCGCCACTGGTTGTTCGTTTGTGATTGGCTGTGGTGGTCTTTGTTTTCATGTGGGAGTGGGGTGGGTGGGTGTTTTGGATCAGGTTAGCCATATTGATTTGTATGCTGTTGGTGGATTTTTGTTGTCTTGTTGGGCTGTGTATGTGATACCGAGGTGAAGGCGTCTTCTTCTATTTGTCCCCATGTCAGTTTCAGTTTATTGGTTAATTTTTCTAGTAGGGCTGTTTCCCATACTATTTGGTACCATTGGTCCATGCTTACTCCTGACAGGTCTCTCCAGTGTCTGGATATGATGTTTCTGGCTGCTGAAAGTAGGTGGGTTATGAGTTCTTTGTGATGTGAGTGGGCATTATTGTCTTGGAATATGTTTAGTAGGGCCACCATTTCTGGGGTGATTTCTAATACTTGCTTAGTTGTTTTACATATTTCTCATATGACTGTTGTCCAGAATTGTTGGATTTTGGGGATTCCCACCACATGTGGAGGTACGTGCCTGTGGAGGTGCACCCTCTCCAGCATTTAGGTGAGGTTCCTGGGCGTATTAGCGCTAGTTTTCTTGGTGTTAGGTGTTGGCGTATTTAAACTGAGTAACTGCGCAACAAAAGGCATTCTGAGGAGACTGCAAAGTAAAATCCGATTGCTGATAGGCCTTAAATCAATACAAACTTAACATCACCTGCTGTACTGCCCCACAGCTGCAAAACTAGGTCAGTTCATTTCCTTCTTTCTTTTAAAGAGATACACATTTTTGTGGAACAGTAATGAACCTTAAACTGTAACCACCTGTAGGTGAGTTTCAGGGTGAGTTCTTTCATTTTCGTTGATATGGATTTAAAGGGGGGTTTAGACCATATTCTGGTCCACTGGGTGGGGTTAATCTCATAGCCTATGTCATCCTCCCATTGTTTTTTAATTGCATCTAGGGCGATTGTGGGATTTTGGAGTAGTGTTTTGTATATTGTGGATACCATCCCTTTGCCATGTCCCTTTGTTGTTAGGAGGAGGTTTTGACGGTTTTGCTGTATATGTGCACAGTCAGGCTAGTAAAAGATAACAGAATCATAGAATGTAGAGTTGGAAGGGATCCTGAGGGTCATCTAGTCCAACCCCTGCAATGCGGAATCTCAACCAAAGCGCCCATGAGAGATGTCCATCCAACCTGTTTTAAAACTTCCAAGGAAGGAGAGTCAACCATCTTCCGAGGAAGTCCATTCCATTGTCAAGCAGCTCTTGCCACCAGCTGGTTAATACCCTTCTTAAATTGTGGCACCCAGGACTGGAGACAATATTCCAGGTGTGGTATGACCAAAATAGAATAGAGAGCCATCTTATTATTTCCCTTCAACTGGACACTATACTTTTGTTAGTGCAGCCTAAATAGCATTAGCTTTTTCCACAGCTACATCACATTGTTGACTTGATAAGTTTGTGGTCTACTACAGTGTTTTTCAAACACTGTTCCGCGGCACACTAGTGTGCCGCGAGATGTTGCCTGGTGTGCCGTGGGTAAAATTGAAAAATTACTTTATATATAGTCAATATATATAAAATTACTTTATATATAGTCAATATAGGTACAGAGTTAATTTTTTTAACATTTTCTAATGGTGGTGTGCCTCGTGATTTTTTTCATGAAACAAGTGTGCCTTTGCCCAAAAAAGGTTGAAAAACACTGGTCTACTAAGACCCTTAGGTCCTTTCCACATGAACTACTGATAAGTCAGGTGTCCCCCAATCTTATATTTGTTCAGCTGGTTCTTCCTGCCTAGTGTAGAACCTGACATTTGTCCCTATTGAAATTTGGACCCAGTTCTCCAATCTGTTAGGATAATCCTGAATCCTGATTCTATCACCTGCAGCATTAGCTACCCCTCCTAGTTTGGTGCCATGTGCAAAACTGCAGGGGTGTGTGTGACAGTAATTCTGAACTTATTTTTAAGGTTCTTACCATCTCGTTAAATCTAGCGTTCTCATTTTTTAAAGGGTGCCACAATTTCACTGGAGGCAGAATTGTGAATGGGTTCTTGGCTGCATGGATGATGTCAATACTAGCACGTATCTATGCTGGAGGAGTGCCTGAAGTGAGCATTGTTATCCTATTCTAGTCACTCTTAGAGAGCTATTATGCGAATGTACCAAGGTTTGGCCCTCTAGCTGAGGATTCACAGTAACAGGGATGCGGGTGGCACTGTGGGTAAACCACAGAGCCTAGGGCTTGCCGATCAGAAGGTCGGCAGTTCGAATCCCCGCCACAGGGTGAGCTCCCGTTGCTCGGTCCCAGCTCCTGCCCACCTAGCAGTTCGAAGGCATGTCAAAGTGCAAGTAGATAAATAGGTACCGCTCTGGCGGGAAGGTAAACGGCATTTCCGTGCGCTGCTCTGGTTCGCCAGAAGCGGCTTAGTCATGCTGACCACATGACCCGGAAGCTGTACGCTGGCTCCCTCGGCCAGTAAAGCGAGATGAGCGCTGCAACCCCAGAGGTGTCCGCGACTAGACCTAATGGTTAGGGGTCCCTTTACCTTTACTTTTACCAAGGTTTGGCCCTCTAGCTGAGGATTCACAGTAATAATAATAATAATAATAATAATACAGGTAATAATTTATTTCCCCAGCCACTCTGGGCGGCTCCCAACAGAACATTAAAATGCAATAATCTATTAAACATTAAAAGCCTTCCTAAACAGCGCTGCCTTCAGATGTTTTCTAAAATACTGGTAGTTGTTTTTCTCTTTGATATCTGGTGGGAGGACGTTCCACAGGGCAGGTGCCACTACCAAGAAGGCCCTCTGCCTGGTTCCCTGTAACTTGGCTTCCCGTAGTGAGGGAGCCGCCAAAAGGCCCTCGGCACTGGACCTCAGTGTCCAGGCAGAACGATGGGGGTGGAGATGCTCCTTCAGGTATACTGGACCGAGGCCGTTTAGGGCTTTAAAGGTCAGCACCAACACTTTGAATTGTGCTTGGAAACGTGCTGGGAGCCAATGTAGGTCTTTCAAGACTGGTGTTATGTGGTCTTGGCGACTGCTCCCAGTCAGTGCAGTAATCCAAGCGAGAGATAACTAGAGCATGCACCACCCTGGCTAGACAGTCCGCGGGCAGGTAGGGTCTGAGCCTGCATACCAGATGGAGCTGGTAGACAGCTGCCCTGGATACAGAATTAACCTGCACCTCCATGGACAGCTGTGAGTCCCAAATGATTCCCAGGCTGTGCACCTGGTCCTTCAGGGGCGCAGTTACCCCATTCAGGACCAGGGAGTCCTCCACACCTGCCTGCCTCCTGTCCCCCAAAAACAGTCTTGTCAGGATTCAACCTCAATCTGTTAGCTGCCATCCATCCTCTAACTGCCTCCAGACACTCACACAGGACCTTCACTGCCTTCACTGGTTCTGATTTGAAAGAGAGGTAGAGCTGGGTATCATTCGCATACTGATGAACACCCAGCCCAAACCCCCTGATGATCTCTTCCAGCGGCTGCATATAGATGTTGAAAAGCACGAGGGAGAGGACAGAACCCTGAGGCACCCCACAAGTGAAAGCCCAGGGGTCTGAACACTTATCTCCCCCACCACTTACTGAACATGGCCAAGGAGGAAGGAGTGGAACCACTGTATAAAAGTGCCCCCAGCTCCCTTCTAGATGGTCCAGACGGATGTTATGGGCGATGGTGTCAAAAGCCGCTGAGAGATCCAGCAGAACTAGGAAACAGCTCTCACCTTTGTAACAGTGTTCCTTGCTCTTCTTTCTTCTCAGCTGCTGCAGGTCTGTAATTAATTGGCACAGCTTTATGGGCAGCTATAGGGGCACTATTGGGAATCTTATATGAGGGCTTTGGCATGAAAGAGGCAAAAGGCAGAAGCTGATGTCCTTTGCAAGAGGAGAGGCACTTGATGCTTAACGATGCATCTTTGCCATTTGATGAGAAGCAAACTTCCCATGACAAATTTGTGGTTGTATCCAACTGAGTTTCAGTGGATCTACAGTGAGTAGGACTAGCGTTGGCAGCAACCCATGGTAATTCCATTCCATTTGGTGACACCAGAGTTCTTTTCGTCCCAAAGCTTTTCTTGGAATCTTTTCAAAACTAAAATCCTCTCAGTTTCAAAGACCTCTCAATTTCAGCAACGTCCCTTTACATTTCCTTTAGCATTGCTAAACTTAAGAAGAACCTTACTGCTGAAATGCACCAATGGCCCATCTAGTCCACCATCCTGTTCTCACAGTGGCCAATGAGATGCCTGTGCCAAACTTGCAAGTAGGACCCAAGGGCAACAGCTCTCTCCTCTCCTGCAGCTTCCAGCTACTGGTGTTCACAAACACACTGCCACCGACAGTGGAATGAGAACATATTGACAGTCTTACCCTCCATAAACGAAAGGAAACATTATCAGTGATGGACAGGGCACTTTATTCCCCAAATATAAAAACACTGCTACAAAATTGGGTTGTCTTCTGCATCTTTAAACCTTCCGGCTTCGTCTGGTGAATGTTGCTGAGCCAGATGTGATGGTCTGTGGAAGATAAATTGGGAAATGTTTCTCTAAATTGCCTCGTAATAGCAGATGTAAGACTTACCTAAGCAACGCAAAGTACATCAGAACATGTTCCAAAACCCTGCAAACAACCAGATAATTGGGGCAATCGTTGAAGCCAGGGGACCAATTAAAAGTAGATCCCTTGGTAAATTAAATGACACATACAATTTATCTTCAAAAACATTCCAATGAAACTATTCTGGTTGGAGTGAGTTTTCACCTTTGTTCAAGCCATGGCTATTGTTGGAGCATATGCCTGATGAGATCCAGTCTGCTGTAGACTTGGATTGGGGATAGGGTGGCCATGTTCAAAATGCTCTTGGTTGCATTAGCAACTACACCTGCTTTGATTCTTGCTTCCACATTTGCAATAGTTAAAGGAGCAGGTGCCCTTTGAGCATGTGCAGAGTGCCTTCCTCTAGATGGCCTGCGGTTTTTTGCAGAACCATGTGACATGATGCAAAATGCCAAAATAAAAGTGAGCAAAATGCTTGCATTCTTGACCAATACTTCCCACACATCTGGCACTGGGAGAACAGGAGCTTCCAAAGGAAGAGGACACAGACATTCTCCCAGGCCCTATTTTGGAGAAAGTGACCCTTCAGCAACTGTTCATCTTAAAATATCAGCATTTACTCACCTCCACCATTTCATTGCCTACTACTTGCTGCTCATGGATGAATTTATCTGCTCTGGCTATTAGTTTCCCATTTTCCAGGGTTACTGTGCACTGTTTTAAAAAAGAAGAAGAAAAAAACCATTACTGCACAAAGTTTGGGCAGCAACAGATCACATGCATAGGTGGCCACAGCCAAGGCAGAGTTGCACCAGAATGAAGGAAATAAATACAGGCAGTTACTGTTTTAGTCACCTCTGATATGTGCATGACTTCATATGTGCATATTGCCCTGAACCCAGAAACACCCAGAAAATGCCACACACGCAAAAATCACAAAAAGGGGCAGAATAGGACAGGGCACCTTACACAGGCACCACTGATGTGTGCAGGGGTCTGGAATGTAACCCACACTCAAATCGGTTGCTGCCTGTACATACATTCTAAACAAATGTGTACATTATGGAGCCCCTAAAGTGAATAGAAGCTTCTCCATGCACTTCAATGGGAAAGAAACAGGTGCCTCTTGGGAATACTGTGCCACAAAGATTGAGGGTTGCCAGCCAGGCCCAGAGTCTCTGACCACACTGCCCCATTCATTTATAGCACTTTGCTACCATGTTAAACAGTCATGGTTCCCCCCCAAGAATTCTGGGAACTGTAGTTTGTTAAGGGTGCTGAGCATTGTTAGCAAACCCCTGTTCTCCTCCCAGAGCTTCAGTTCTCAGAGTTCCCTATGAAGAGGGCTTGGCTGTTAAACTACTCTGCGAACTGTAGCTCTCTGAGGGGAGTAGGAGCCTCTTAATGCCTCTCAGGATCCTTAACCACCTACAGCCCCCAGAATCCTTTGTGGGAAGCCATGCCTGTTTAAAGTGGTGCCATAGCATTTTAAATGTATGGTGTGACTGTGGCCTCGGTGCCTAGCTTTAACAACCCACCCATGCGGGCTCTCACATGCAGGTGTGAGTAGGGATGAGTGAACCTGTTTTTCATTTTTCCATTCTTCAGTTCTCTACACTTTCACATCAGTTTGATTTTTTTTAAGTCCTTGTGAAAATTCACTAGCATTTTCATGCAAATTTCTCCTCAAATATATACATTTTAATGCATTTTTTTTTTACTAATATTCACAATTTTGAGAAGCAATTTCCCCCAATATAATGCATTTTTTCCTTTGTTGTTTTCTCCAGGATATGCACTTTAACACACACGTCACCCTAGTAGTTGCCTTCTCGTACCCATTGCTTGACTGAAAAACCTACAATACAAAATTTGGGAAGTGTGGATTTTGAAGGACACCTGTCTTTTGCCTTGCGTATTGTTTCGAAATGAGATATGTTCACCTTGAAATGAAAACTGGATCAAATTTCTCCCTTGCCTGCCTTTTTTTCTGGGTCTGGCAACTCTACAGAGAATTCAGGACTCACACACACTTTCACTTGTCCTGTGCTTAGAAAGGAGACATCTGAGTGCTTTCCTGCTTGTCCCATACTTTCTAGGTGCAGGTCCAAGAGGTTTTGCCTTTGTTGCACCACTTTCCCCCTAGGAAACCTGCACTTTAGTGCTAAATTGGAACAAACAGCAATCTGAGGAAAATCTGACGGCCAACTGTTCCAATTCAGCGCTAAACCACAGGTTTCCCTGGGAGAAAGTGGCAGGGCAAACAGAAGAAGTGTGGATGACAACAGCAGCCAGGTGAGGCAGCTGCACTAGGTGAGACAGCTGCATCGTATGCCTCTGAGGATGGCAGAGTAAAAACAGGTAGGGCAGATTTGAGTCAGGAGGCACAGTCCTATGGGATTTTCTCTTGCTCAAGTCCCAGTGAAATAAGCAGCAACTACAGCTTAGTGTCACAGGAGATTGTGCACCGTGTTAGATTCATGCACATGTGAGGAGTGGTCAGTTTTCTACATTATGCACCAAAATATCTTGGACTGGCCCTTTTCTGCACATTACAAACAAGACGGTTTTTAAAGAAGTGTGGTTATAATGCCTTTCCAGCAAAGAACTTTGGGAACTGTAGTTCTGGCAAGGCATCTGGGAATCTCCACCAGCTACAGTTTTCCAGCAACTCTTACACTGGAGCCAACTCTGCTCCAGTTTGTGATGCAGATGTGCCTGAGCAATCGATCCGGCATAATGCTGTTAACTCTCAGAGCCATTAGTTACTACCTTCACTTTCTTGCCATCCATGGTGGTCATTTCTGCTTCTTTCCCCAGAGTAAATGAATTTGTGACGGATTTGTTGGGGGTTTTGGATGTGATGACAAAGCTGTTCCCGGTTTGCTGGATTTCAGTGATGGGCTTAATGTCTTTAGCCGCTTTGATGATATCGTCTGACAAAGCTGGGGAGGTGGGGAGAGAGAGAGAGAGAGAGAGAGAGATGGATGTGGTGTTCATAAATGGGGAACATGAAAGATCTTGACTGGATCAGATCAAAGAACTGCTTATTGGAGCATCCTGTTTCCCCCTTCCCCCAAGATACTTCTGGAGACGCCTTCAAGTCAGGCCTGAGCACACAGCCTTCCGCCACTATTGCTCCCCTGCAACCATTGTTCACAGGCAATGCAAGTTCCATTTTGCTACCATTCCTTCTATTTCCCAGGCTTCTGGTTATGAGTGCCAATCCTTTATGTAGCCCAGACAGCACCACCTCAACATGACTGGGTGGTATATCTACTGTTGAATGGCTTGTTTAAATATTAAGGTTCACTGTTGTTTCACAAGATGTGTATCTCTTTAAAGGCCAAAGTAAATATCATGACTTAGTTTTACAGCTGTGAAGCAGAATGGCAGGTGCTGTTAAGTTGCGTTAATTAAGCTGCTAAATACGCAACATCTACAGGTTTCTGGGGGGGACTCCAAATTAAAGGAGCCCCAAACTGAGCATGCTCATTGACCACAGAATGACTGTAGGAAGGAGGGGGGGGGGGAAGCCGGAGGGGAAGTGGGGTTGGAATCCTGAACAGCAGCCCTAGAAAGGGCAACATTTGGTTGCAGGTGTCAACTGTGCATGGCTAATAGTCACTGCTGCTAAGCCTCTCTTCCTCCATGTTTGTGTCTCACTCGTTTTTAGAAACACAGGAAGCTGCCTTGTACTGAGTCAGACCCACTGATTCATCTAACTCCATACCAACTGGCAGCAGCTCTCCAGGATTTCAGGCAGGGGACTGTCTTCCAGCCCTCCTCAGAGACCCTGGAGATTGAACCAGTATCTTCTGCATCCATATCAGATGCTCTACCATTGAGCTATGGCCCTTCCTTTTAGATTTAATGCCTTCTAAAGCAGTGACCATCACCCCATTCTGTGGTGGGGAATCCCATGCATGCTTTCTGTCTGAAGGATTGCTTCCTCTTGCCTGGAAACAAGGAGCATTATATTATCAGTAAAAGAGCAATTCTGAAGTTGAAAAGGTTTCGGGAAGATGTTTAAATTGGGGCGATTGTGAATGTATGACTGGGCGAGGAATGACGTAGCATTGGAAGGCACCACCAGGGTCACCTAGTCCCACCCCCAGCAATGCAGGAATCTTTTGCCTAGCATGGTGCTTGAACCCATGACCCTGAGATTACCGTAAGTGTCTTAATTGCCAACTGAGCTATCCTCGGCCTCTAAAACTGGAGGGAAACAATCACAGAATTGTAACAAAGAAGGGCTTTCTAACTGCAGCGAAAGATTGATTCTGTAGCAGAAGATGCTGCTCACCTTGATCTAGCAAAAGAGGTCTGCATGGTTCCTAGCCCTGCCCTTTGCCTCTCTGCCCAGAGGACTTTACAAATTCTATTAGTACTCAAAGCAGAGAGAGCTGGTCTCCCGTGAGACCCCTGATTATACTCCAGCGAACTTGTCTCTTCTGGAAATAGCAAGGAGCTGCTTACCAATAGCTTTCAGGAACTCTTCATATTTCTCTTGGCTGTAGACCTGCCACGTGCCATTGAATGCCATTTTGGAAACCAGGAATGACAGAATGACAGGCTACTGGTGCAGGGCAAGAGCAGTTGTTGGTGTCCCCAACTTAACTTGGTGCCATTTATAAAGATGTGAATCTTGAATCCTGTCCAGATTCAAGCTGCAAATGATTATACGAGGAACTATCAATAATTAATCCTAAATTTTGGCTTTGTGGAAATAACCTTCCGGTCATTGGGTCGGTGCAAGCCTTGACTCACAGGAACAGGCATTGGCAAATCACACAGTATTTCAAGATCCAGGGTTTATGTAACAATGAAGGCAGGAAGCCTCAATGTATTTAGGGTGGGTGAATCCAACGCAAAGGTGGTTGAATCTGCCAGTTTCAGTTTCTCACTTTCCTACCCTTAAATTCATTTGCTACATTTCCATATCACTTTGTAATTTTTTTTAAAAAAATCAAGTCCTCATGAAAATGCTATTTTCACTAATTAGGCATTTTTTTTGGTATACTGCACTTCACCCTGGTGGTATATCATATTTCTCTTCCACCCTCGCTTCAGAACATTACTGATGGATGAATCTGTTGATTTTAGTTTCTCCTTTTCCCAGTCTAAACTTAAGACCTGCAGTTTGCATTTTTTTAAAAAGTCCTTATGAAAATTTGCCAACATTTTGGTGCACATTTCTCCCAATACACACACTTTTGCATGCCATTTTGACTAGTATGCACATTTTTGCAAGCAATTTCTCCCAATATATTTGGTGTTATTTTCATCCATGTGTGCATTTTTATGCATGCTTCCCCTAATATAAGCATTTCTGAACAAATTTATTTGGTTGGAGAACTACATGCAAAATCTGGAGAAATGTGAATTTGGAAGGATAATTGGAAGTACCTTAGAGAGCAGCTGGCAGTCAGTGCAGACAATACTGAGCTAGATAGACCAATGACCAGACTTGATGTAAGGCAGCTTCCTTTGTTCCTAAAGGTAAAGGTAAAGGTACCCCTCACCATTAGGTCGAGTCACGGACGACTCTGGGGTTGCGGTGCTCATCTCACGTTACTGGCTGAGGGAGCCAGTGTGCAGCTTCCAGGTCATGTGGCCAGCATGACTAAGCCGTTTCTGGTGAACCAAAGGAGTGCACGGAAACGCTGTTTACCTTCCCGCCGGAGCAGTACCTATTTATCTACTTGCACTTAGACGTGCTTTCGAACAGCTAGGTGGGCAGGAGCTGGGACCGAGCAACGGGAGCTCACCTTGGGCAAATTCAGAAGTTCACGGTCCGTTTATGATAGTCACAGCCATACTCCAGTTACAGCCACAACCTCTTATAATCTTAGATTATACAACAATAATAATTAGGGGCTAATTGCAACAATCAATGCAGATCTCCCTGTGTTGCTTTTCAGTGAGAGCTACAGTACTATTTTCTGCACACGTACATGGGCAAATGATTTGGAGTGCTCCAATATCTTCCTTTGCAGTGACTCAAGCTGTGTTTTCCTTGAAGTTCCGTTGTGCATAACAGAACTTGCAAACCATTCTCTTGAAAACGGAGGCACCTTGTGTTTTCAGTGTTCCTAAATGCTTAGTTTTGGAGCAATGGTGTTCTTCCCATGTGCCTTCTCCAGGGTGACCCTTGGAGCCAATCCTCAGTGGCCAACTCACCTCCTTTCACTCCGATTGGCTCCAATCAGTACAAATGATAAGAAGACTTCTTCTCCGTGGCTACGAAGCTCCCCTTTCATGCTGATTGGATGGCTCTAGAATGCTGGAGACAGGGACCCTGCTGCAAAAATAGTAATGGGTCTTTGACCCCCCCCTCTACTCCAGACCTCTACACCTTTTGGGCACAGGGCCAAAGAACAGAGATGACTCGTCACTCCAGGACGATGGCTTGTTAACTTTGGCCGGCTTTACACTGCAGTGTAACCTTGTTTGCCACGAGATTGCTTAATTGAAGTAGTATTTGTGTGCTACCAGGTCTGACCTACCTATGGTAGGTCAACATTTCTAGTCCTGCATACTACACAATGCACTCCCACCCCTTTTGATAACAGAATGGAAGAGTAATACTTTCCCCTCTTTTTGTAACTGTATGCAACTTGTTTCTCCCCACCCACCCCCTCCTGAAATGCCAAGAGGTGGAAACCATCTTAATACCCCTGCACCATACTTTGAGAAACATGACATCATGAGTCCTGGTTTGGAGCAGCTTTGCACTTGCAAAGTACTGTTGAATTGATTTGCTCCTGGTGGTGAAAGGCTTGGTGACTCCAGGCTCTCACTGAAAACTCCTTGTTAGCAACAGCACCACGAGCTATTGGTCTGTTTCCAGGCATAAATCAGTGCTGGTTTTGACCTACAAAACCTTATATGACTTTGGTCCAGGCACTTTTGGTGAGGACACAAGAGAGGGATTTCTCGGTGGCTGCTCCCAGATGGTGGAACTCCCTTCCATGGGAGGCTAGGCTGGTCCCCTCTCAGCTTTCCTCTCGCCAGCAGACAGAGAGCTTTTTGTTCAGACAGTCCTTCGGCTGTTAATGGCAGAGTCTTCTGAGGGCGGGTCACAATTAGTGATCCTGCAGCTGAGGTAGGACATAAAAGTCTTACCAGCAGGGTCCTGGAGCAACTGGCAACTTGTTTCTCCCCACCCACCCCCTCTTTACAGGGAAGGGCTGTAGCTCAGTGGTAGAACATTGACCTTGTATGTAGAAAGTTCCATCTTCAATCCTGGATGTCTCCATGTAGGTCTAGGAAAGACTGCTGGGTGAAACCCCAGACCAAAAGTCTGACTCAGTTTAAGGCAGCTTCATATATTTGTAAGTTCCTATTTTTATAGCGTAGGTATTTATTGAGTAGAGGCCCCACCCACTAAATGCTGTATCTGGTCAGTTGATGGGCTGATGCCTTCTGTGGCCACTGGCTTCTGCTAGGCCCTGGGGTTTCAAGCTGTGGGGATATCTCCTCAAGGCTCTCCTCATCATCCAAGGAATCTGTTCTGGGGAGATGTGGACTCTGGTACACACAGCCCCACATGGGATGGACCAGGGAGTGGAGCCATCTTCTCCTCAGAGAATCTCCAAGGGTTCCTAGACTTGGACCAATAGCAACTGAATCATGCAGACCCTGTGTAGGAACACATTTTCAGAGCTAGCTTTGAAGCAGAAAAGCATACGTACGTATGAGATGGAGATTAGGGCTCTCTCAGACAGGGTGGCCATGTCTTACTTTACAGAGGACAGTCATGAATGGCTGTCTGGTTCCAGGCTAGTTTAAAAAGAAATAACCTAGGAAGGGAAAGCAGGAGGGGCCTTGAAGAAGCTGCCCAACAACACTTAGCACCTTGACAGCAGGCCTGGAGAGTAGATACCTGTACACAGGTCACTTGAGCAGTCTTTCCCACTGCAGTGAGAAGTATTGCATTTCTATTTAAATCATTGTAATTGTTTCTGAATTTGCATCTTTACATACAGTATAAGTTAGCCAATTTCTTCTTCTTCTTCTTCTTCTTCTTCTTCTTCTTCTTCTTCTTCTTCTTCTTCCCCTTTTATGCTTTCTTTTCTTTTTTAAAAATAAAACTTTATTGAACATATTAAACGTATTTCACAAAATTATACAACAACATACCATCTCACAATCCATATCTCGTCCTATATAACAAAAAGATTAAAAAAGAATACAAGAAATTTTAAAAAGACCTAAAGTAGACTTCCGAATGTTCTCAAAAAAGCTAAATTACACTTGTCATATTTTACGCAGTGTCATATTGTTACATTATTTTCATAAAGCTTTTTGATAAAGAAATAAAAAATAAAAATAAAAGAAAAATTAAATAGAAACATTAAATTTACATATATTGTCTGTACATTGCAAGACTCATTCAAGATCTGCCAGGAGGTTTTTGTGATCACAGTAATTTTTCAGATACTTCTTAAATATAATCCATTCTTGATTTACTTTTTGCATTGAATACTCTCTTATCCTCCCTGTCATTTTTGCCATTTGCAGATATTCTAATAGTTTAACTTGCCATTCTGATTTTGTAGGTGTAGTTTCATTTTTTTCCAGTATGTTGTAATTAAAATTCTGGCTGCGGATGTTGCATACATACTTACTTCTTTTTTGATTTCAGTTGACATTATCCCTAATAAGAAGGCTTCTGGTCGTTTTGTGATTGGGATTTTAAACATCTTTTTTAGTTCGTTATATATAATGTCCCAAAACTTCCTAATTTTTCCACATTCCCACCACATAGCATATGCCAATTTCTTCAAATCTGCCTCCTCTTTTGGGTTATGCAGTTCCTCTTCTCTTGCTTCCTAATGGTATCAGAATTGTCCTTTTGTGCCTGAAGGCATTTAGTTCATAACAGGACACATTCAGCTGTAACACCAGAAAAGTTCATTATCTCTTAAGCAATCCTGCTCAACTCTGCCAGTTACCTCTTTTGACTTCTGCTGACCCTGGGGAGCTAAAATTTAAGCTGCTGTGTCAAAGGGACTATGACATTAGCTAACCAGCCCTAGCCACTAGAGAGGGTGAGGAGGACATGACAAATGGCCACAAATGCTTTTGCGAGCATTTATAACACAAAATAGCGTGGCAGATTTTGGTCATGTCTACACCTTATATTTAAGGCTAATGACTTCCCCCAAAGAATCCTAGGAACTGTAATTTATCCTCCCAGAGT
The DNA here is from genome assembly GCF_009819535.1 of Lacerta agilis. Lineage (NCBI taxonomy): Eukaryota > Metazoa > Chordata > Lepidosauria > Squamata > Lacertidae > Lacerta > Lacerta agilis. The sequence continues at coordinate 59,367,980 of NC_046319.1, forward strand.
TACAATTCCCAAACACCGTTAACAAAATATAGTTCCCAATATTATGTGGGGGATCCATGTGCTTTAAATTTATCACGTGAATATGAACACACTAAGATCCATGGACCACTGTCTGAGACATAGTATAGAAATTAAAGAATTAAAGAAAGTTGAAATGTGTGTGAGAGGGGGATGAGCAAGTGAAGGATGTGTTTGCAAGAGAACCACGAGAGAAAGGTGGAACAACAGGAGATACCGCTGTAAGTGTTAAGGACAAAGAAAGGAGGGGGAGCTAAGAAAGTTGCTATGTCTTGAGAAGCTCATACCAATAACAAACTTAGCTGGTCTCTAAGGTGCTACTTTAGCACCTTGCCGACAAAGGTCTGTATAGTTAAAGCTATGGTTTTCCCAGTAGTAATGTATGGAAGTGAGAGCTGGACCATAAAGAAGGCTGATCGCCGAAGAATTGATGCTTTTGAATTATGGTGCTGGAGGAGACTCTTGAGAGTCCCATGGACTGCAAGAAGATCAAACTTATCCATCCTTAAAGAAATCAGGCCTGAGTGCTCACTGGAAGGGCAGATCCTGAAGTTGAGACTCCAGTACTTTGGCCACCTCATGAGAAGAGAAGACTCCCTGGAAAAGACCCTGATGTTGGGAAAGATGGAGGGCACAAGGAGAAGGGGACGACAGAGGACAAGATGGTTGGACAGTGTTCTCAAAGCGACTGGCATGAGTTTGGTGAAACTGCGGGAGGCAGTGGAGGATAGGGGTTCCTGGCGTGCTCTAATCCATGGGGTCACGAAGTGTCGGACACGACTGAACAACAACAACAAGGTGCTACTGGAAAGTATTTTGTTTGTTTGTTTGTTTTGACTATGGCAGACCAAAAGCTTCAGTAGAAGCTAGTACAAGGAAGTACTGCCATATATGCAGATAACGGCCCTTTTGCTTTCTTTTGCTGGTACATGTACAAATGCTTGTGCTTTTCTCATATTTGGTGTGCCATCCTCTCAACTACTTGCTGGTTGAGGTTGCCGCACTGGCCTTACAACGCTTAAATAAACACCCTTCGTGACCGGCAATTGAAGTCTGGATTTTATTGGCCACATAGGCTGAACTCATAGGGACTTGGGTATTGAACCCCAATATTTCCCCAACACCACCAGCGGTCTGTGTGCTTCTTTCAAGTGGTCTGAAGTGTGTCTGCATTAAATATTCACCTATATTTGGCCACCAGGGGGTGGGGGGAGGGAGTTGGGCAACCCCTGTTAACCCTTTCCATAACGAAGGAAGACCTTCAAACTTCTTTAGATCTAGGTAGCACACAGGTGAGCAGCCATGAATTCAAGTTTTAGACTTCTAGTTTATTAATGCACGCCTCATCACCAAGCATCATCATTTGCTCTTGTCACATTTCTATGTTTTCTTTAACATGAATATTAAAAACATAGCATGAACCACAAAACAGCTCACTACAGATTCTTGATTAATAACTCCAAGGAATAAATGCATCAGAAGTCCACTCAAGCCTTCTTTCTGAAAAAGTGTCACCTGCACTCTACATCCAGAACAGAGCCACTGCTATTAACACCAGCAGGAAGGTCTCTGACTTCAGATATATCCATGCTATTCAGTTAAAGCATATTTAAATCAAAGCACATGACTTCACCCAATGAATCCTGGAAGTATACCCCTCACAGAGCTACAATTCCCAGCACTCTAAACTATAGTTCCCAGGATTTTTTTTTTTGGGGGGGGGAAACCATGTGCTTTAAATGAATACTGTGGAAAGGATGTGACCCTAGTATATAGTGCTGTAGACTGAGACCTAAACCATCAAACTCACGAGGTGACCTTGAGCCACACACCAACTCTACCACTAGCCTACCTTTCAGGGTTGTTACTGTGAGAATAAAATTAGTCGACGGGAATAACGTATACTGTCCTGAGCTCCTTATAAGGTGGGATGACCATGGTCATCATCATAATAATAATTCAGGTAATAATGCTGCTGCTGCTATAGGCGTTTGATTTCAGGTTTGTTTTTCATGAAAAACAAATTCAGCATCTTCTGTACTCTAGTTCAGGCCATGTTTGTCCTGTAAAGAGATCCAGCTTTAGGCCCGTCACTCTTTCCAAGCACCTCTCCTTCCCCACTTTCCCCATTCTCTAAAGTACACTTTCTTTTCTTTCTGTCTGCCAGGGCTGAGTCATGCATGCCTGCTCGTCACTGGGCAACCGCAATATCATGTTATAATTTGTGAATGAGCCACTGTAGACCTAGCATCACTCTTAGACCTGGCTGACATACCACCCAAGTCCCAAAACTTTCCAATAGAGCTTGATTGACAAGTCCCTTTTTAACATGGTGAACCCAGATTTTTAAAATTGTTATTTCAGGATGTGCTGGGTATAAATAACAACATCATCATTATTATCATCATCATCATCATCATCATCATCATCATCATCCTATCGGGGACGTCATATGCAATCCCACTATTTGCACCTACAAAAGTTGGGGTGGTCACACTACTTCATTTCCAATCAGTGTACATCCTGTGACTTCCTGCTGAAATTCCTTGACTTTTCATGCTACAAATGTTTTGGGTGTGTGTGTTTGTGTGTGTCCCACTTTTGTTCTGCTGCAGCCTTTCCAGACATCAATAATGAGGTAGCATTGGGGAAGCATCACAGAACTAATGAGCAGAATAAAGCCACTACTAAAACAAAATTATTGTGAAATCACCCACAATAAAGCACCAGTCTGGAGGGGCCCTTAGCTTGTAAGTCGACATTTCCCAAGTGGGATTTTCAAGTATAGTACTGACCTATGGATGCTCTGATGCAACTCCCCGTAGCTGTGTTCTGAAATATTTTCAAAAAATGGGCTACCAAGGGATGTGGTGGTGGTTGGCACTTTCACAAGCTCAGATCACTACGACAAAATCAGCTAGAAAGAGTCAGAAATTGTATGCTACAGAATACCAGCTACTGGATGTGTGTGTTTAGGTGGAAGCACAATGTGGGGAGAGCTATTGCCATCATGCCCTGCTTTTGAGTTTCCCATGAGGCATCTGTGTGGAAAGATGCTTGATTAAAGATGGACCCTCATGTCCATTCACTGCAGCAGTTGTCCTTCAGAGGGACTCAGTAGACTGGGGAAGTCCATTGCACATGCCTCTTACTTTGTATTTTCCTGGGTGCCTACAAGAAAACCGGGCTTCATTTCCAGCCTCCTACCTTGACTGCCAAGTGCTGCCTCCAACCTCCAGCCATTTCATTGGAACTGTCCCTTGGCACCAGCTGTTCTAGGTTTAGGAAGGAGGCAGTACAAACTGTGCATGCCCACTAGTTAGGATAGATTTAAAAAAACAACAGCAGGATGGATGCAGATTAAGATTGACACCCCAAACAAATTTTCTGGGTGAACATATGAGGAATTTTGCTGGCTGAATTCAAGTTTTATTTATTTCAATGCAAGTTCAGTCATGACTTCCCCAATCCATTGATTTCCATGGGACCTACGTTCAATTAGCTTAGCCTGGATCCAACCCAATGACACTGTCCATCACAGATTGCCTTTACCATGTAAAAACAGATGGGTCTCCACTGGTTTTTGATTCTTCATAGGTATTTATTTCCTTCCCATGTATCTATCTAAGTGTGCATGCGTGCTGTGTTAAGGAAATACTGTCAGGATATTAATTAACACAAGAGTAGGGGCTGGGGAATTATTTCTCTCTAGTGCTTAATTTCTAAAAGGAGAGGAGTTGCGGCTTCAGGCAGTCATAAGAACACAAGAAGAATCCTGCTGGATCAGGCTGCTAAAGGCCCTTCGAGCTGAGCATCCTTTTCTCACAGTGGTGAACCAGATGCCCATGAAAAGCTCAAAGGAGGAACTGAGTGCAACAGAGCTCTCACCCTTTGTGATTCCCAGCAGCTGCTGTTCTGAGCCATACTGCCTCTGACAGTGGAGGTAGAACATAGCCAGCATAGCTGGTAATCTGTCCTGGAAGCACCAATCCAGGTATACTGGTGGCAGTTATTTGGCAGTGAGAGAAATGCTCTGCAAATGAGGAAGGAAAATAAATCTCTTCTATCTGATTATTTTATGTGAGCTCTGGGGTTGAAACAAGACGTTGGGCTAAGGCTTAGCTCTGATCAAGGCCTGCTCATCTCTTAGCTCCTTAGGCTCTTCTCCATGCTTGTACACACTGACGGTAACCCTGCCAGTTTCAGAGCCCCACTTGTTCTTGACATAGATGCTGAATTTCCCAGAGTCCTCGCTGCTGACATTCTCAATGGTGATGGTGATAACGGTCCCTTTCACTTCCATCTTGTACCGATCTTTGAATGTAATGACCTGCTCGTTTTTGTACCAAGTGATCTCCGGATAAGGATCTCCAGATATGATGCATGTCAAGCAGAGAGTCTTAAACAAACAAACAAACAAACAAACAAACAAACAAACAAACATAGCATTAGTGATAGGAATTCAGGCTTTACAAAAGAAGAGCAATACAGATAAGAGAGGTCTCTGAGTGGGAGAGTATATTAAACTTATTATGCCCTTATAAAATGGATGCAGCACCAATTCAGTTGCTACGTGTAAGCCTTAGTGAGCATTACGTTCACATACTCCACCTCTGTTACATGCAGAGGAGGTTATTTTAAGCTTCCAGACTCAGTTGGTAACAAACCATAGTTTACCATTTTCTCTGAATATGGGAAACTGTGATTTGCTACTAATCACAATCAGGAGCTTTAAATGCCCTCCCTTTGTGTGTCTTTTCCTTGCCTCATACATACACAGAGAAATGTAAATATGAGAAAAAGATTTAGACCATGGTCCTGTTAATGAATTAGGGTGTGGAAAGGGGGCATTATTGTATCCATGATGTTATAAATTGTAAGGGCTCTCAAGCAGTTTAGGGCACCCAGAGGAAGAAGTTGTTCCCCTACTATTAGGGCTAGAGTTAACCTGTCCATAACATTAGAATTACCTTGTTCTCCATTATGGTGGCAACATCTGGAAGGCCCCGAACAACTTTTGCTCGGCCTGGCAAAAGATCAGATATCATTATTATTTATTCAACTATCACCTCACCTTTTCCCACCAAAAGAGGAATGTCTACTAAGCTTATATATTAATAATGTTATGACTGCTGCTTGACTGTTCCTTGGTTAGGCTACTGACTGTTTGAACAGGACAATCAGCTGATGCTTCACAGCTGAGAGCTAAGGCCAGAAGATGATCTTGTGATAGCTGGGAATCTCTCTTCGTAGCTTTCAGAATGCAATGCACATCAAAGCTCGAAGAAGGTGATACTCCTCCAGCTGCAAACAGGGGTCAGATAGCAAAAAAGCAGCTTGCAGTTTGAACTTGAGAGAGCTTTCCACCTGGAGTTAACTGAAATGGGTGGAGCAGCCTTGATGGCAGGGATGGAGTTGATGCTGCTGCGGAATATTATCCCTTTGGACATGCTGAAAGAGTGTCTGCTTGCTTCTTATATGTCCAACTTGTATATTTATGAGGATGGCTCATATTAGAAAGACATCTTTAAGTCTCCAATACTTTTGGATCCATAGGAAACTCAACCCACTGGTACTGCCCCTAGACCTCCTTTCCATGACCAAGGGAAATGAAAGTGTGTCACCAATGGCGTCGCAAGGGGGGATGGGGTGCGTGCCCCGGATGCCATGTCTGGGGGCAGGTGACAAGAAGGCACCCCATGGGGTAATTGCCCCATCCCCCAGGCGTGACGGTGCGAGCAGCCACTGCACCGCTGCAGGCGCATGTGGAGGATCCTCAGTTCACAGCTGCAACCGTGAGCAGAGGATCCCACTGCCGTCCATACGGTGTTTGAGCAGCGCTGGCAGCAAACCGCTACGCACAACACATGCACTGTTTTGCACGCATGCGCTGTACATGGCGACGCTGCACATGCGTTGTACATAGCGGTTTGCCACCGGCGCCGCTTGAGCGCCGTATGGGTGGCGGTGGGATCCCTCCGTCGCCACTACAGCCGCAAGTGGAGGATCCCTCCACTGCAGCTCCGAGCAGAGGATCCTGCCACCGTCTGTACAGTGCTCAGGCGGCGCTGGCGGCAAACCACTATGTACAATGCATGCGCGGTGTCGCATGCATGCACTGTATGTAGCGACACTGCCCATGCGCCCTACGTAGCGACGCCACGCATGCGTCATACGTAGCAGTGCAACGCGTGTGCAGCTGGCGGTTTGCCCTGCCCCGGGTGTCGGTTAGCCTTCGTTTGCCCCGTGTGTCACAGTACAATATACAATACAAAACAAGCGCTTTTGATGCATTTTGGTTCAGTCAACAAAGATTGCACTTTTGTATACTCACGCTCTTCCACAACAGCTGCTTCCCTAAGATGAAAAATGATATTGTGAAATCAGCATAGGGTTTTTCTTATTAAATGAGTATCTAATACTCATAAAGAGATTTCATTCCTGAATCTCTGCTTTCCCCTACTCCAAGGAGCCAACCCATTTAAGCTGCATAATAACCCCGTGATGTAGGTTCAAAGGAGGGGCAGATGAATGGGCCAGTTTCAGTTTCTCTTGGTTTCTCATTTTTCCCCCAGTGTTAAGCTCAGTTCTCCAAATTTCCACACCAATTTGCAATTTTTAAAAGTCCAAATATATACAATTCCGAATGCAATGTTGCCTAATATGTACATTTTTGCAAAGCAAATTTTCCTTAATGTAATTTTTTTTGCATACCCCCCCACTATGTATATTCCTATTCAATGCACAGTTTATTGCAATATATACATTTCTGTACCCCTTACTTGGCTGGAGAACTGCACTGAAAATTCAGAAAAGTGCAAATTCTGAAAATGGCTATGTTTTGGTTCTCATATTGGTTTCAGAAAGTGTGAGTTAGGTAGATTGACCTTTAAATGTGACCTGAGTTGAATTTCTCTCCCTCCCTGCCACTCTAGCTGGGGGTGGGGGGGAGAGTGTTTTACATCTAAGGCCCACCCAGTTGGCTTCATGGCTGATCAGGTATTTGAACCCAGGTCTAAGTTCAATGCTCTAGTCACCACACACTGTACTGGCTAATTAGATTAGAGAGTTCCACCATAAATATCCAAAGCCCTCCCATCCTTAATTAAAATTAAAACACTAACAAAGACACCATCACCCCAACTGTAGGGCAAATATAAACCCCTCACATCCCACAAGTAATATGGCTACTCTCCCAGCTGGCATTTCAAACTTGCATGTCTCCCCACCCCACTTTCTGGGTTTTGTTTTTTTTAAAACAAAGCTTGCCATCAGTGCTTTTTGGACAAGATCTAGTTTGGCAGCTGTCAGAAGAACAAATTATACCACCCTTTGTTTAATGGTAGGTCCAGTGCAGACTACTTTGCTCCAAAGGGCAGGTGCCTCTTGAAAACAATGTGGCTACAAAGGATCGCTAAGAGGATGAGCAGGCTGGTGTAGATGCCATGCTAACTGCTTCCTATCTCAGGATGCACATTTTGTCACGAAGTACACAGTTAGGGCATCAGCTTCACACCCAGATGATTGGCGCATGCTCAGAAAGGAAGCAAAACCTTCCTCTGCATTGAGTCTTGGTTAAGTGACAAGTAGAGATTTTCTATTGAAAAGGAAAGAGTTTGGAGCAAAAACTTACTTGAGCCTTTGATGTTCAGCCAGCGCATCATCGAAAACTGCAAAAAGAGAGAGATTTTGACTGAATGAGCCATGTTTTTCTCTACTGTTGAAATATGAAAACAATACCAGGTTCTTGTCCTCTATTTGTCTCCTACACACAGAATTGTCATTCATCTCCAATGAAGTGCCCAAACTCTTTCCACCATATAGATAGATAGATAGATAGATAGATAGATAGATAGCTTTAAGGCAAATACAAAAGCAGCCAACGAAAAGGAAAGATTGTCAGCAGTAAAATGTTTTCTATTATCCCAAACACCTATGCCCATAAATCTGGACGGAAAATGCTCAGTTGCCCTCTCTAACATGGGGAATTAGTCTCCATTAGTGAAAACAGAGTCTTGTTCATTGGGAGAGGAGAAGGGAAGGTTATTCTAGAAACTGGAGGGGGGAAATGTAGAGCTTAAATGACAGTGAATTCTAAATTTCCAGCAACATCTCAGGTAGGAATGATAAGTAGGAACCAAAGTGTTATTGGAATAAGTACATGGAGGGAAACAGTTCTGTGGAACACCAACAAGTAACTGAAACTTACAGCATAAGCCTATGAATGCCATTTAATTCAGTGGCACTTACTCCCAGTGCATATAGGATTGCAGATGCAGGGTAGTAGTAGCCATTTTGAATTTGGTTGTTGTAAGAGTTGCAGTGTATTAAGTAAACTTTGTTCCATAGCTCAGTCTCCTGCCACTCAGTGACATCACATTGCTCCTTTGCAATAGCAAATATTACATATCCCTTAAAATCAAATATCAGTACAAAAATCTATAAATATCTGAAATTCAAAAAGTCAAATCTGACATCAGAAATGTTGTTGAATCTGTGGAAATTTTTCTTCCAACTCTAATCCTGCAGGAAGGAGTGTTAAACCAGGATCTCCTCTAAGATGGAGCTAAGTGAGCTAAGACAGGAGCTTAGCAAAGTCACAGAATGTTAATTTTCTAGGCCAGGGAGACTCATCTTTGTGGGGTGAGAAAGCAGGACTTTAGTCAGCAGGTCTTCCTTAGCTTCAAATGGCTGGAGGTGCAACGGCAAGGATCATTCAGTTTGCAGTGTAAGGGTTAATTATGCCAGTGTTAGAGAGAGGAAAAACCAAAGGCCAGGCGGAGTGTTGGGTGTTGAGGTGGAGGCAAAGATGACCCTTGGGGTACCTTCCGACTCTACAATTCTATGATTCTAAAAAAAAAAAAAGCTGTTGGCTTGCTGCTTACCTTTGCCAGACAAGTCAGTTGACAGCTTGCGTGATTTTTCTCCATCAAACAACTCCAAAGTATATTTGCCTTTGTCCGACTCCTTGGGATCCAGGATGTGGAGCCAAACCTGCTCCATGGTTGTTCCTGTTTTCAGTCGGTCTCCTCCTTCCACGCGCTTGTCGCTGAATAAACAGGATGACATTGGATTACCATGATGTAAAGCAACAACAACATTTAACTATGTCAGAGCAATGGTGCTGGGGCCAGACGTCATAGTGATGGGGCCAGACGTCATAGTGCTGGGGCCAACCAGCCTCTTCTCTGGGGAATGTGATTGATGGATTACTGCCACAGAGAGTTAAAAACCTAGGGGTTAAGTTATGGAAAATATCTAAAATTGGGGTGTATGGCCTTTTGCTACACTCAGAGGTTCCAATGTTCCTTTGTTCCTCCCTCCCTCCCTTCCTGATTCAAAAATAGGGGGCTGACCTTTGTTTCACCCTTCCTGAAGCAGACTAGTCCACTCCATCAGTTTCATAGACAAAGAACTACAAATGCTGAACCAAACCCCGTGCCTTCGAGTTTAAGGCAGAAGAGAGCAGCAATTCCCCCTCTCATTTTACCAGAACATTTGTCCCATATTTTCAGGTGTGGAGGCAATGACTTCTGACAAGTGGTGTAAAGGTTTCCCTCCCCCCCTCCATCTTTAAAACAAAGCTCAATTGCTGAGAATTGGTTAGAGAAGTGGTGGCATGCAGGCAAAAGGCATATATTGGCTTAAGAAACCAAGATATGATTGTGCAAACCATGTGGACGTGTCATTTTTGAACACTTCCCCACCCATGAGTACACATACCTCTTATGCTAATAATTTCCAAAAATGCTAGATCTGAATGTGAAATAGGATAGGATAGGATAGGATAATCTTTATTGTCATTGTTCAATGCAGAACAATGAAACTGAACATCTACATCAAACTTTAGTTTTGAATGTAATTTCGTTTTGAGAATCCTTTGCAAGACCCTGAGCAACGCTTGGAGCTATAAAGTGGGCGTATAAGCATTCTAAATCAATTAAGCAGTAATAAATAAACACGTACTTGTGGTCCCAGGTTGCTTTCATGGCATCTGTGTAGTATTTCACCTCGCTGTAGATCTTGATGCCTTCTACAGTAGGCTGGACTTTCAAAGGTGATGCAGAAAGAACTAAATAGAGAATTGTGGGGAGGGAGGGGTTGTGGGGATGGAAATGCAGTTGAGAAAGATGATCAGGCCTCCTATTTTTATTTTTATTTTTGCTTTTCTTTTAACACACTTTCTGCCTTTCTTCCATGATGATAGCAAAGACAGGTTCCGGTATGTATACATGTCATTCCCAGAGGCCACTGATCCCAGGCACTGACCAAACCCAGACCTGCTTAGCTTCAGCAAGGCGGAAGCCTTGTACCTATTTGCATCTTTAATGTAATGTTATTGATACCACAAGGATGTGGGTTTAGAAGTAAACAACCTACCGCTGATCCTGGCAAGTTCCTTGAGGATGTCATCAAACGCTGTAAAACACATTTTAAAAAATCCTTTTAAGTAGATAAAAACAAACAAGCAGCAACACGTAGCAAACATATCAGAATGGCTACATTTTCAAACTATGTTCTGGATAACCGTGGGATTACTTGGAAGAGAATTAGGGGTTATTCAATTAGAATTTCACTCAGATCTTGCCCTTCTTCCAAGGAGCTCAGAAGAATGGGCATCAATCCTCTTCAACCTGGTACCCTCCTGATGTTTGGGTCTACAGTTGCCATCATCCCCAGACAGCACAGCTGTTGGCAAGTGCTGGCCACACAAGTCTTTCTTCCTCTTATCCACGCAACAAATCCAGTTTAGGTGGATTGAGCCAAGAGAAAATGAGAGGTCAAAGTCACCCAGGGAGATTTATGCTGAGTGGGAATTTGAACCCTACCTGGTACCTTCCAGATGTTTGGGGCTACTTATAAATAAAACAAATCTTTCTTTAAAATGCTATTTGCTCCCAACACCAATAATAATTATTATAATTTCCAGGGCATGTGAATGAAACAACCCATATTTGTACTTCTTGTGTGTATGTATAATTTTCGTTTTCATTCGGTTCTGCTGTTTTTGTTTTTTGTTCTTGTTATTGAAGTGCATACTCTTGTTTAAATAAATGATTTTTTTTTAAAAAAAACCCCACCAGAGTGTGTTGCTTGATACACTCTGGATTTGTGTTGATAAAGGGCAGGTTATAAATATTTTTTAATGAGCAGACAACAATATATCTCCTGCCCAATGAATGAAGAGAAACATACCTTCCTTAGAGAGATCAAGCTGAGTTGTATCTTCCCCTCGGTCATCAGAAACCACAGTTTTGTATATCCCCTTGTCTGCTTTGGTAATCTAGCCAAATACAGACATAAATACAGACATATATTTGTCTATCAAGAAATGAAAAAAGCATTGAGCATCATTGATGTGTAAGGTGATCAGATACAACGAAGGTCCACATTCCTGTGTACCATGATTATCCGGGCAGCCTTTCATTCCCTCCTCCCCATTTTAACATGTAGCGTCTATAAATCCATTTTAATTCTACCCTGTACATTACTGATCCAGTTGGCTATTGCATACCCTTTACCTTCTTAATCCGCAGGACTCCAGCACCTGTCTTTGGGTCATACTGACCATCTGAACGAGGTTTGTTATCAAAGAACCATTTGAAGGTGCTCTCCTTCTTCATGTTTCCTGCCTGTTGAAAGGAAATGGGTAGGAGGGTGGAGGCTTACTTGAAATCTAGTTAGGGGAAGCAATGTAGAAACTCTTCCTTTCCGCTGCTACAGCATCCCCTAGGGCAGCCCTGCCAGGGAATCCCATTTTTGGCACAATTAATGTCACAAATAGTTTAGCTCTCAGCAGTGGTAGTGTGGAGTGAGAGTGCAAGGGAGCACAGCTCCAGGATACTTTATGGGGTCTGCGCAATGACAATACCTCCTGGGAGTATAAGGGAATTGACGAATTCTACTTGCTCCAGCAAGTGAAATGAACGATAAAGAGATTTTCAAGTATAATTTATTGTCTGGGACAGAGAAGCATAGACTGAGTCAGAGAAAGAGGGAGATACTTAAATAGAGGCTAGATACTGTTTTGCTTTTATTGGATGGGATAACTGTTTCATGCTAGTGGTTTAAACAGTAACTTATTGCAGCTTCCTTGCAAGATTGATTGCATTTCTGTTGGTTGATAATCTTTTGTTAAAGTTCAACATCTTATACAATATGACGATGCTATGCAGTCAGTAGTGAGTACCAATGAGTTCAATGAAATTGACTTCCTGTAAATTTACTCCCAACAGGATTACAGTCCTGCTGCTCCTAATAAATTGAGTATTGTGGTATGTACTGCTGCTCTTTGATGAGTATGTATAATACAGAGTGGATCAATAACAGCTGCTTGCATTGTTGGACTCTCCTTGAGTTCACGGTTACAAAGACTAATGATCTCTTGCACTTAAAAAAATTCTACGACTGTACCACTGACCCACTAGCCTCTGGTAAAATGGGAACAAGGCTGAGATTGTGGGGATAGATTTATTTTGTTAACTGAGACCAGGAGACAGAACATTTTGCATATTTGTTATGCAAAAAACAATAGGCTTCACTCCTAACCCCACTTACCTGGGAGTAAGCCCCATTGAATTCAACAGGACTAGGCATAGATAGGATTGCACTCTTAACTGCCTATTAACTGTGGATATTGTTTCTCCTCTTTTCTTTTTAATAATAATAATAATAATAATAATAATAATAATAATAATAATAATAATGCCAATGTCCGGGATTGTGCTATTTACCTTGCAGGTCAACAGGACTTCACACTCTTCAGTGACCTTCCACTGTAGCTGTTCAATAAAATGTGGACCTGTTAAGTGGAAAGAAGCAATCTTGGTCATCTGCTGTGCTCAAAGTCATTGCAGATTTGAAGAAGGGGTTGGTTTCTAGGCCTACCTAAGCATAATTTTCTTTTAAAAACAGTCAAGGGAATATTGGCTAGGCAGAACTAGGCAGGTGATGAGATGGGTGGAATTTTGAGCACTATCACTTTGGGGACAGGATTGATTCCTTCTTCTTTTGCTTGTTGAAATTAGGCATTTTCCCATTTTAAACAATTTTAAATGGAAATGTCAGAAATCAAAGACCCTGGTTTTGAAAAATTCTTAGATGAGAACGAATCAGGCATCCAAGTGGGGAGGTGCATCCGCTGGCCCCACACTGGCTCAATGTCCCTACAGCAGAAGCCATTGGGGATTAATTGTTCCCCTTCACCATCCACACCACTGTACAAGTCTGTGTCTAGCTTTGGGACTGTCTCTAAAGCACAACACACTGTTCAAAACCCTTGCTAACTTTTCAGCTCCTCTACCTGTAACCTTGACCTACTTTGCCCCATGTCAACAAATGCCATTTGGTATCACAGCTTTGCTCCCCCACCTCCCCATCCCAGGTGCATTTTGTGGGTGACCCCTTTTGCCACAAACGCAGCTTCTCAAGTCAGGTATAGAGCCATTGACTGCAAGGGTATCTTACCCTGCTTTTTCTTCCATTCTCTCTTCTTAGCATCAGCCTCTGCTTTAAGTTTATCAAAATCTGGAAGAATAAATACACCATCGGATCAGCGTGCGGCGGCAAGGCAAGATATCTTGATTCATGAAGGATAGTGTCGTTTGTTTAACACTGTGCTAAGACGAGTAACTTCCCCAGATGTGTTGATCTACTAGATTTTCCAGTGCAGTACTCAAGACCCAAGGGCACGAATACAGAGCGAAGGTGGGAGACTGACTGCGAGACAAGAGAAGGCAATGGCACTTGCCCATGGGTGGTAGGGATGGAAGAATCTTTCCATTTCAGTTTGTCTCAAATTCTAATTTTCCCAATCTTAAGTGTGATTCACCACATTTCCATAACTTTGTGATTTATTTATTTTTTAAAACCCAACTATTTAAGAGCTGTTCCCTAAACACTGAATCAAGTTCAGACACTTCCTAAACATTTAAAAGCAGCCTTTCCCTAACCTGGTGTCCTCCAACTGTTTTGAACCACAGTTCTAATCAGTCTCACCTACCCCTGGCCTGGGCTGGTTTGGGCTGATGGGAAGGGATCAGGTTGCGGAAGGCTGCCTAAAAGTTACACTGGACCCACAGTCACAAGAGACATTTGCAGCTGCCTCCTTTTGCTTCCTGACCCTCCACATACCGTCCCCAACCAGAGCCAAAGTAAACTGGTTTTCAGCTTTGCCGTCTTTCAGCTTGGCAGTGTATGTCCCCTTGTCGTCCTCAGAGAAGTCTTGGATGATCAGTTCCACAAGGCCTTTTGCTTTGTCAAAATTGATCTTATGTGTCTAAATGTAAACAACGGCAACAGCAACACAAGCAAAAATAAGTTGTTAGCAAAGGAGAACATGGCTAGTGAGGAACTGAACAATGCGTTTTAAAATCCCACTAAAATCACAGCTAAAGACAAACACGAGAATAAGAAGGAACCATTTATTTAAATTATAATTATTTAAATTTATTTGAATTATGGTGCTGGAGGAGACTCTTGAGAGTCCCATGGACTGCAAGAAGATCAAACCTATCCATTCTTAAAGAAATCAGCCTTGAGTGCTCACTAGAAGGACAGATCCTGAAGTTGAGGCTCCAGTACTTTGACCACCTCATGAGAAGAGAAGACTCCCTAGAAAAGACCCTGATGTTGGGAAAGATGGAGGGCACAAGGAGAAGGGGACGGCAGAGGATGAGATGGTTGGACAGTGTTCTTGAAGCTACTAACATGAGTTTGGCCAAACTGTAAGAAGCAGTGAAGGATAGGCGTGCCCGGCGTGCTCTGGTCCACGGGGTCACGAAGAGTCGGACACGACTGAATGACTGAACAACAACAACAATTTATTTATATCAGTCACTAGTCCAAAGACTTCAAAATTGAGAAATGGGGTTTGTAGCTTCCAGAAAGCAAGAAGGGTGCAAGCAGGAAGGGATTCTTAGGGGCAGAATTGCCCCAAGACATTTTGCAGCCTGAGAAGTACAAGATGGAGCCCTCTCCATTTTTCATTTTTCATACAGAAGGTGTCTGGACTGTCAGCATCTTCCACTGGAACAACCTCTTCCATTGCATCTGAGGGAAACTCATCAGCAGATGAGCGAGTGGGTGGGTATTTCTGCTAAATTGTCTGCAGACACCAATTCCCCACAAGGAAATGCCTTACGTGGCAAAACTGAGCAGGATTTAACAGCCCCATTAGCTAATAAGCTGGGGTGTGTGTGTTAAATCATGCTTTAATGGATGCTTGCCCCAGTTTCTTGGTGCACAGCCAATGCAGACCTGAACCTTACTCCTCTTCCCATCAGCTGACATCACCAAGTGGCATCAGTTGAGTGACAGGTTTGGGGAAAATGGCATCATGGGCCAAACTGGATCCCAGATTGGCCCGCAGGGCAGCGGTTCCTCACCCTTGTCGTAAAGCAAATGACGGGGAACTCACTGGAGTGCTTGAAAGCTCCTTTCCGTTGAAAATCAAGTGCAGCTCTGCCTCTGGGGAGAGCTTCTCAACCTCCAGCCACAGCCGCACCTCCCCTTTCTCCAGAACATCAATGTTCCATCCAGATATCAGGTCAATTACTGAAAGGAACAGAAGAAGATGTGCCAGGTTATTGGAATCCAAGGATGAAGAGTGAAGCTCAACTTGAACTAGCAACATTTGATGGATTATGGCTTATTGCTGAACTCCTTGGGAAGCTTGCAAAATGTAAAAACAACAACCCCAAAACATAATTATTTGGTCTGGTTTTCCTTTAATGCTATGCCAATCCATGGCAAAACCAATGCCCAAGGGCATGAATCATAGCTGTCAACCCTCCCTGCTGTTTCCCAATGCTATAATAAGGGAATTTCCCAGAAAAAAGGGGAAAGGTTGACAGCTATGGCATGAATACTCATAGTAAAACACTTTTGACTTAGCATTATGTTCATCTCCAGACAAACCATGAGCAGTAAGTCAAGAACAAACCTTGGTTACAGCTTGTGGTTTGGAACAAAACCAACTGTGATTCTGGGTTTGGCCACAATGTTAAACTAAACCATGGCTTGGTTCCAGATAGAGCGGAAGAGGAGGAAAGTGGCCACAAAGTACATGCCTGTATGCATTCACCCTTAGCCCTGGTTTTGCTTGGCTTTCTGTGCAAACTGGGCCTACACAACACACCTAAAACAAGCTTGCCTGGTTGCTGAAGGCTGATATAAAACGTACAAACAGAAAATATACAAAAATGTGCACAAAAACCACTAGGAGTTATTTATTATTTTCTATTTTAAATTTTAATTACAGTGGTAACTCTGGTTATGAACTTAATTCATTCCGGAGGTCCGTTCTTTACCTGAAACTGTTCTTAACCTGAGGTACCACTTTAGCTAATGGGGCCTCCTGCTGTCGCTGCACGATTTCTGTTCTCATCCTGAGGTAAAGTTCATAACCCGAGGTACTACTTCCGGGTTAGCGGAGTCTGTAACCCGAAGTGTTTGTAACCCGAGGTACCACTGTATTTTTACCCTTGTGTTTGTTAATCCCCTGGTCACTGTTTGTAGCTGCAAAGTCACATATCATTTTTTAAAACAACAACTTACACGGGTTGCGGATCTCCTGGCTGATCTTCCGCAGCTTGTCCAGTTCTGAAAAAAATGCAATGAACAGAAGTAGGCCTTAGATTTAAGAGAAGGAGCCATGCACATCCCAACCCTTTCCCCATTGGGTGCTGGTGCTTTGGTTCAGTTGCCAAATTTCTACTGTGCTGAATAAATGAGTGGTAGAACTTTTGAGACAGCCTTAGTGTAAGACCATAATTTACATTAGGAAGGAGCCGATTCAGTAACTAATAGAAAACACTCAAGGGTGGCACACAGCAATGGGTGGTCTGGGAGATGGCCCTGGCCAGGCCAGGCATGAGTCCCCAAGGGATAGGCAGGCCAGGAGCGCCTCATTCAGCTCATGGGCTAAAGGTTCTGTACACCTAGTCTGGGGTGCTTGAGTGCAATGCCCCCACAATGACATTGGTTCCCTCTTATTGCATTGCCTTAGAGTGTGTAACCTGGAACCCACCAAGTCACGTAAAGTTTGCCTGCCACATACAGTGGCCTGTTGGGTGTCAGGAGGTAAAGGACTGGCCCCCTTTTGTGGGCTGCCTTTCATGGCTGCTTAGCTTAGTTTGGGTTGGTGGATCACAAGTTGTGCAAGGTTCCTCTTAGAGGATGATGCGGATGAAACCAAAGTGGAGACTTGATTGGATTTTGCTTGAGGAGACATCTTTGTGGAGGTAGAGGATGTAAGAAGGCAGCAATTTCTATTCTGACCTATATTCCTCTCAATCAGTGCTGTTTCTCTTTTACTGCAGCTCAGTTTCCATCAGATACTACGGTATTTGTCTCACTGTCTGGTATATAACGTATGTTACATAACTAGTTAAGTTACTTATATACTTTACCTTCATTTCAGTGTTTAAAAATCCCTCATGTCATACTGCTTGAGGACTTAAAAAGAACAACGTTGTGAATGAACACTGGTTGTATTCACTTGACTGATTCCATTTGTGACCATAGAAGAGCACACACTATTTCTGCTCCCTTTCCCATTTTTGTCAGAATTCTCCAACATTCCAAGGTGCAGGAAGAAAACATTCACCAATCTACGCTGAGACCTCTTGTCCTTGTGAAAAAGGAGAGTCTTGCAGAACAGAACCTGCCCACCCCAATCCCTTTCAGGCACATTTGAGGACGGAGCACAGAGGATGCACAATTTCAAACCTAGCAACTTGAGAGAAGTTTATATCTGAGCCTCCAATTGTGCAGAATTAGCTAGATTCTTTTTTAAAAAAATTTTACCTTCCTGGGTTAAAAGATGACTGGCAGAGATGTCTTCATCAGTGTCTGTTACTTCTACTGAGTATGTTCCCAGATCTCTTTCAGTGGCGTATTTCAAAATGAGTTTAGATCTTAAAATAAAATAAAATGCAAACACACAAATTAAGACATATCTATGCAACTGTAGTCATTCTCAGGGTTCTGTACTTTGGGTGGCTTTTAACGGCACAAAAGCACACCCAATTAAAAAATTGGCAACACTGCAAGCTTACTTATCATCTTTGTTTACAACCTCGACCCTGTCGGGATTTGGAGGCCCTTCGTAATCCTTAGACCAGATAAACTCTGAGGTGTCAACCATTTCTGGAGCCTCAAAGGCCATATAGATGAATCCTTCCTCATCCACCCCAACTTCAATTTCTTTTGTGCCTGCAAATTAAAAGAAAAATAATAATTTAATTTTTCAACACAGTGAATTAAAACACAATTTTTATCACCTTTTCTCCTTGCCTAATGCCATTACATTACTTTGGCCACCTCATGAGAAGAGAAGACTCCCTAGAAAAGACCCTGATGTTGGGAAAGATGGAGGGCACAAGGAGAAGGGGACGACAGAGGATGAGATGGTTGGACAGTGTTCTCGAAGCGACTGGCATGAGTTTGGCCAAACTGCGGGAAGCAGTGGAGGATAGGGGTGCCTGGCGTGCTCTGGTCCATGGGGTCACGAAGAGTCAGACACGACTGAACGACTGAACAACAACAACAATGCCATTACATAAGAGGAGCCTGCTGGATCAGGTAAATAAATGACCCATCTAGTTCAACATCCCGTTCTCACACTGGCCAACCAGATGCCTAAGGGAAGCCGGCAAGATGGACAGGAGTGATGCCCAACTGCGATTCCTAGCAACTGGTATTAAGAAGCACGCTGCCTTTGACTCTGGAGGAACAGCACCACCATCATGACTGGTACCCACTGGTAAACTTGTCTTCCATGAATTTGTCCAATCCTCTTTTAAAACCATCCAAGTTACTGGCCATCACTGCCTCCTTTGGGAGCAAGTTCCAATAGCTTGACTACCTGTCCTGCATATTCCAACATTTAGCCTCATTGGATGTCCATGAGTTCTACTGCTGTGTGGGAGAAAAACCTTTATCTATCCACTTTCTCCATAGACTTCTATCATGTCACCACTTACTCAGCTGCTCTCTAAACAAAAAGGTCCCAAAAACTTCAGCCTTGCCTCATAAGGGAGTCATTCCATCCCTTTGATCATTTGGTTGCTCTTCTTTTTCCCAACTCTACAATATCCTTTTTGAGGCGAGGTGACCAGAATGGTACACAGTATACCAAAGGCCGTCACACTATACATTTGTATAATGGCATTAAGATTTCCGATGAAAGGTCTACCTTCCCTGGCCTGATGCGCTCCTGAGGTTTTGGACTACAGTTCCCATCAGCCCCAGCCTAGTGACCTAAACTTTCTCCAAGGAAATGCAGGTTTTTGTGAAGAAATGTGGAAATAATACGGAATGCTGAGAGAGGAAGGGGAGAGGAAGTGGAGGGCAGAGGCAGAAGCCTTGTACCTGGTTTGGTTTTTACTATCACAGGATCTGATGGCAAGGATGGTGGGCCAACTCCTGCCTTATTCAGGGCCCGCACTCGAAAAATATAGCACTTTCCTGTCTCCAGATCAGACAGCTATCAAGAAAAATATAAGAAAAAGAGCAGGTAACAGTCAGAGGTAACATGTCAGAGGTGCAGCAACTCCAGTACTTGCTTTCATTTCCCCTCCCCGTTCTTTTTTTCCTTTGGTAACAGCCAGGGGTAACATGTCAGATGAGGGCATGGGTGCGCGCACACACACACAGAGGCAGAGAGTGTTTTCCTCCTAAAATAGGAGGAGATATTCCTCTTCTCTTATCTCTACGCTGCTTGGGTAGAAAAACAGTAATTTCCCTCCACTGGCACAGCACTGCCATGAGGTAGAAAAACAGGGAGAAGAAGGCCTTCTCCTTTTAGCATAGCACCATTGGAAGAAGTTTTTAGAGCAGGCTTCCTCAACCTCGGCTCTCCAGATATTTTGAGACCACAATTCCCATCCACTCTGACCACTGGTCCTGCTAGCTAGGGATCATGGGAGTTGTAGGCCAAAAACATCTGGAGGGCCGAGGTTGAGGAAGCCGGTTTTAGAGTGTGTTTCTTGAATCTCTAAGACTTATTGTAATGGGGCCAACAGAACTGGCCCAGCTGTTAGGCAGGGTGAGGCCACTGCCTCAGGCAACAGTTGCCCGAGGCAGCACCCCCATGGGCGCCCTGCCACCTCCGCCAGTGGCGGATAAGCAACATCACCATTGGCATTGATTTCAGACAAGATTGCGTCCAGTTTGGGTGAGATCACACTGGAAATCATGTGAGAACTACTTGCAGAGCGCACAATATCTCACAGTTTTGGGTGATATCTCACCCCAAATTGGTGCAACCTTGCCTGAAATCAGTGTTGTTGTTGGTGGCGGTGGCAGCATTTCTCTGCCAGCGGTGGATGCAGCAGGGTGTGAGGTGGAGGAGGAGCGGTTGGTGTAAGTTGCGGCAACAGCAGCAGACGTAGTGGTGACAGGAGTGGCGGAAGCGGCAGAACAGCACTTCCTGTTTCGCCTCAAGTGGTCTAACGGGACACACCATCCCTGGGGGCCATGGAGCAGGAAGAAGAGATCTTATTTCCAAGGTAAGAAGAGAGCTTTACTATCTGACTCCCAATTTTGGCAAGAGGGCTGGTGGTACACTAGAACAGGCTTCATGGGCTGGATTCAGCCTGCAGGCTTCAGTGGACCTTGGCATCAGAAGAGCAACGACAGCTGTAATGCAGATGTAAAAGGCACAGGAAATACAAGAGAAAGACCTTCATGTGAGTGCTGGATATTGGCTGCTTGTTCAGTTGTTCCCATGTGTCTGATCCCTCCTCACAGGCATCCACGTAATAGCCAGTGACAGGGCCTGCTCCAGTGTACACAGGTGGCTCCCAGTGAAGCATCAGAGATGTGTCTCTCACTTCTGTACACCTGACATCATAGGGAGGTCCTGTTTCAAGGGCAGATGAAATTTCAAAGCATGTGCAAATGAGAAGGCGGGAAAACAGGGGCAAGGAGCACACATGCCCCTTAATTTCATAGAATCATAGAACCATAGAATTATAAAGTTGAATCCATGGACATACATTCCCCCCAACACCTGCCAGGAGGGGGCATAGTTAGACCACCGTTCCATCTGCTTGGGACTCATCTGCTGTGAGTTTGGTTGCTGAACAACCGCACAATTGTCCTAAAGCCCAGACATTCCTGGTCAGGCAGTCTTCTCCTGCTGTTTTAAATTCCAAGGTGAGACTGGGCAAGATGCTTTTACCTGATGGTATGATTTAAGAAAGGAACCCAGGTGGCACTGTGGGTTAAACCACAGAGCCTAGGGCTTGCCGATCAGAAGGTTGGTGGTTCGAATCCCTGCCACGGGGTGAGCTCCCGTTGCTCGGTCCCAGCTCCTGCCCACCTAGCAGTTCGAAAGCACGTCAAAGTGCAAGTAGATAAATAGGGACCGCTCCGGCGGGAAGGTAAATGGCGTTTCCGTGCGCTGGTCTGGTTCGCCTGAAAGCGGCTTAGTCATGCTGGCCACATGACCCGGAAGCTGTCTGCGGACAAACACTGGCTCCCTTGGCCTATAGAGCGAGATGAGCGCCGCAACCCCAGAGTCGGACACGACTGGACCTAATGGTCAGGGGTCCCTTTACCTTTACCTATGATTTAAGAACAGTTTTGGGACTCTTAATTGGTGTGAAGCTGGTTTGAGGCATAACCCATCAGACAGGAGTTGTGGCAAAGTACAGGGTGTGTACGCATTTGGGATCACATTGTGAGACCACAGATTTTAAAACCCAGCACTGGAAATGCAGAGAGTGCACAATAAATGGGCATGTGAAGACAGCAATCAGTCAAGTCTCAAGGCCTGGCATTGACTTTTACCTGGCTCTGGCATTGTCCACTCCTCGCACTTGAATATGTCACTGGGTTCTGACACCTTCCCAACACCAACCACGTTCATTGCATAACCACGGAACTCATAGAAGTGTCCTTCATCCAGGCTGGTGACCTATAGAATCGAAAGAGAGCGAAAGTCTCGCCTAAAAGGGATAGTAATTTATTTACTCATTTCTTCAGAGGCAAACTGATGGCACACCCATACCGTGTAAACACGCTGAGCGATTGGCTTAATGTTGATCTCGTGCCATTCAATCTGCGACACATCATGTCGATCCAGGAAATAGCCCAGGATTGTTGTGCCTCCTTTGCGTTTGGGAGGCTTCCAAGCAATGGTCATGTTCTCTTTCCCGCAACTCAGCAAGGCAAAGTCCCGCGGGGCTGATGGACAAGCTATGCAGGAAATAAAGGATAATGAAGGTTTAGAATCTGATCGGCATGCATCTTCTCTCTCAAGTTGTGGTTGTTTCAGGGGATAATGTGTACGCCATAACTAAGAGAAATTCGAATTGGTTTGCCTTTTAAGGAGAAAGGACCTAATTCATGCTTCTCAAACCAATTCATGAACTAAAACACAACTAGCCTTCAAAATTTCCACTTCCCCTAATTTTGCAAAGCAGTTCTCCAACCAAACAATATGCACAAAGATGGCTGAAATGTGACACACCAGGCTGACATTTTAGTGAAAATAACACACACACACACACACACACAAGCATTGTATTAAGGGAAACTGCTTGCAAAAGATGTTTATATTAGTCAAAGCTGCATACAAAAGAAATTCACACTAAAATGCCAATGAATTTTCAGAGGAATTTTCTTTCTTTCTTTCTTTCTTTTTTAAATGCAAGTTCCTGCAGAAATGCAGAGAACTGAGTTTAAAGGAGGAAAAACGAGAAAGCTAGAGGACAAAAACGAGAAAGCTAGAGGACAAAAATGGATAGAGTTTAAAGGAGGAAAAACGAGAAAGCTAGAGGACAAAAACGAGAAAGCTAGAGGGCAAAAATGGATAGAGTTTAAAGGAGGAAAAACGAGAAAGCTAGAGGACAAAAATGTCCACCCCAAACACAATACTTACAGATAGCCTGCCTCACAATGATGGCATCTGATTCAGGGGAGCTGTCACCCACGCCAGCTTCATTAACACATTTCACACAGAAGACGTACTCTTTGCCTGTTTTGAGCCCTGGAACGGTGAACCTGATAAACAAACGAAATCCGCCCTGCACAGTCATTTATTAGCACCTTACAAGTCACCCTCCAAACTCAGAATGCAAAAGTGCTTGCAGTGTTCAGCCTATTCATTTATTTATTTACATTTCCAGACACAAACAATATTGAAAGCAGAATCGTACCTAACCACCATGCATACAAGTAATATTGATTACACAATAAAAAGGGTTTCTGGAGCAGCTCCTAGTGAATTCAAAACGACTAGCCGATTGGAGAACTGGGCCCAAGCTAACAAAATGAAGTCAAATAGGGATAAATGTAAGGTTCTGCACTTAGGCAGGAAGAACCAGCTGCACAAATATAAGATGGGGGACACCTGGCTTACTAGTAGTACATGTGAAAATGACCTAGGGGTCAGCAGTGTAGTAAGGGGGGCAGGGGGAGGAGTGGGGCGCACTGGGTGCCACTTACCCAGGGGGGGCGGCATTTACCGTGGGTCTGCAGTGTGCCCGAGCCACATGTCTCTCCTGGGAGTGATGTGGTGGCTCGAGTGTCTGCAGGCACCACATTGCCCTGCAGCTGAGGGGGAGGCAGTGGATGGACTCCTGCAGCCACTGTGCCGCCATTACATGGAAGATGGAGCAAGCTTGTTTTCTCCTGCTCTGGAGAGTAGGACTTGAACCAAGGGCTTCAAGTTGCAAGAAAGGAGATTCCAACTAAACATCAGGAAAAACTTTTTGACTGCAAGAGCTGTTTGACAATGGAATGGACTCCCTCGGGAGGTTGTGGACTCTCCTTATTTGGAGGTTTTTAAGCAGAGGTTGGATGGCCATCTGTCCTGGATGCTTCAGCTGAGATTCCTACATTGCAGGGGGTTGGACTAGATGACCCTTCCAACTCTACAACTCTATGATTCCATGAATCACACTGTCTTGAACATCTCCCAGTGAACACAGTGAAACTGACTTCTGGGTAGACATGCACAGGATTGCCCTGTACAATAGTTACAGTTAGATCCCATTGAGATAAATGGGACTTCCAAATAAGTCATCATTCGCCTTTCATTATTGATTTCAGTGGGACCTCAGTTTAGCTAACTTACCTGTCTGTATCCAACCCAATAATGTTATAAAATAGTACAAACAAATGGATTTTCCCCCTCCCCTGTTTCAAATCTCAGAGCTGGGTGATAGGATCCAGCCCATGCCCTCAAAGAAGGTGAGAGAGGAGATGCAGAGAGGAATACCAAATTGCATTACCAACTTACTCATTGCATGTGATGGGTTTATTGTTGACCGTTTGCCATTCATCTGTCCCAACCTCCCGGCAATATATATAATAGCCAAGTGGTTCCTGGCCCTCCTTTGGCTTGCTCCACTTCACGAAAACAGAAGTGTTTGTGTCTCTGAAGGTCAGCACCTGGGATGGGGGTGGGAGGGGAGCTGAAGAAGAAAAAAGAAGAGGGGTGGAATCACCAAAGAACAGCAGCTATTGGGAGCCTATTATAGCTCCTTATAGTAGGGTGTTATTGCTATCAACCACGGATTGGGATGGGGAGGAAACTGGGTTTGGTTCACATTTTAATGCAATTTGCATTTCCCGAATTTGCATTTCCCGAAAACACTCTGCGAACTGATATACAATTAACCTTTGAAATTCGCCCTTCTCCAAATTTTGCAATGAAGTTCTCCAACCAACGTGTGTAAGGAAGTGTATATTAGAGGAAAGTGTGTGTAAAGATGCATATTATACTAGTGAAAATAACATACCAAAATGTTTTATATTTGGGGAAATTGCTTGTAAAATGTATGCAAGCAAAACTGCATACAAGGTACATCAGGAGAAATGTTCACTGAAACGATTCCAAAAAAAGAAAAGAAAAAAGATTACCTATTTTTTCTCCAGAAGAGATGGGCTCACTGGGCAAGGAAGGCTCGCTCACTCCATACTTGTTCACAGACCGCACTCGGAAGCAATAGGACTTCCCTTTGTCCAGATCGAAGACAGTGAATGTTGTGGAATTCACTGGGGTGTCCAGATTAGCCATCTGCCAGCTGTCACTGCCTGCTATTGACTGAGAAGATAGGAAGGGTGATTTATCAGTGGCTAATTGCTATAATCTTGAGGCTCTTGAGAGTCCCATGGACTGCAAAAAGTCCCATGGACCGCAAAGAGTCCCATGGACCGCAAAAAGATCAAACTTATCCATCCTTAAAGAAATCAGCCCTGAGTGCTCACTGGAAGGACAGATCCTGAAGTTGAGGCTCCAGTACTCTGGCCACCTCATGAGAAGAGAAGATTCCCTGGAAAAGACCCTGATGTTGGGAAAGATGGAGGGCACAAGGAGAAGGGGACGACAGAGGATGAGATGGTTGGACAGTGTTCTCGAAGCGACTAGCATGTGTTTGGCCAAACTGCGGGAGGCAGTGGAGGGTAGGGGTGCCTGGCGTGCTCTGGACCATGGGGTCACGAAGAATCGGACACGACTGAACAACAACAAATTGCTATAAAGTAGAGACAGAAGCGCTACAAGGATAAAAGATTATTATTAATGTTGTTTATTTGATTTATATTTGACTCTTCCTCCAGAAGGAGCCCAGGGCAGCAGACACCATAATGATAAAACATTTGAAACATTCTGAAAACATTAACTCAACCAGTGACCTCGGGGTTGCCAGGAACTGTGCATTTCTGCCATCCACTGCCTGGGCAAGCAGGAAGGTTTTCAGATTTCTCCTGAAAGTCAATAGTGAGGGAGACAGAGGGAGGGCATTCTGCAAATGGGCAGTGCTTTTGGGATCAGTGACACATGGTCCCTTCGGGCTGCCCCACTCAACCTGCTATCAACTGCCTTATTTGCTAGCTGCAGCCTTCAGAGTGTCTTCAAGGGCAGCCATACATACAGAGCATTGCAAGTAGTCCGGATGGGAGGTCACCCTAGCACAGACAACTGAGACAAGGCTGCACCAAGCCTTTAGATTTCTAGTGGAAAATTCATGATAAGTCCCCAGAAAGAGCCTCATTAGGGTTCTGCTTAGACCCAGTTAATGCAGGTCTGCAAAACTTGAGACCCACAAAGCAGGACACAGCTCACTGGCTGGGGATGGTAGTCAGAAGCCTCATTTTTTCCCGCACACCTTCAAAAACAGAGTCAAGCGCAACTTGGAAGGAGGGTATCAAAAGCTGTGCAGACCCGAGTGAGCGGCAAGTTTCCGCCTCCTGTTCTGACCCCATTGCAATGGCACAGACTGACCAGTGCAGTTCTAATCTCTTGCCAATGTGGTTCTGTCATAGGAACACCTGAAGCTGCCTTGGTCCATCTAGCTCAGTATTGTCCACACTGACTGGCAGCAGTTTTAGACAGTGGATATCCCCAGCCCTACCTGGGAGAGCTTGGGGATTGAACCTGTGACCTTTTGCATGGAAAGCAGCTGCTTTATGACTGAGC
The DNA here is from genome assembly GCF_009819535.1 of Lacerta agilis. NCBI lineage: Eukaryota > Metazoa > Chordata > Lepidosauria > Squamata > Lacertidae > Lacerta > Lacerta agilis. Next base: position 59,394,432 of record NC_046319.1, read on the forward strand.
TAATGTCCTTCCCCTGGCTTGGAGCACTTGGAGCTGGATCAGATCAAAAGGCCAGTCTAGTCCTGTTCTCACGGTGGCCTTTCGGAAGCTGAAGGTATCATAAAAGCTGCTACTTTTGCACTCAGCACAACAAGGTGACATATAAGTAAGGTAAAGGTAAAGGATCCCTGGATGGTTAAGTGCAGTCAAAGGTGTCTAAGGAGATGAGAGAATAGCTTGGAAAAAATACCCAAGTCCTTGCAATTTGTGGGGGGAACAATTTGAATAATTTCTGAGTTAATCGATGGCACACTTGGAAGCCCTTGCCCATTTCTAATTAATTTTATTTATTAATTGAAAAGCCATTCTAGGCCATTTATTGGTGTGTGTGGGTTGGGTGGGTGTTTAAAATCCCCAGTGGTATACAAAAGCAGCATAAAAACAGCACTATAATTGAAACAGTAAAAGAACATTATGAAAACAGGAAGTTAAGAGAGAAATACAGAAATAACAAAGTCAAATCCTATAGGTCAGGGAAAAGCCAGGGCAAAAATATAGAGAGATCTTCACAAGATCTTTGAAGCAACTAACAGTAATGTAGGACGGCACTGACTTCAGTTCTGTCCCGTATTTGCCAGATGCAACACCATTTCCATTCTGCTGCAGTTCAGCTTCCAACAAAAATGACATCTTGCTGTCCACTGTGGTGAAATGTTATGCAATCAATCAATCAATTAATTAATCATTTTACCATTACATTATTGCACATAATTCATTACAGCGCAAAGGAAATGCAAGACACATTGTGGGTGGACGGACAGGGGAGTCATAAATAATTTATTGTTAGGTATTGTTTGAGACTGAAAAACGCAAGAGCAATGCTACTGATTGCATTCACTGGGTTGGTTTTCATTCCAGACATGGGAATGAATTAGGGAACATTGGCAATTTCTACTCCCATTTCTGATGGACTTCTCCAGCATCCTTAGCAACTAACAGATGGTGCTTCTTGTATGTTCTCTGTGCCCTTTCCTTACCTTTTCAACATAGTAACTCAGTGGCTCTTTGCCTCTAGGGTCTGGTTCATCCCAAGAGAGGACCACATACTCTTCCCTGATCTCACTGGCATGAACGTTGGTGGGTGGCAAAGGGACTTTGATCTTGGCTGTGGGAGAAAAACAACAAGCCAACGTTTCAGCAATTTAATTTGGAATAGAAAAGGGTTTGCTAGGAAGACCAATTAACAGCCAGATGGATAAAAGCTGCCAAAGGGAGCAGCCCCCAAAATAGATGATGAGAAGTACAAGTAGAAATACATGTTTGAAGCCAAATTTATCAAATTTGCATTTGTGAAACATTACGAGAACTGAAACACAGCCAGATTAAAAGAAAAAAAAACACTTATCTGAACTTTGCAATGGGAATTCTCCAACCAAATATTTGCAAAAATGCATATATTAAGGGGAAATGTGTAAAAGAATTGGTGAAAATGCATTATATGAGAAATTGTTGCAAAAGTGTGCACACCAGTCAAAACTGCAGATAGGAGAAATTTAAAACTAAAATCCTTGCGATTTTTTCAGGAAAGCCTGCAAATTCAAAAAACAAAAACAAACACCCCTGGCAATTGCTACAGAAACTTGCAGAACTGAATTGAATAAAAATGAGAGACTTGCAGAAATGAAGCTGACAGATCCTTCCATCCCTAGTCACCACTGGTCAGACCCCATGGATATAATTTTCATTCTGCTCCACCGTCCAATGTTTTTCAAAGGAGACAGCAGCAATGGTACCTCAACTCTGCCACCAGCATTGGTGCTAGACATGGGTGGGATGGAGCAGTGGTAAAGTCCCATCGCTGCATCCAGGGCCAGTCCAGGAGGTTTTGCCTCTTGAGACAAAACAGAAAATGCCACCTCCCAGTAGAGCCTCTTCCTCCTTCTCTGCAGCTCCCCTGCCACTGTCTCCTTCTCTGTGCCCCCTCCTCAGGTGCCTGGAGGTGGCCCAGGGCAGCCCCAGTGCATTGAATGCAGTGAGGGAGTAAAAGAAGGCGGCGGTGGTGTGTGGTGGAAGTGGCAGGAGACAGTGAGCGGCACACTTCTTAAAGCCTGCATCTCCTGCCTGAGGCAACTGTCTCACTGCACCTCATGCATGGGCCGGCCCTAAGTGCATTCATGCAGCCCTCTCACCCCCCTCCAGCACCATCCAGTTAAGCAACAGCGATGATGGTATTGGGAGGGCATCTCTGCAGTGTCACCCAACCGCACACCCCACTTCTAGGAACTAGGGCTCCTCAGGTATTTAAAGTACAGAGAAATCAAGGGAAGTAAATGTTTTTGGAGAACCCCCTTATTTAGCAGAAATGCCCATTCAGAGCCAGTTCCATTTTGAGCAAAATATAGTTATTTGGGCATTTCTATTCTGCTAAACTCCTAAGTGATTATTAGTTACATAAAGAAGTTCTCAGGCATGACATTAATCATTGGTGGGGGAAAGGACAAAGGTCACATGTGAACTTACGTTCCAGTTCATCTTTGGAAACTGTAATTGTCCTCATTCCATCATCATAAGGGATATCTAGAAAGGGAGCAGAGAGAGAAAGAGAAAGAGATGGGGACAAGTGGGGAATTGTGAAAAGAATTACAAATTGAGTTTGGGGGCAGGGAATGGCCAGGATGCTACCTGGCTTGACTAGGGGGCTGTGGCTGGGAAATGACCTGCCCTCATTATGGACAAAAAACATATATGTGAGCTTGCTCATCTCTTAGTGGCCTTAAATCCATAGTGCACAATTCAAGGTGTTGGTGTTGACCTTTAAAGCCCTAAACGGCCTTGGTCCTGTATACCTGAAGGAGCGTCTCCACCCCCATCATTCAGCCCGGACACTGAGATCCAGCACCGAGGGCCTTCTGGCGGTTCCCTCACTGCGAGAAGCAAAGCTACAGGGAACCAGACAGAGGGCCTTCTCGGTAGTGGCGCCCGCCCTGTGGAACGCCCTCCCATCAGGGGTCAGAGAGATAAACAACTACCTGTCATTTAGAAAATACCTGAAGGCAGCCCTGTTTAGAGAAGTTTTTAATTTGTGACTTTGTAATGTATTTTGGTATTTGTTGGAGGCCGCCCAGAGTGGCTGGGGAGACCCGGCCAGATGGGCGGGGTATAAATAATAAATTATTATTATAAATTATTATTATATAATGGGGGTTAGTCTTGAGCACAGTGGGTGAGTTGGTCCCAAAGCTCTTAAGCAACCATGCAATGATGGTATAGAACAGAGCTTTCCAAACTTTTCATAGTGGTGACACACTTTTTAGATATGCATCATTTCACGACACAGTAATTCAATTTTGCAACACAGTAGTTCATCTTTACTTGCAAACCAGCCCTGGGAGGAACACAGGGAGCATTCGTGTGACACACCTACACACTGCAGCTGACACACTAATGTGTAGTGATACACAGTTTGGAAAGCTCTGGTGTAGAATCTAGAAGGCTGAAGCTTGTGTCCTTGCTCCTTCAGCTTCCAAAACAATCGTGCAGACTTGTGTTAAAGCTAAATTGGTGGCTGGGGGAGCCTACATGGTGAGGAATGGGGGACAGGGTTCAGAGGATGCATACCTGATGAGAGCTCCTCCCCTGGGGTCCTCTAAACTGCAAGGGGGCAGAATTCTTCAGAGATATTCTTCAACATGGCACCCTCCAGATTTTGGTGGGCTCCAGCTTCCACCAGCCTCAGCCAACATGGTCACTGGTCAGGGATGATGGGAAGTGAAGTCCAACAACACCTGGAGGGTACCACATTGGCTACCCTTGGTTTAAGGGACCTGAAGTTGGGAGAAGTCCCCCCTTTCCTTACTGTCACCATTTTGAACTACAGTGGACTCTTGTATGCAAAGTGTTGCAGTTGCTAGTCTTTTTGTTCTTCTTGTTTTAGGCTGGGCCAGAATAATCAGCCTAGATTTTTTTACTGGTCACTTTTGGGGTATGGCAATAATTTTAGGGAGTTGTTTAAAATGTGTTGATTTTCGTCAGGGGGGCTTACCAATAAGACGAGGTGGAAGAGAAGTAGAAGAGGATTTTGTCTTCCCTCTCTGTTTCATAAACAAGGGAGGGAAACCCTATGTTGCTGAGCTGCTTTAAAGCAGACCAGTGATATTCCCATATGTCTTCCAGAATGGATCACTGGGAATGATGCTCTGTTGTGACATAGTGCCATTGCCTGGGGGCATTCTTGGGAGGAAGATGACTGCCCCCACCAGCCACTTTTTGATAGGACATGTGACATTACTCTGAGTGGTCCTGCACAGACATATTGCTCTTGTACTCTGCTGACATTGGGTAATTGTTCTGTGTTTTGAACATTAAAATTGTTTTATTTTGGGATTACTGGTGGATTTTATTATCTTGGAGGCTGCCTTGGATGTTAAGAAAATAGCAATTGTCTTGGAGCAATTAAAAAAAACCAATGTACTTAGCACTCTTTTGCTGTCATTTGGGTCTATCATTGTCACTGGGTCGCTGGCCTTCGATGGGTTACTGATGCCTGCACGGTTGACGGCCTTTACTCGGAACTGGTATGTCTTTCCTTCAGTGAGACCTAAAATAGGAGATCTGCAGCCTTTCACGAGCTTATCATTGCACAATACCCATTCGTCTGTGCCTGCTTCACACCTGGAAAAAGAAGGACCTTACAGTTTGGGTGCAACATGATCTGGGAAAGAAAGAGATAACAGGTCTGTGACTTCTGAGGACAGACCTTTCAATGTAATAGCCGATGACAGGACTTCCACCATTATCACTGGGAGTAATCCAGGAAAGTATGAGACTGTTTCTATTCACATCATGGCATTGCACACTGAGGGGTGACCCAGGAGCTCCAGCAGTTTCAGCTTCGGCATCTAAAGATAAGAAAAAGCCATGCTTAGATGGTTTCCTGTAGGTCAGGTTGGCCCACAAGCTAGAATGGCTCCCAAGTTTATCTTCTGGCCCTTGAAAGCATGGTCAAGTTTTAGAGAAGACATTGTACAAAATTCATCTACTGTATGTATGTGGAACTGAATCCGGCCAGTGGGCTGGATACTTATCTCCTCTCACTCACCCACAGGCCAAGCTTGAAAAGTAGGTGGGACCATTCACTCGATCTCACAATGACAACTGGTGACTCGTTTTTACACAACTCTCTGTAAACCCTGTCAATTAGTTGGTTGTCGGGATTTGCATAGCGCTGTGCATGGAAGCCCTGGTAATCAGCTGATCAGAGGGCTTGCAAAGCACTATGCACAGAGTTTTGCAAGCCCTGACAATCAGCTGATTGTTGGCACTCACTAAGCACGATGCAGAGGAACCAGAGGAAGCAGAGGAACCAGAGACCAAATTGCAAACATGCGCTGGATTATGGAGAAAGCCAGAGAATTCCAGAAAAACATCTACTTCTGCTTCATTGACTATGCAAAAGCATTTGACTGTGTCGACCACAGCAAACTATGGCAAGTTCTTAAAGAAATGGGAGTGCCGGATCACCTCATTTGTCTCCTGAGAAATCTCTATGTGGGACAAGAAGCTACAGTTAGAACTGGATATGGAACAACTGATTGGTTCAAAATTGGGAAAGGAGTACGACAAGGCTGTATATTGTCTCCCTGCTTATTTAACTTATATGCAGAATTCATCATGCGAAAGGCTGGACTGGATGAATCCCCAACCGGAATTAAGATTGCCGGAAAAAATATCAACAACCTCAGATATGCTGATGATACTACCTTGATGGCAGAAAGTGAGGAAGAATTAAAGAACCTTTTAATGAGGGTGAAAGAAGAGAGTGCAAAATATGGTCTGAAGCTCAACATCAAAAAAACTAAGCTCATGGCCACTGGTCCCATCACCTCCTGGCAAATAGAAGGGGAAGAAATGGAGGCAGTGAGAGATTTCACTTTCTTGGGTTCCATGATCACTGTAGATGGTGACAGCAGTCACGAAATTAGAAGACGCCTGCTTCTTGGGAGAAAAGCAATGACAAACCTAGACAGCATCTTAAAAAGCAAAGACATCACCTTGCCAACAAAGGTCCGTATAGTTAAAGCTATGGTTTTCCCAGTAGTAATGTATGGAAGTGAGAGCTGGACCATAAAGAAGGCTGATCGCCGTAGAATTGATGCTTTTGAATTATGGTGCTGGAGGAGACTCTTGAGAGTCCCATGGACTGCAAGAAGATCAAACCTATCCATTCTCAAAGAAATCAGCCCTGAGTACTCACTAGAAGGACAGATCCTGAAGTTGAGGCTCCAGTACTTTGGTCACCTCATGAGAAGAGAAGAATCCCTAGAAAAGACCCTGATGTTGGGAAAGATGGAGGGCACAAGGAAAAGGGGACGACAGAGGATGAGATGGTTGGACAGTGTTCTCGAAGCTACTAACATGAGTTTGGCCAAACTGCGAGAGGCAGTGAAGGATAGGTGTGCCTGGCGTGCTCTGGTCCATGGGGTCACGAAGAGTCGGACACGACTGAACGACTGAACAACAACAACAACAAAGCACGATGCAAGGAGCTGTGAAGGTGCCACTGATCAGCTGATGGCTGGCACTTGTGAACCCTCTTTCAGCCCAGATGCATCTTTACCTGCCCTGCACTTGACATCCTAAATGGCATCAGGTGTAGGGCTGGTGCATGTGGTTTTGCCAAAACAGCCTCATGGGCTAAATGGGAAGACCTGGTGGACCTAAGCCTGTAGGCAAGAGGTTACTCACCACTGACCTGTGGTTTTGCTTTCGCTTTCTCCCTAAAGACTGTAAGGCTCTAAGCAGGACCTACGTTCTTTTTAGTTCCATACAGACCATTGACATTTTAGGGCCTTTGTAAATTACAATTATACAACAATGCCATCACCAAACAGCAGCAAACAAGTGCACCTACCCCTAACAAACACATAAGCTCTTTGTTCGTTGTACCCATCATGTGTCGGTATGCGGATGCTGTAAAACCCTTCATCTTCTTTGTAAGCACAAGAGACTGTCAGGGAAGCCTCCTGGGCCTCACACTTTATTTGGCGGCGATCAGAATCTCTCAGCAACTCACCTGAGCGCAAGAGAAAGATGGTAACTGAAGACTTACCTAGTTGGTGGCTTCCTACCAGAGCTAAAACGTAGCAAAATTTCAGAACGTGAAATTGTAATTCCAGCCCTATTTGGGAATGTTAATGGAAAATTAAATGCAGAGGGTATTCTTGCATAAACACTCAATCTTGGATAATTTGCTTAAGAATTTCATCCCCAAATTCATTTAATCTCTTCTTCCAGCATTCATTTGGGAGAAGCCAGGTGCCTTCCCCCCCCCTTGCCCCCAAGAGAAATATTCCTGTAATTAGTACCAGGAACCAGGTATGTAGCATCAGGAAGCACGTGGCCCCCAAAAAGTTCCGTGAAAGGGAATGTGGCCCTCAGGCTGAAAAAGGTGCTCCAATCCTGGTCCGAAGTGTTGGCTGTATTGGGGCCCGACTCCAGACAACAAAATGTCTTGGGCCAGTATTTTCTTAATACTTGTCAAATGGCAATAGTCATGGATGGTGGTTTTTTTTGGGGGGGGGGGTTTACAAATACAGACCATCTCTGAACCAGCGGATGTCTCGTTGGTATTCCTGCAAGTCTGAAGTAAAAGTGCAGCGAAGCATGAAGGGCTCCTTCTCTCTAGAAAAGACAGGCCTCAAAGTGCTAGCAAAGTCAGCTTCCAGGTCCCTGAGTGACTCTAAAAAGAGAATATGAGGTTGGGTAAGAGCATCTGGCTTTGCCAGATGTAAGGAGATAGCGATTTCCATCCAGTGCATCTGGCTGTTAACCAAAAGGTTGGTGGATTGAGCCCACCCAGGGACAGCTATAGGCATGATTCCTGCATTGCAGGGGGTTGGACTAGATGACCCTTGGGGTCCCTTCCAACTCTACAATTCAATGATTCGATGATCTGTTCATCACAATCAGTGCTATTTCCATTCAGCTGCAGTTCAGCTTCTGCTAAAACCTAACTTTGCTCATCTTGCTATCTCCTCTGGCCAAAACTAATGTGATTAATGATGCAATTAATTAATTTAAATGCATTTGAGAGGAAGGGAAATGTAAAACACAATGCAGAAAACAACTAATTATTTACATGACGTTTGCAGATCAAAAAAAACCCTCAACCATTTCCATTCCTGACTTCTAATGAACATGTGAATTGTAACAATTTCTGCTCTGGTTTTCCATTTCTGTTAGATGAACTCTCTAGACACCCACAGCTTTCGGTTGCCACAAACAGCCAAGCTCACAAGCAGAAGACAGTGCATGGAGCTATTCTCTGCTCTTTGCATCCAGTTTAAGGAAAGTGTGGAACTGCTGTGTTTGACTCATTCATTATTTTTATTGGGCATCTATAAAACCCCCTCCTCTAATCATAGCTATGCTTTTTTTTTTTTTAAACCCACTTTAGGGTTCCTCCAGCCAACTTGTTTATTGAGCATTTATCCTGATTTGCTTACAAAAATGCTTACTTGGAGGTTATACAGTGTGCAGTCTTTATTGAACATCCATTCTGGTATGTTTGCAGGGAGGTTATGCAGCTTCTAGCGTTCGCCCTGATTTGCTTGCACTCACCCTCCTTGTTCTATTCTGAACAAGTACAAAGAGGTTCTCTCTGTGAGCAAATGTGTTGTGCCACAAACCCTGTGGCAGCCATTTTGTGAGTGGTGCTCACAACACGCTCTCAAAATCCCAAATGCGCCCACAGGCCCAAAAAGGTTGGCATCCCCTGGACTAAGGCTTATTTGGAACAGGATCTGTTCTCTCTCTCCACAGAATAGACATAAACCTGCTTCCCAGTCACCATTTAGACATTCTTCCAGTGGCATAGCAACCCCTCCCAGTGCCTGGGGCGGGCCAAAAATGTTGAGCTTTTGGGGGGAAATTGAAGTTGTTGAGCCCCCTGAGGAACCGCAGTGCCACCCGTAAGCTCCCCCGACTCACAGCAGCCAGTGTAGAACACTGCAGACCCCCGTGCTGCCCTACAGAGCCCCATGACGCCCTATGGGCGACCTCCCCCCCCACCCCAGGCTACCTATGCTACTGCTTTCTCCCCAGCATTCCCACCTCATCATTTGGGCAACAAAATGGCCCCAAACTGTACTATGAAGTCACGTGCCAGGCTAAACCAATAAAGAGGAACCACAAAATAACTACAGTTTTGTACTTACTTTTATATATCTCTGAGTCAAATCCAGACTCCTTTCCATAATATTCTACCAAAAAAAAAGAGGGGAAGGGAATTTATGAGATAGGCATTAAATATATATACTTATAGCTGGGATAAACAATCTGTGGCCCTTCAGAAGTCGTTGGTCATCCTTAGTGAGCACAACCAATGGTAAGGGATGACTGGAGTTGGAATCCAACAACATCTGGAGGGCCATAGGCTCCCAGTTCCTGGTTTATAGAATTGTATTTCAGTTCTCAGGATCTAAATAATAATGCCCAGAGCTGATCAGCAGATCCTCCAAAGTAGTGTTCACGTTTCCCATTTCCTCCAGGGTCATAGCTCAGTAGTTTTGCATGCAAAAGGATTGGGTTCAATCTCTGGTTTTTCCAGGTAGGGCTGGGAAAGACTAGTCTCTGTCTGAAACCTTGGAGAGCTCCCAACAGTTTGTGCAGCAACAATCCTGAGCTAGTTACAGGTGGGTAGCCGTGTTGGTCTGCCATAGTCGAAACAAAATAGAAAATTCTTTCCAGTAGCACCTTAGAGACCAACTGAGTTTGTTCTTGGTATGAGCTTTCGTGTGCATGCATCTGAAGAAGTGCAGGCACACGAAAGCTCATACCAAGAACAAACTCAGTTGGTCTCTAAGGTGCTACTGGAAAGAATTTTTCTATTTTGTTTCAATCCTGAGCTAGATGGATCCATGGGATGACTTGGAATAAGGCAGCTTCCTATGCTTGAAGAATTCCAGAAGCAGTTCTGGTGGGTTTCCTTTGGATGAGAGGCCACTAAAGCCTTGGAGGATTCTGCATTGTTTGGTTTATTTTGAAGTATACAGGCAGAGCGTAAGTGAAGGTAGGCACTCTTGGAAGGCAGCAGGTCTGCTAACCCACATTAGATATCTAGAGCAACTTTCCCCCAACCAGGTGCCCTTCAATTACTTTGGACTACAACTCCCATCAGCTCCAGGCAGCATGGCCAATGCCCAGTGATCATGGGAGCTGTAGTCCAGAACATCTGGACAGCACCAGAAGGCTGCCCAGGAGAGAGGCCCAATGTATCCACAATGTGCTTAGAGGTCACTCACAGATCTCACTGTCTCGGCCTCATAGCTGTAGGAAAGTCTCCTATATACCACCAACGGAAAATCCCAGTGGGTTACAGGGATCCATAATGGAACAGATGGGGCTTGGACCAAAATAAACACGGGAAACAATATGGTAAACATCGTGGATGATTAAATTATATGTTGCTTCTGTTACAATGGGTCGTTGCTATAACAGCAGATTAAGGTAATTTTGCATCACATGGAAAGTCTTCCATTTCCATTTTTACTGCAAGGAACTTATTCAGGCTCCTGAACGAATATTTTGTTTTATCATTATGATGATGGCTTATTAATTTATATACTGCTTACTTGCCAAGGTGGCTTCTAAGTGGAAGAATTTAGAACAAAAACTAAATCATCTATAAAACAAGGTCAAAATAAAATTCTCTATGAAACATAAACACCAGTAAAACTTTTAAAAACTAATATGCATAACTCAATTATATTGCCTAGGTAGGGTTGCTGAAATAAACAGGTTATCCCACAGGAATTTTAAAACGATACAGCATGGCCACCTGCCTAATGTCAATAGGCAGGAAGTCCCAAAGTACAGCTTTTACCACGCTAAAAGATTAGCTCCTCGCAAATGAGAAACAAACATTATGTACAAACCCCAAACATTTTGCAATGAGGAAGCTGCAAGGAAGGTTCCTGAGAGAGTCCTAAAGCATTTTAGAGAGAAAAGAAAATCACTTCCCCCTTGCCCACGTCCACTTACTCCTGACGAGCACCGTGGCAAATGAGTAGGCTTCGCCATAAGCGTTTTTCACTTCTACACTGTATTCGGCAGAATCGTCCAAGGAGCATCTGAAAGAAAGAGAGGAAGCTAAAAGCACCTGGCCCTGAGGGGCCCCCAAGAGGCCTCAACAGCAATGAGTGCTAGACCAGAGTCCAAGGGCAGGAATGGGGCGCCTTTTTTGGCCAGAGGGCCGCAATCTCTTGAGGGGAATTTTTCGGGGTCCACATTCAAGTGGTGGGTGGGGCCAGAGGCGAAGGTGGGCGGAGCAATTGACATGATTCTTAACTTTGCAGACTAGGCTGTACTGTAGCCGCACAAAAGTGAAAGGTACCCCTATACACATACACACAGCTTCCTTCATCCAGGGAAATAAGAGCCATTGTTGTACTTCAAGGACCCATTCCAGGTAGGCAAAAGCACTTGTGTAGCGTGAAGAGGAGAGCCAAGGAGGGGGTGGGGCTTGGGGTGGGGCATGGCCTAGGGAGAGTCCCAAGGGATAGACAAAGAGGCTGGGAAGGTGGCAGTCTCTTGAAAGTGTTGGAGTGCCACACGGCTTTCAGTCTGGAAGCCCTGATTCCTAATATACAAGTGAGCACTTTTTTTAAATACCTGTGGTTGGACTATTAAGACTGAGAGCTCACAGGAGAAATTGGGTCCTCCCTTAAAGAGGGCACGTATTGCGGTGAGACCTGGAAACCAACACCCTGTGTTGTGGGTGGGTTCAATTGGTTAGCCACAACACCCAACTGGAAGGTCCCTCGATGCTGGGTTCAATCTGGCCAATGGGGCGCAGTCTAAGTGTATCGAGCGACCTATATATGCCCATGCATGTGTCCCAGAGCTTCCTTTTTTGGTGCGTGCATCGGAACACCTGCCCACCTCTCCCTACTTTTAGTGCTTGTGCACTTGACCTTGCTATGCCATCGTGTGTCGTCTGTCGTTGGGACAGGGGCACAGCAGGAATTTTCTCCACTTGGCTGATTGGCTGTTGCCATTTGTGTTTTGCCTGCCGCGTAGCAAACCGTCACAACTTGTAAGGTTGCGGATAGGCTCTGGTTCAGGTGATAGAGATGGGAAAATGCTCTCGCCATCCCTATGTGAAGGGTATTCCGTTAAAGGAATCCAGGGACTCGATGGTTTGGTCAACCCTGAGAGAGGGCTGTGCCCGTGCCTGAGTCCAGGGGGACATTTGGGTGGCAGAGATAGCCTGCTCCCGGCTTTCCGCTTATCCAGGTGTTCTTATCCTTGGCTGACCTATGCTGGAACCCTGCATGGCAGGGAGCTAGTCGAACCAGAGCCTATGCAATCACTCACGTGCTGTAATCAATAAAGTTGTGGCCTAAATTCTGCCAAAAACCAAACCAAATATTTGAGTCATGTGTGAATTCTTTAAGGGGAGGTTTCTGGGTCTGAACACGCAAATGGCGCCTGATATTTCAATAAAGATAAATCACAATCTGGCTTTTCCTTGTTTTCATGCAAGTCCGTTACCTGCTGATGTCCAAAGTCAGCATTCCAAACTCATTCTTCATCTTATATTTCCCTGCTGGAGCCAGACGAAGGTCAATCCGAACTCCATTTTTATACCTGTTCAGGTGCAAATAAACAAACACAGAGACATGAAAAGAAGCAGCAAGGCTAGATTGCAGGTAGGGATGGATGAATCTGTAAATTTTGGTTATCTAAGTTTCTCTTTTTGCCAATCTTAAATTCAGTGCTCCATGTTTCCCTGACAGTTTGTGATTTTTTAAGAAACGAGAAAAAGTCCTCATGATAATTTGTTAGCACTTTAGTGCTGACATTTCCCCTAAGAAGCATATTTCTGTATGCAGTTTTTTTTAAATAAACATTTTTTTGGCAAGCCATCTCTCCTAATATAATGCATTTTTGTGTTAGTTTCACTAATAAATGCATTTGTGCGCACACTTTAACCAAGTAGATATATCTTCATACACTTTACTTGGCTGGAGAACTTAATTTCGAGTTTCAGAATGTGAATGTCAAAAGGATGACTGTGTTTCCCTTTGCATGTTGCTTCAGAAAGGGTGGGTTTAGCAGGGTCACCTTTAAACGCAGACTGAATCATATTTCCCACCCACAGCCCTAATTGCAGGGGGTTCTTGAAATTGAGTTCTTCCATCACTGCCCACTCACCAAGTCACCTCTGGCAGAGGAGAGGCCAGAACTGTACATTCCAGTTTGACGCTCATTCTTTCCCAGACTGCGTGAGCCCGGAGAGGGATCCAGAACATGGGCGGTCGGCAAGAAAGCAGTTCCATGACCTCTTTTTCCAACTGTGCCTTTGCTTCAGCCTAGGACAAGGACCACAAACAGCTTTAAAACCTTTTTTATCTTAGTGTTCTATAAATACACTTGCAGGAATGGAGCAGGCAACTCTTAACACCCTTCTGTTTTCTGCTACAGAATAATCAGGCAGGCCCTTTCTGGAACATTGGAAGCTGCCTTATATGGAGTCAGACTGTTAGACCACCTAGCTCAGTATTGTGTACACTGACTGGCAGCAGCTCTCAAAGGTTTCAGACAGAGCGTCAAGCCTGTGAAGGTATCTCATGGAACAGCTCTCCCGGGAAGCTTAAGTTTGCCTCCAGACTGTCAGCCTTTCATGGGAGGGATTCAGGAGCATACTGTTCATTTTAAGTTTGTGCAGGTAAGTCGGGTTAAAATGTTCAGCTGCCTTGGTGCGCTAAATCCAAATATACACCTTTGTAGCTAGGAAAGTGTCAGGAAAATCCACTTAAAAGTGTGGGATATGAACAAATGATTTACAGGAAGATGTCTGACATGCAGCTTACCTGTCACAGTATTTCTATTTAAATCATTAATCTTCATCTATACATATAAATCCATATATCCAGATACGTGTCCTCCTGGGTTGGATCCAACTAACTTTTACTCAGAGTTGACCTATTGAAATTAATGGTCATTGCTAACTTGGGTCCATTAATTTCAGTGGATCTATTTCAAGTAAATGTTAGTGGAGAGCAACCCCCTCCTTTTTGGAGATGCATAAGTGGCCACTGTATGGAAGTATCATGTCCACAGTTTTGGAAATCTAACACATTCCTTTATCTTATAATGTACTGTTTCACAGAGCTACAATGGTTGGAATGGTTTAACAGTAAATCCGCCTTCTCTGGGGGCTCTGTGTGGGGTAATGGTGGTTCCCCTAACAACTCTCAGCACCCTTAAACTACAGTTCACAATATTCTTTGGGGGAAGCCATGACTGATTAAAGTGAGATGAAACTGTTTTAAATGTATAGTGCATATGGGGCTGGAAGGGGCTTCAGGACTCAGAACTAATCAGGAGGTGTCAATGAACACTGAGATTCCTTACTGGCTTGGTTATTTTACCTGCTGGTTGTTAACCCACTTGCTGTAACAACAGAGTATCTACATACAACAGTCAGGCTCTCTTTTCGCAAACCATGCAGCGCTGACCCTTTCTTATCCCATCTAACATACATAATCTGTTGCTCTGGAAGAAATCACTGCCGGAAAGCAATGGAAAAGTATCCACATATGCACAGAGCCAGACATTCCTCCTCCACAAAGCTGCAGCCTTGAGGCTGATCTTCATTTTGCACGCTTTCAGACTGGCCCCAAGCTGGCGGGTGGATGTGAGTTGAAATGCTACACGGCAGGTTCACTGAAAGTTTGTATCCGCCCAATAAACTTTGCCTCTGTAGATGCTGCTGACTCCTGACTCTCAAACAACCCACTTTAAGCTGCTCCTCCCCTTACCTTCCGCCGCAGGGCCTTTTTGTCAGCTCTCACACGCAAGGCCCGGCAGTTCCAAATGACCGTTTTCTCCAGTTTCTCCATTTCGTTCCCAAAACGAACTCTCTTCTGTCCTCTTTTCTCTAGCTCCAAAACAGTAGTCATCTGCCTCATTTTTGTTTCCCTGGAGACAGAAAGGATAAAATATATAGCACCCAGCTTTCCATGTCTTCTCGCAGGGTTCAGGTTGTGGGATGTAATCCACTGAGAGCAGTCAAGTACAACATTCCTTGTTTTCCTAGAGTGGACATGCAAGGGAATGTTTGGTCCAACCAGTCAAAACTTCCTGTTCCTCCCGGCCTGGAGCATCCTTCCTTGCATGTGACTAGTGGGTGGGCATGATCTTTCCAAACCTGGTAAAAGGACAAGGCATGCTACCACTCTCTCCTCTTCCATCTTCCTTTCGTCCTGCGAACTTCCTGGAATGAACTGCTGGCTGCCAGCCAAGCAGTGCCTCAGATCATCTCCCTTATGGGGTAAACCTGTTTTATGCATTTGTAACTTTAAGCCTAAAGCCTCCCTTCAGGGATCACACTGTGATCTGCCTGATCGTGGGTAAACTTTCTTTTTACTGCTTAACAATAAGACTGTGGTGTCTTTATTCTTTTAGGAGGGATTCAAGGGGACTTACCAGGAAAATAATAGAACACATTTCTATCTGGACAAGCCAGATTGAATTGCGTATTGTCTTAAGCAGCGGCGTAGCGAGCCGCTCTGCCGCCAGGGGCGGCAAACTTCAAGGCACCCCTCCTCCCCATCACAACATCATGCATGCGCAGCCACCTGGGGGGACTGCGCATGTGTGGACATGCGCAGTCCACCCAAGATGGCGGGCGCGATCGGCCGGCACCCCTTCCGACCGGCACTGGGCTGCGCCGCGCCGTGTTTTATGGCTGCAGTGGGCGAACAGCAGTGCTGCTGTTTGCCTGCTGCAGCCTTAAAATGCGGTGTGGTGCAGCGCTGGTTGGAAGGGGTGCCAGCCAATCGCGCCCGCCATCTTGGGTGGACATGTACAGTCCACCCAAGATGGCGGGCGCGATCGGCCGGCACCCCTTCCGTGCGGTGTGGCAACCTTTAAGGCTGCAGCGCGTGAACAGCAGCACAGGCGCTGTGCTGCTGTTCGCGCGTTGCAGTCTTTTAAAAGTTGCCGCGCCGGCGGTGTCGATCACGGGGGTGGGGCCTGCCCCCAGAGTGTCACCCTCCTAGGGCGGTACCCGGGGCGGACCGCCCCCCGCCCCCTTGCTCCACCCCTGGTCTTAAGAAACTCACATGAGTTTGAAACTAGTTTTCTGTTGTGTAGAGGGGAATGTACTCAGCTAAATAAAAGAACTTGCTAGCGCAAGTTAGGAAGGATATTAATAAACAATATATCTTCTCAGGGGGCCCTGAACATTCCCACACAGGTTTTGCCCGAACTAGCAATCTTTATCCTTTTTCATTCTCTCTGCCTCTACAGTCAGAGGCAGTAATGCTTCCGAATACCAGTTGCTGGAAGCCACAGGAGCAGAGATGGCTCTTGTGCTCATGTTCTGCTTGCCAGTTTCCCACAAGCATGTGAGAACAGGAAGCTGGACTAAATGGGCCATTGGCCTGATCCAGTAGGCTCTTCTTATGTTCTTAACCTATGAGCAGGGCTCTAGATGGCTGGCAGCCAAGATGGTGCCCTCCAGATACTTTTGGACTCTCAGCGCACATTAGTCAGCATGGCCAATAACCAGGGATTTTTGGAGCTGAACCACATCTGGAGGCATCACATGACTATCTTCTTTTGCTTACAGGTGTGGCTCCAGAAAATTAAGGCGTCCAAAGGTTTGCTGGTGATATCAGTTCACATTCACACAGCAGACAGATTTTATGCAAATATACACAGTTCCATCACTAAGATAACTGACCCCAAATGAACTCATTGTGTTTTAGAATTTTGGAAAAGTTTCCTCTAGTAAGCCACCAGACCTACCATGATTTTTCTGATGTCAATGCAAGTGCAGATGCTATGGACAAATCCAGACGTGTGAAGCCCTCTTCTTCTTCACTGTTGCCCCCAAGGTTGAGAAAGCAGATAGAAATGAACGAATTCATTAATACCAAAGAAGTAATACAAGGTGCAGCGAGGGAGATATATAACGGGACAAGTTCAAAAACAAAATGTTTCACATGGACTAGAGGTGCCAAAAAACCCAGCCTGTTTCTAAATACAACAGTACTATACAGTACTCAGTTCGGGATGGGTGAATCCCTGTTTCCCATTTGTCCAATCTTAAATTCAGATTCCTGGCATTACAAATGGCAACTCTGCTCATATGATATGCTGAATATCCAAACTGTAGTGACATTCTCGTGGGAATGGTAGCAAACCCTAATGAATTTTGTGAATCTTCCAAAGCTTCGCTCTTGGTTTTCGTGAACTCACAAAATTTATCACAAAAGGTTTACATTATTTAAAATTCTGGCATTCACTGTTAGCGTGTGTGCACACACACAAAAACACTCTTTGGAGCACTGGGTTTTGTCATTTCATTCATTCCTTGGCTAACCTGGTCCTGAACTTTGCCTTCCTTGTTCTAGAGCTCATTTGTAGATTTCTGTGCCTCTCCTCCTTTTGCTCCTCTTCCCTGCGGTGGGAAAAGCTTCGGATTTCCATGATGGACACTTATGGGGGGGGGAATTCCTGTCAGAAACAATAACATCAAATGTTCATGAAAATAACAGACAATAATGCACCTTATTTAAATATTTGGCAAAATTGCATAGAGACATTTGTATGTATGGAAAAATTCAGACTAAAATGCTGGTGTGTTTTTATGAGAACATTAGGAAAGAAAATGGAAAATCATGTGGAAAATGTGATGAACTTGCTTGAAAAAAAAAATGAGAAACCAAGAGAACTGAAAATTGACAAATTCACCCATCTCTGTTGAAGAAGACATTCATTCATTCATTCATTCATTCAGTTAGTTAATTAGTTATTTGCTTTATCTTGCCTAGGATAACCCAAAGCAATTTACAACCAAACAGACAATAAGCCCCACCTAGATATGTTAAAACCAAGATAAATTATTCAGGTGAATTATCTCAGAAATTACTCAAAATACTTGTTGGACAAGACAGTCTCCAAATCTGTAAAATGAAACTCCCATTTAACTTACTGGATTTAAATACAGGTAGGTAGCCATGTTGGTCTGCCATAGTAAAAAAAAAATAAAAAAAAATCCTTCCAGTAGCACCTTAGAGACCAACTACCGGTAAGTTTGTTATTGGTATGAGCTTTCGTGTGCATGCACACTTCTTCAGCTAAGAAGAAGGTATCTGAAGAAGTGTGTATGCACACAAAAGCTCATACCAATAACAAACTTAGTTGGTCTCTAAGGTGCTACTGGAAGGATTTTTTTTATTTTGTTTGGATTTAAATAGGTTTTTTGTGTTTGGCATGTTGGTTTTATTGTGTGTCTCAAGTTCTGTTTGGAAGATGCATTTTCTGTTTTAATTAGAACATCTGAGGCTAATACTTTTAATAAACTGTTTACGCTTGAATGCAAGTAACAGGTTTTAAAATAGCCCATGTGTTAAATTGTTGCAGTGAACACAAAACACTCAGACTTAACTGTGCATGTGTTCCCATCACTCTTGCATCAATAGAGCTCAGGCAAGAGGAAGCATAAGAACTGCAGCAAGTGGAAAGGCAATTGTCTTAAATTCGGGATGAAAATAACACTTAGCAGCTGTGAAATGGATATAAATAAATTAGTATTCTTTAGTATTACATTATAGACTTTATTTAGATTTTATTAAGACATTATTTAGACTTTACATTATAAAAAAAATGAGGTCCTTGCTTCTTTAGCCCAGAATCCCAGGTGTGTAACCTGATATCTGTAACAACTAGCACTGGGGTCACCAACCCAGTGCCCTTGAAGGATTACATTGGAGCTGCTGGGCAAGTTCCCCAGACTCTGAACTTTCATTTTGAAAAATACATCAGTCTCTAGCCCTCCTAGAAATAAAGTTATGGGGTAAGATGTGCAGGTATCTTCAAAATGACTTCTGTGTAAAGAGAGTGCAATGTGGACACAATGGGGACACATGGTATATTTTTCCTGCTACTGAGGAAAAAACCCCACCCCCACACACCCCTGTTGTTATTCGATAGCAATAGCAAAAGTGTATGCATTAACTGTTAAACCACTCTGAGAAATATAGCTTTGTGAGGAGACCAGGGGTCTCCTCATAAGTCTCATTATGCTTAATCCCAGAGTCACCTGTGAGAATAGGATGCTAGACTAGGTAGGCCATTGGACTGATCCACTTAGGTGCTCTTTGCATTCTTATGTTAATAAACTATAGTAACCAGAATTATTTGGGGAAAATCACAAAGGTTTAAAGTGATACGATGTGGCTTTAAATATATAGTACTAGGAGCCCCTGATTTTTAGGGGCCACGTGGCACATTTGGCAATCTAAGGAACTATTGTGGGCTCCACAAAGTTCATTTTCACTAAAGGAAGACTGCTGCCGCCCACAAAACAGGCAATCACCTATACACCCACCAAAACAAAACGCAGACCAAAGAAGCAGGCAACAGATACCCCCGCCCTGCCCCATATCAGGCACTTCCCTAAACAGTAAAGAGTCAACACCCCTTTCAGTTTTAAAAACTGGAAGGAGATAGGCTGTTGCCAGGCACCAAGCGGGAGGGCATTCGATAGTGCCATTTCTGGGACTCCGGCAACATACTCATGAGCAAGTCCTCTTGACATACTCAGAAATAAATGCCTTCGTCTTGAAGGATTTGCTGTACTCTGGTATACATTGCTAGATGATTTAACAAGAACAAGAAGTTCAGAAGCTGAGAACATGCAGTATACTCCATGGATTTGTAACGAGGGTCACTCCACAAACAAACAAACAAATAAATAAATACAGTAGAGGCTAATTCTGTGTGGAGAGGGATGACAAGGATCTGACCATTTTTGTTTCTTCCCCCTCCCCCCAGTCTTAAGTCCAGTCCTTCACGTTTCATCAACAGTATGCAATCTTTCTTTTAGAAGTCACCATGAGCATTTTAGTGCACATTTCTCCTAATATTAAAACTTGCCTAATATATGCATTTTTGCAAAGCATTTCCCCACTAACGGAACCTTTTATGCATCCTATTTTCACCAATATATGCATTTCTGTCAGGGCCTGCCCAGCCATTAGGACGGGTGAGGCCACCATCTCAAGCAATGGAAGCCCCCGAGGTGGCAGTGGCAGTGGCAGTGGCAGGGCAGGGCAGGGCAGGGAGGCACTTCCCAATTGGCCACAAGCAGTGCAATGGGATGTGCTGCTCCTGATTTCTATGCACACGCACACCTTACCCCAGTACTTACATTTTTGTACACATCACTTGGCTGGAGAACTGCACTGGAAAATTTGGAGAAGGGATGGCTGTGTTTCATTTTCCCTATTATTTCAGAAAGGGCATATTCATTAAGTTTTCTTTTAAATGCCTCTTTTGTCCGTATTGGCACACAATGCTAAGCCGAATCATGGCTTAGCACATACTACGCAACTGTCCCGTTTTAAGCAGCACATCCTGGGTTAACAGAAGCCTTCCTGACTCCTGATCCCAATCCTGGATGTCCCATTTGGGACCAAAAGACGTGTAGTTTTTGGTTCTGTGCTGTGGTGCGAGTCAAATGGCTCACACCAGAGCACAGCACCAAAAAAACAGAGCTGAAAGATGCTCTCTTACCTTTGCCTCCATTAGATTTTTTTCCCAAGCCCCCTACACCTTCTTTAGCACCAACACTCTCCTTTTGTGTCACTATTGGCAGAAGCTGGTGCTCAGTCAGAGCAAACTCCTCTTTTCATTGGCTAGCAATACAGCAGGTGGGTGTTGCCGACCTTAGCCGTGGCCACTTGAAACATTGCTGTTGCTGTTGAGTTAGAGCAGGGGTGGCCAACACCCAAGAGACTGCAATCTTTGTTGTTGTTCAGTCATTCAGTCATGTCCGACTCTTCGTGACCCCATGGACCAGAGCACACCAGGCACCCCTATCCTCCACTGCCTCCCGCAGTTTGGCCAAACTCATGCCAGCTGCTTCGAGAACACTGTCCAACCATCTCATCCTCTGTTGTCCCCTTCTCCTTGTGCCCTCCATCTTTCCCAACATCAGGGTCTTTTCCAGGGAGTCTTCTCTTCTCATGAGGTGGCCAAAGTACTGGAGCCTCAACTTTAGGATCTGTCCTTCCAGTGAGCACTTAGGGCTGATTTCTTTAATTTCTTTAAGGATGGATATGTTTGATCTTTTTGCAGTCCATGGGACTCTCAAGAGTCTCCTCCAGCACCATATCTACTCCCGGATAAAAAAACTAGCAGTGATCTACCCATATTTTTTTTTTGAGGGGCGCAAGCCAAAGTTGTTGACCAGCAAATACTTCTGCCACTTTTTTTTGGGGGGGGGGTGCCATTAATCGATAAACAAGAAGTTATACCACCAGTGGTTAAAAACTGGCAATGATCTACCCCATTTTGGGGTGGTTCAGGTTGTTGAGCTTTTTTAGGGAGGAAGGTCCTCTTTTTTTAGGGCTCCAGGGATCAAAGTTGTTGAGCTTTTTAATCTACCACAGACATCCAGTGATCTACCGGTAGATCGCGGTCTACCTGTTGGACGTGCCTGAATTAGACGCATTAAAGATGGAACGGTGGGGTGGGTGGGGTGCAGCAACTCTAAAGGTGCTTACATGCTGTGGACCATTGTTCATATATTGTACTGTTATACTGAGAAATAAATGAGAACACTGGGCCCTGGCTGAGGTTTTGGAGCAATGAGAGATGGGTGGGTGATGGGGGGGAGAAGCAGCGTGAAGATCAGGCAGGTGGGGGCCAGAAAGAGTGCAAAGATCAGGCAGGAGAAGGAGCATGGAGTTTGGGCAGATGGGGAGGAGCAGGAAGATCGGGTGGGAGGGAAGCTTTGCCCTCCTGAAATGTTGGAGGGTGTGAGTGCAAGCGAACAGATGTGCAGACCCTGAAGTGGAGATTGTAGCTGCTTCACTCCTCCTCCAGTCATTCCCTTTTGATAAATACTTTGGCTATACACTCAGATTGGGGGTTTGCTCTCCTTGGAGGCAAGTGAGGAGAGACAAGGTGGTGAAGTTAGGAAATTTAATGGGTTTTGAGATGGAAGTTCCAATGGAAACACTCTTTGTCCATGACACTTGTTAGAGCCTCTGGGGAGCCGCAGAGGTGGTTCAGCCGTTTTGGGCAGCTACGGTTTAGTATCTTGTGAGTGAGTAGTTAATATGGTCTTTCCATCAGCGCAAGCATTTCTCCTCCCCACATACTGTTTTGGTGGTTCTCAACATCCAGAGCAGATTTGGGGTGGGGGAAACAGAGTGGGAGGTTAGCCCCATTCTTCTAGCACAGGCATAGGCA
The DNA here is from genome assembly GCF_009819535.1 of Lacerta agilis. Classification (NCBI taxonomy): domain Eukaryota; kingdom Metazoa; phylum Chordata; class Lepidosauria; order Squamata; family Lacertidae; genus Lacerta; species Lacerta agilis. The sequence goes on from NC_046319.1 coordinate 59,416,686, forward strand.
ACCTTCGGCTCTCCAGATGTTTTGGCCTACAACTCCCATGATCCCTAGCTAACAGGACCAGTGGTCATGGATGATGGGAAATGCAGTCCAAAACATCTGGAGAGCCGAAGGTTGCCTATGTCTGTTCTAGCAGGAGTCCTTGTCCTAGCTTTTGTTAGTGAATCATGTTGGCTGAATCTGGTGCTTAATCTTATACATTTGTCCCCATTGCTCCTGCCCTCTCTTGCCAATCAAGACTAGGAACTTCTAGTTCCTGGTTGCAGGAAACCATAGTGTGCCCTTTCATCTGATCGGCAAATTAGAGTTGGCACATGCTCTGCAAACTAGGATTGGTTATGTTGTCCTATTTCCATAACACCCCGCTGCTTCACAGGGTGGTTTTAATATAGGATGTGTGAAGTATGACAGAAATGATAAATAGCAATAATCAAAGAGATCTGAGCTAAATAAAAGAGCAGAGCATTCTTTTTAGTTCAAGAACAGGGAGGAACCGCATTTCCCTTCCATGCTAATTTAAAATTATATTCAATTTAAAACAGAGCAAAAGAATTCTTGCGAAACAAAATGTAAGAATAGCAGCAACAATGAAAACCAGCTAGTCTTTCATACGACAAGAATCACAAGCAATCTTTAAAGCAAGATACAAGTTTGGGGCAGGCGGCAGGAATCACGTACCTTCCCTGAAGTTGGGGGAATCTTCTAAATCTTGACTTTGCTATCCCAGTGTAGAGAAAAATCAGAGAGCAGGTTGGCAAGGGTGCTAGTCTTGAAGAAGAGAGATAAAGGACAAAGGAAGGATGCCTTCCCCCTGCTTGATGGCATTAAGAATGACTGTCCCGGGAAGAATGTGTCCAAGGGTAAACTGCCCACCCTTGCAGCCTTAAATATAGCATTATCTCATGTCATTTCAATGACAATGGAGAGAACTATCTAGGATTTATGATCCCCAAACAGCTCTCTGCACGGGTAAAGCAAGATCGTTTTTCTAGGTCAGAAGTATTCATGGCCATTGTCAAAGCAGAACAGGGAAGAAAAGCTGCAGGCTGATTTTCCCAGGCCCAGAATCTACAGATTTCTTCTGCTAGGGCTCCCAGAAAGATTCATTTGCACAAATTTTAGCCAAGAAACAAATCTGTGGATTTGTGGTCTGTGTGTGAGAGAGGCGGGTCGAAGGGGGGCGGGGAGAAGAGAGCAGGGCTCCCCCAGATTACCTGCTTATTGAACATTCATCCTGATTGCTTGCACAACGCTAATGTGCAAAGCAGGGTTTTATTGACTGTTGGACACAGTATGCCTCTGAGTGCCAGGTGCTGGAAACTGCAGGAGGGGAAAATGTTATTGTGCTTGAATCCTGCTTGCAGGCTTCCCACGGGCACCTGACTGACCACTGTGAGCAGGGCCAGGCCGGGACATTATGCTGCCTCCTTCTCCTCCTTGGTTGCAGTTGATATAACTGTGGACACACACACACGATGGGGGCATGATGGAGTGTGGTGCACTCATGGCAGAAAGGGTGGCCATGGTGTTTGCGGGGCATGCCTGTGGCAAAGGAGGCAGGGGGGCACCAGCCACAGTGGCAGGGTGTGCCCATGGAAGCTGGGGAAAGGATGTGGCATTGGCAGCGAGTGGCACATTCCTTAGGCCCAGATCTGCTGCCTGAAGTGACTGCTTCACATCGCCTCATGGGCTGGATCGCCCTGACTCTGAGAACAGGGCATTTATCTTTAAACGTTTGGAACTGTTTTCATTGATAATTTCAATATTTTACTACAATCAGGTGGCATATACGTTTTGTTAGATAGATAGACAGATAGAGAGAGAGTTAGTGCTGGAGCTCATTGTATCTGGGGGGAGTCAGGAGTTTCCTGTTGTCCTTCTTTAAATATCTGAATGAATGGACCTGCCCTGGAAGGTTGTGGACTCGTTAGAGTTTTTTTTTAAGAAGAGTCTGGATTGCCAACCATGAGGTTGGACTGGTTGCCCTTTTGCGGTCCTTTTCAACTCGTATGATTTTATGATTCGAAGAGAAGGGCTGATGGGAGTTGTAGTCCATGACATCTGGAGGGCCAAAGAATCCTTATCACTACTCTAAGCCTTCCATGACATGGTGTCATAGCTGTCAATTTTCCCCCTTATTCCGAATAGGATTCCTTGCAAGAAGAAGAAGAAGAAGAAGAAGAAGAAGAAGAAGAAGAAGAAGAAGAAGAAGAAGAAGAAGAGTTTGGATTTGATATCCCGCTTTTCACTACCCGAAGGAGTCTCAAAGCGGCTAACATTCTCCTCTTCCCTTCCTCCCCCACAACAAACACTCTGTGAGGTGAGTGGGGCTGAGAGACTTCAAAGAAGTGTGACTAGCCCAAGGTCACCCAGCAGCTGCATGTGGAGGAGCGAGGACGCGAACCCGGTTCCCCAGATTACGAGTCTACCGCTCTTAACCACTACACCACAAAAGGGAAAAGTTGACTGCTATGCATGGTGTCAGCTGTAGAGTTTCAAGGCCTGCAAATTTATAAGAAAACAAAGAAAAAAGGACAGCCACACCTGAACCAGAAGCCTTCGCCTTTCGTAATTCTGGAGGGTGGCCTGGGTTGAAACAAACAAACAAAGGTTTGCTGGAGTCCCTAGTGATAATACCTAATTCAAAGGTGGGCCCACCAGTGAGCTCTCCATTTTGTACCACTCCTTAAAATAGAAGGCCTCCCACCCCCACCCCCCACTTTGGTCCAGTGGTGTCCCTATTGATGGTTCTGTGTGTGAGGTTTCCTTTTTTAACAGTGAGCAGTGGCATTTAATCACTGGCTGAGTGGCATCACCTGGCATGCTGCTGACATGGGATCCCCGGGCTATTGCTCAGAAAAGCATCCCGCATCAAGAGCTTGGAACGCGGCCCCTGGCAGGGCAGCCTGCACCCTTTAAAGCCCCGTCCTTCCATGGAAACCAACAGGTGGCTGGCTGGGCTGTCAGAAACATCTGCAGCTGCTTGCCCAGGGTCAGGGAAGGAGGAAACGGACTGATGATGATCCCACTAAACGTTTCCCCAAGCTTCAGACGGCGCCTCATGCCCCTTCCTTTAGGGTCATGACCACTCAGCCTATCTCTAGAAGAGGGATGTGTGGATTTCAGTTTCTCCCACTTTCTCATTTTTCCAGCCAGTTCCCTACATTCCCGCATGTTTGTGATTATTTTTTTTAAAGAGTCCTCGTGGAAATTCATCAACATTTTTGCGCAAATTTATTCAAATAAGCACATTTTTTGTGTGTAGTTTTGACCAGTGCTTACATTTGTGCAAACATCCCCCCCATGTAATGTGTTTTGGTATGTTACATTCACTAATATACAGTGGTGCCCCGCTAGACGAAAATAATTCGTTCTATGAGTGTCTTTGTAGAGCGAATTTTTCATCTAGCGAAGCGGCAATGCAGAGCGGAGGTTTTCGCAGCGGAAAATTTTTTTTCCCGTCTTGCGAGGCAACCCCATTGACATTTTTGTCTTGCGGGGCAGCCTTCCGCTAGCGAATGCCATTTTTCGTCTAGCGAGTTTTTCGTCTAGCAGGGCACCACTGTAGATGATTATCGCCTCTGCCCAGCAGTCGGGGATTATGCCTGTAGAGTTGATGTAGGACAACATTGTTGCCAATAGGGGGGCCCACCAGCCTATATTTGCCTTCAGGAGTTCTGCAGGTATATAGTCTATGCCCGGAGCTTTGTTCTTAAGTTGTTTTAATTGTGCCGAATCCCAATTCAGCTCATTTTATTGGTTTATATAGGGTTTTTATCAGTATCTGTAATATGTGTCTTTTTGATGCAGTGGCCTGTAGGCTATGCAAATAAAGTTTGTTGTTGTTGTTTCACTAATATATGTGTTTATATGCCCATTGTGGCTGAGCCATACCAATATATCTAAAGTGCACTTGTTGTTGTTGTTCAGTCGTTCAGTCGTGTCCGACTCTTCATGACCCCATGGACCAGAGCACGCCAGGCACACCAGTGCACTTAGCACACTTTTAAAGTACATGACGACTTGAAAGAAAGAAAGAAAGAAAGAAAGAAAGAAAGAAAGAAAGAAAGAAAGAAAGAAAGAAAGAAAGTTAGTTCTGTGACTGGTAATCAGTTGCAAAGATTATTTGTGTATGGGGAAGCCATGTGCATTAAATGTGCTTGAAATATAAATTGCGGCTGTGACCTGCTGCTATTTAATAGATACCTATGTAGCAAAGATTATTTATTTTCGCATACTGCTTTAGGTCATAAGTTGCCAACAGAGGCCTTCTCTGCAGGGTCCTGTTCCCCGCCCTCCCTAGCTGAAATTAGGCTTGGAAGAAGTGTTCTACTTTGGTTAAGGCTTGTTTCAAGTATAATTGCAGCTTGTGTTCCTCCAGTTTGCAAACGTACCCATGGGCCCCAAACATTTGGCAACCCCTGCTTTAAGGCACGTTAGTGACATGACGTTCTTTCACTTGGGAGTGGCCCCATATGAGGTGCAATATCTGACTCATACTTAATGGGGCATGTTTTATAACCTCTAGGACGGTTCCTATCTTTGTATCTTGTAGATGCTAAAGCATGCTCCAGCAAGCTGAGAAGGCCTTGCCGCCTACGGAAGAGACCTTTTCAACCACTTCCAGAATGTTCATTTTCATAGCTCTCCCTAACTCACAGGAAAACTGTACATAAATATTGATTTATTTGATGTTTATTGTTAAATTTGAACCCCTCCTTTCAACCAAAGAGTGCCCAAGGCAGCTACCAAACTGTAAGAAAAGGGAAATGCAAAACAATAATGAAAAAGGAACAAAAACAGCAGGTGAAACATGCGGCTAAAATCAATAAGAACAGCAGCCAGATGAACAAATTACAACACACCAGCCACAGACAAATCAACTTATCAGGGCAAAGTTCTGTCTGAATAAAAACCCATTTGACTGCTGCCAAAGGTCACCATATGGACCTCCTAGCAAAGAGTTCCAGTTCTCTTGAATAGGGATGGACGAACTTGGGCATTTTGGTTTCTCATTTGTCCAATTTTAGTTCAGTTCTCCACATTTTTCACATGAGAGTGTGTTGTTGTGGTTGTGGTTTTTTTTAGTCCTCCTGAAAATTCACCTGCATTTTAGTGCAAATTCCGCTAATATAATGCATTTTTTCTATTTAATTTCTATGTGTTTATACGCATATTTTACCCTAGTATATGCATTTTCTTCCAATTGCTTGGCTGGAGAATCTCACTGCAAACAAAGGGGAGCACAGGTGGTGAAGAGCTTATTGGGCGCTGCAGGAGGTGTCATAACTATAACATCCCATGGAAGGTGAGAGGTGGGTGGGGGGAGCGCCGGATTTTGGTGTCTCACAGGGCTTCAGTGAAAATTTTCAGTCTGCCCCTGCTGGAAAATTCAGAGAAATATGAATTTCAAAGGATGTTGGTATTCCCCCCATATTGTTTTCATAAATGCAAATTGAGATTAAGATTAAGATTTAAATGTGAATGGTAGCAATTCTTTCCCCCTGCCACTTGTGGGAATACGTTTTGTGGACTCTTGCATTTTGCCGCAGTACAGGTAACCTTCCACGCTATGCATGGAAGGCAAGGAGATCTGGCAGAGGTTTGCTGCCTGGATCCCTCCACGCTAGCAGCAGAGCGCGCCAAAAACAGCCTCAGTAAACGGTCGGAGAGAAGTTTCCCGCCCGGAAACTTAGCAGAATACTATGTTGTGATTGGTTCATGTTTACCTTATGACGTTGTTCAAGTTATCTAATAAATGGCCCCTGCTCTCTGTAACGTTGTGTAGAGTGCACGAGACAAGCCAAGAGAGAAGGAAAGTGAAAGAGAAACCAATGCACAGAGCAGTAGTCGGGAGAGCGCAACTCCACCATTGACTGCAGTCTCTTATTCTTCATTTATTTATTTCAAAGTTTTATTTGGCCGCCTTCTTAGTTTTGGCCAGCTCTATTATTCTTTCCTTTTTGGAACCTCAAGCCTTCGTAACTCCAGAGGAGCCTTCGTGACTCCAAAGAAACCTTCAGAAACCTTCGGAACTCCAAAACAACAATCTCACGACCTTCAGCTTCATAACCAGCGTAATTACCCGTTCACGGCCAGTGGGAGCAGGAACTCCGGGAATTACTGGCCATCCCAGACGTTGGTTATCCCCACAGCCGCTACTTTGGAGTTCCCGCCAAATATGCTTTAGATGTTGGCAGGATAAGAGTGTTATGAAGTTTGCATGCCATCCCACCCACCCTGGAGAGGGCACCAAGCCAAGGGGGCGCAAAATAATAATAATAATAATAATAATAATAATAATAATAATAATAATAATAATAATAATATTTTTAAACCTATATTTATATGGATACCTCCTGAGAAGATCCATTAAAAAGCAACTGTACTGAAAGGAATTATTGTGAAAAGAATAAATATCGGGGGGGGGGGGATTTTTGTCCTTGGTCAGGGAACCATACCGCCAAAGTCAGCCGCTGCCTACACCCTACATGGCTTGAGGTGGAAGTGAGGATGGAAGAACTCTCTTGCATTGTTTCGTCTGTTGGCTAGTTAAAACAAAAGTGGAGTGGTGTGCTTTTTTTTTTTTCACGTTTTATTCTCAACTGGAAACAATGAGAGGTAAAAGGCAAGGGAAGATTTAGGCAAGCTCTGAAGCATACGTCCAAATCCTCTCCCTGTTTCTGAAATGGGGGCATTTGGAGCCCTAGCGACATTGCAGCTCTGACGACAGATGCTTCAGAATACTCCCACAGTGACAAAGAAGATCCTCCTGTCTGACATCAGAGCAACGTCAGAAAAGTAGATCCATTCCATCCCATGACAATGTGGATGCATTTTATTTACTTATTATTTCTTTATTTCATAAAGTTTATACACCGCTTGATTGTAAAAATAAAATTTTCAAAGTTGTTTACAAAAGATAGAACAGTAAAATCAAGAAATATTTACAACCCCATTTTTAAAACATACAAAAGTTAAAATACTAAAACAGATTAAA